>NC_067399.1:315222288-315538955 GCF_016432865.1 Antechinus flavipes | reverse complement strand
ATCCCCAACCTCAGTCTCTTGGATAAAATGATCTGGTTCTTTTTTACCTTAATCCCAATTATCTGGACTTCTGTTTCCTTTGGTGTTTCTGTGCACAGAATACCAGAAGGCTACATTGTTCTTGGGAAGAGGTTTCCATTCTTTTAGCACCATCTCTTACCCTTAGCCATCTCCAGTTAGAACTCTCCAATTCTTCAAATCCTCTACTCTCAATCAAGTCAAAAAACTGCTGATTTTCACTCCTGTTGTGGCATCTCTAACCAGGGCTTTTTGAAATTCCTGGCACTTTCCTGATCAGACATTATAGTCTTTCAACCCTAACCTCCATGTCTCCAATAAGAATACTATAGATTTCAAGCTTCCCTGAGTGCATTCCGATAGTTCAGGTACTATTTACCAATAGGAACTTTCTTCTGGTATCTGTGGTTTCTGGCTATCTTTTTAAGCAGTTCAGGTCTATATGATTGAGTTTCCTATTGGTTTTCTTTGAATTTCTTGGTCATTATTTGATCTGATGTCCTCTTTAAGACTTTTGATGAAGTTGGGAGAGCTGGGCTCCTCTTTCAATTTTCACATCACCATCTTAAGTGAAAGTCTACAGTTAACTGGTTACTGATTATGCATTAATGGGTACTTTTTAGTCATAGTTCACAGGTTCATGGAATTTTAGAGCGGTTTATAGATCCAATCCCTTCATGTTACAAATGAAGAAAATACTCCAGGTAATCTGAAAGAAAATAATTAAGCAAAAACCTCCAGAGAAATATTTACTTGCTCATGTCAAATGATACAGCAAGATTCAAGCTCAGGTTTTTGACTGAAAATCCAGGGTTCTTCCTACTATATGTTACTTCTTCTTATAGGAATTTGCATAAGTTTTTGAGCAAGAATGATAGAACAGCTTTGTCCCATGTTTATTCATCGATTAATTAGGAAATATTAAAGAGACAGAGAATGAAAATGAGATTAAGTTAGAAGGCCTGGATTTTAATCCTGAGTCTTCTCAATTTAGGAAAGTTGCTTTCTTCTCAGTACTTCAGTTATATCAACTGTAAAATATGGTGTCCATATGAGATGATATCTAAAATCCCTTTCAGATCTAAAACTTGCATTTCTCTCTCTCCAACCTCCCTCAGGGAGGAGGGGGGTGGGGTGGTGGTGATGATGGTAATGGTGGTGGTGATGGTAGTTCAAATAAAACTTTCCTATCTTTCTTCTATCCTTTCATTCACTTAGAGGGAATAAAGTAGACACTGGTCTAATTGCATAAGGCCTTTTGCAAAGAATTTCTCAGAGAGAAGGATAGAGTGTCCCATCATTAGTTTCTTCCTGCTTTTGCTCTAGAAGTTTCAGCTTACCTATAAAGAGTACAAATTGAGTTCCCTGTCCTCTTTTCTCTATACTTTGAGACTTTCATGTATTAGAGATTGCTGGTTACATTTTATCAGTAAAATCAAATATAGGTGCATCAATAGCTCAAGAATTTGTAAGTTTACCAATCCTCTGCATTGGTGTAGATCATTACTACTCTAATAATAATATTCATGTAGTGTTTTTGCAAAACACATATATTATTTCAACTGATAATTTACTAATTATCTTGGATAGTCTTGGAAAATTGTGACTAAAAACTTCATGACCTTGTGGTCAAAGAAATTCTTAACTTAGATAAACTGTTTCTCAAATATATATGTATGTATAACAAAGATTCTGATATGAATACTTTGTAATTTGTAGTCAATTTTGTTTTTCATTTGATCATTGCATCCTAAGGACCTAAACCATAGTCTTAAGCACTTAAATACTTGTTGAATCTGTCTTCTCCTACACCGAGTTTTCTTAAAGGTAGCAAATACATTTAGCCACCAGTTTCAGCTTAATATGTTATGCAAAAAATTGGGAGTTAGGAAGAAAGACCTATTAATGGGAACCAAGAATATAATATAGAAGGAGACAACACTCCCCCTACTGGCTGTTTTGCAAGGTGGTGGCAAGATAACAGCCTTAAATGGATCTGATGAATTTCTTTGGAAAAGAGAAATAGTACTTCCTAATCTATATTGCATTACAAGAATCTTAAGTTAAGAAACTTAACTCAGGTTAGTATAAATGAGAACATCTTCTCATGAGAGTCAGGAGCGGACACCACATTTAGGAATCTGGAACAAGTAAAGAAGGAGACAAAATTATATAGATATTTAGAGAAAATCATCATAAAGCTAGAAGGCACTTTAGAGGATATTGAGCCTAATACCCCCATTTTACAAATGAGGATGACTGAGGCATGATTTGAACTGATGTAATTTTATCACTAATTGATGTAATTAATAATTATAAGAACCATAATTTTTGGTTCATCTGGATAAAAGTAATACTAATTATGACATTGTTTAGCATTTACACCTAAATATGAAACACATTCACAATTTAACTAATTTCAGATTAATTTGTATAATTTGTGCTTGATTACTAAATTTTGAGATACTGAATTTGCTTGGCCTTCATAGTTTGTTATGACTACTGCATGGTCATCTATTCATTACTTTTAAAAAATGAGGAGGAATATTAGTTGGGACACAATTAGTTTAGAGGGCAAATAAAAATATCCAACTCTGTGCCTTTGTCCATGCTGTTCCTTCCACCTGTATAACCTCCCCAACATATATATTTTTAAAATCCTATCCAACTTTCAAAGCCCAACTTAAATATCATCTCAAAACATTCCCTGATCTTCCCCATTAGCAATGTTCTTCTTTTTCTGAATTTCTTTTTTTTTCTGAATTTCTAAAGTATTTTTTTCATATTCTTGTATTGACACATCACCTCTTGCCCTGCATGCTAATTATTTATCTTAATTGTTCTACTTGAATTAACTTGATACAATTTAGTTCAGTAAACATTAAACCTTTATTCTACGCATAGCATTATGTTGGGCTTGGGGAACAGGTGCAAAAGAAATTTAAACAAAGCACCCTCCCTGTCCACATGGAACTTATAGGCAAGTAGGGCATATGCACTGAAATTTACAATACAAAACATATTAGTAAACATATTAGACAGGAGCAAAATTCTATTGTATTCTGAGAGAGAGTATTATAGAAGGATAAGACAATATTTTATGATGAGTAGGCTGATTTCAGAAAAGCCTAGAACTACTTACTGAACTGATGCTAAGTGAAGTGAGCAAAACCAGGAGAACATTGTACATAGTAACATGTGATGATCAACTATGATAGACTTAGCTCTTCTCAGCTGTGCAGTGATCCAAAACAATTCTAATAGACTAGGGATGAAAAATGCCATTTTTATCCAGAGGGAGAACTCTGGAGATTGAATGAGGATCAAAGCATATTATTTTCAAGTTTTTGTTTGCTTTTTCTTTCTTGTGTTTTTTTGCTATTTTTCTTTCTGATTTTTCTTTCACAGAATGATTAATATGGAAGTATGTTTTAAAAAACTTGGAATTCAAAATCTTCCAAAAATGAATGTTGAAAACTTTTTATATGTAATTGGAAAAATAAATTATTGAGAATTTTTAAAAGATGGCATTTTAGCTGAGCTTTAAAGGATAGGTAGGAATTTAATAGTTGGGGATTAAGGGAAAACATTTCAGATATAAATAGTAATGTGAGCAAGGGTATTTTTTGCTATTGAGTCATTTTTCAGTTGTAACCAACTCTTCATGACCCCATTTGCAGTTTTCTTAGAATGAATATTAGAATGATTTGCCATTTTCTTTTCCAACTCATTTTATAGATGAGGAACTGAGGCAAACAAGATTAACTGATTTGCCCAGGGTCACACAGATAGTAAGTATCTGAGGCTGGATTTGAACTCTAAGTGAGGAGTCTTCTTGAGTTGAGGCCTAGTGTTCCACTTACCGCCTGTAAGTAATAGTATGGAGTAGGAAATCAGTGGCTGTCTTTGAGGTACAGCAAAAAGTCCAATTTATCTAGCACAGAGAACACGCTTTTGAGAGTTGGGATTGTTTTTGCCTTTTCTTTGCATCTTCAGTCATTAGAATAATGCCTGGCATATAGTAAGTACTTAATAAATGCTAAATAAGGGCTAAAATGTAAGGCAAAAAGTTTGAACTTAATTTGAACTGATGTAATTTTATCACTAATTGATGTAATTAATAATTATAAGAACCATAATTTTTGGTTCATCTGGATAAAAGTAATACTAATTATGACATTGTTTAGCATTTACACCTAAATATGAAATACATTCACAAGTTTTTTGAATAGAGGAAAGACATGAGCATATTGGTACATAAGGAAAATTAGTCTAGTCAGGATACATATGCATTAGAGGTAAGAAAAAAGGGAGATTAAAAAAAAAAGACATTAGGAAATTTCTTTGATAGCCTGTGAAGGTAATCATGAGGTACTAAGATGGTGACAGTGGGAATAAAGAAAAAGGGATGGATTTGAAAGATGTTACTACAAGTGAACTTGACAAGATTTGAAAATTGATTAGATATGAGAGTAAGAGACAGGGATGAATAGAAAGAACTGAGACAGACAAGAAAAGCTTAAGACAATAAAAGAATTTTTGTTTTTTGCTTGTTTTTCTTTTAAGCTACGCTGAGAAAAAGAGGATGATCAAAGAATAGGTCTGTGACTTAGGGCAAATGGAATATGATAACAAATGATAGAGACAAGGCAGAAGTCTCAGTTTTATTTCTTTTTTTTTTGTTCTGCCAAGGAGAGCAACTTCAGCCTTAAAAAGAAGAAATTAACAGTAATGAAGAGAGCCATCTACACCCAGAGAAAGAACTGTGGGAACTGCGTGTGGACTACAACATAGCATTTTCACTCTTTCTTTTGTTTGCTTGCATTTTATTTTCTTTCTCAGGTTTGTTTCCCTTCTTGATCCTATTTTTCTTGTGCAGCAACATAACTGTATAAATATGTATACATATATTGGATTTAATATATATTTTTACATATTTAACATGTATTAGACTACCTGCTATATAGATGAGGGGGTGGGGGAAGGAGGGGAAAATTTGAAACAGAAGATTTTGCAAGGGTCAGTGTTGAAAAATTATCCATGCTTAAAGTGTTTTGTAAATAAAAAAAAAAGAATGAACTAAGTAAGAAATTGATACCCAAGATAAGTAGGATGATAATAAATCAGTTAGTTGCCCCAGAATTCATTTTACCAAGCCCTAATACCTCAGGGTGATAAAAGAATTTGCTTTGCTACTTTTTTTTTTCTGAACCACTGTTAATGGTTGGATGGCATAGAAGGAGAAAAGATATCACAGGACTAGAGAAGAATAAATATTCTGATTTTTCAAAAAGAGAGAAGAGTTTATAAAATATAGGCTAATGAGCTTAACATTACTTCCTGGAGAAAATCTATTAAAATGCATTATTAAAAATATAGTTAGTGAATATCCAGAAAAGGAAGTAATGATCACATTGATCATCAAGAACAGGTAAAGTAAAATTAACTTTTATGCTCATCATCATCATCACCTTCTTCTTTTTCTTCTTCTTCATCATTGCTGAGACAGTAAGAACATTGTAGATAAAGTTTAGCCTACATTTTATTTTTTTAACTTTTTTTTTCATTTTTCCTACATTTTAACATTTGACAGCCTTTATTACTTTCTTGAGGAAGACTGGGAGCAAGTAGGAAAAGTAGAATAGACAATACAATTAGGCAATATTGGATGTGAAGTTGTATCCACTCCCATGAAGCTGACTGATTAATCCAAGGAATAATCATTAATAGATCAAGATCTCTAGTGTAATGCCATCAAGGATTTGTTCTATATATATATCATTTTTATAAGTGACTCAGATAAAGAATAGATGTGATGTTTATTAAATATGAAATGACACAAAGCTAAGAATATTACTTAATAATAGATAACAGAATCAGAATTCAAAAAGATTTCAACAGGTTAAGATACTAAGCCATATCATGGAAGACAGAATTTAGATGGAATAATTTTAAAGTCTTATGCTTGGGATTCAAAAAAATCAACTTGACAAATAGGAAACATGCTTAAACCATTGTTTGTTTGAAAAAGATCTAGGGGGAGGTAATTTGATGACCTTAAAATGTGTAATTTTTACCTTTATTATGACCAGAAAAGTGACTGTCCTATGTACCCTACCCTAGTCAGATTACATTTATACTATTGTGCTCAGTTCTAGAACACTAGAAAAGAACATCTAGAAAGGTAAAGACCCAGGAGGTCATATCTTAAGAGGTTTAGCTGAAGGAGAAAAAGAAGACATGGTAAGACTGGAGAAAGTGAAGGGTAGAAAAAAAGAGAGACATGATGGCTGTTTCTAAATACTTGAAGTGATACAATCTGTAGGAATGCTTGGTTCTAAAGAACAGAATGAGGAACAATGTGTAAAAGTTACAAAGAGGCAGACAGATCTTATAAAAGGGAAAACTTCTTAACTATGACCATACAAAAATAGAAGGGGTTGCTTTAGCAGGTAATGGATTCCCCTTTATTACAGGTCTTAAAATAAAGGCTGACCACTTTGAGATTTTATTGTAGAGGGGATTTTTATTCATATACTTATATTCTGACTCTGATCAGAGTTTAAAAGTAGCTAGATGTTCTTTCATAATGAATCCCTTTATTTTGGGTTTCAATCTCCTATATAAGCCATTTTTGTTTTTTCCTTTCCAGTTTGAGGCAGCAATTGGTGGTATAGTAGATTGAAAGCTGGGCCTTGAGTCAGAAAGACCTAAATTCAAATCCAGCCTCAGACACTTACTCATTATGTGACTCTAGGCACTTTAACTTTCCCTCCATTTCTTCAAATGTAAAATGGGAATAACAATAGCCTCCCAGAGTTGAGGATCAAATGAGATATTTGTAAAGTACTAAGCATAGGAGATACTATATAAATTCATATTCCTTTCTCTTCTTTTTCCCTCTTTCCCTAAAGATCATTCTTCCTGTCAGAGAAAATTGAAAATAAGATTTGAGCCTTATTTCTATCATTTGTTATTATTCTATCCACCTCCACTTTTTACTAATGTAGTTTTTACCTTTTTTTATCTTTTGGTTTGTACTTAGCCTTTCTCATCATGCTCAGCTTTAACATTCTATCCTGTTAACTGCCCTTGCTTATATCTTTAGTACAAAACTTTTAAAACTCTTGAGTTGATCAATGACTTCCCTGTGCATCTGCATCTGCCTAGGATTTTTTGACAACTCCCCATTTTCCTACTCATTGAAAATACATTTGTTTCTCTAGAGTTTAACTTTCGAGAGTTTTCCATCTCTCCTGAGCATATTTCCTTTACAAAAATTTAACATTTATCCTTTCTCTGCTCTTATAGAGATCTACTCTCCAAAAATCTAAAATGCACAGATGACTATGTCTGACTTTTCTCTCTTCCTGAAAGTTGAAAGAACTAAATGTCTCTCTGGCATCTCAAACTTAGTATGTCCAAAACTGAACTTACCTCATCCCACTACTAAACTTGTCTCTCCTCCCAAATTCCCTATTTCTCTACATGGCAACACCATCTGCCCAGGCACAGAAATAGAAAAACTTAGAATCACCATAGACTTTGCTCACCTTCATCCTTCATACCCAATCAGTTACTAAGTTTTGTCAATTTTACCTCCATAATATGTTTTCCAATAATTATCTCTTTTTCTCTATATACAGTACTACCAATCCAGTTCAGATCCCCATCATCATTTGGCTAGGCTATTGTAATAGCCTCCTAATTGGTATTTCTAACTATAGTATATTTCCTCTTTAATCTATCATTTACTAGCTAAAAAGAAAAACTTCCTAAAGCAGTTTTAGACTTAAAAACCTACAGTGATTCCTTATTGCCCCCACGGAAACACCACCTTCCAACTTTCTAACTTTGATTTTAAGGCCTTAGACTAACTATTTCCAATCAATCTTTCCAATCAATTCACATTAATGATTTTCATACAATGTGTTCCAGCCAAACTGGAATTGCACAATCTCAATATGTATTCACTCTTCCATGGCCATTTACAAGTAGATAGGTCTTTTCTCATCTTTATTTTTTATAATCTTTTTGTTTTGAAGCTTAACTCAAATATCACTTCCTCTTTGAAATATTATTCTGATTCCCTAAATTAAAGTACTTTCTTCTTCCTCCAATGTTACTAGAACACTTTGTCTAGACTATTTCTTTGCTCTCTTCACAGTCTAATTTGAATGATACTTATTTGTGTACATAATATCCCTATATTCCCTACTGATGCAGTTTGAATGCTTTTAATTCATGGTGGTCAAGAGGTTAGTGGCAATGAGAGTTGTTAAATATCCCCTTTAAATTGGCTGCAGGCCCTCTTTGTAGTGGCCAGAAACTGGAAACTGAGTGGATGCTCATCAATTGGAGAATGGCTGAATAAATTATGGTTTATGAACATTATGGAATATTATTGTTCTGTAAGAAATGACCAGCAGGATGATTTCAGAAAGGCCTGGAGAGACTTACAAGAACTGATGCTGAGTGAAATGAGCAGGATCAGGAGATCATTATATACTTCAACAACAATACTATATGATGATCAATTCTGAAGGATGTGGCCATCTTCAGCAATGAGATGAACCAAATCAGTTCCATTTGTTCAACAATGAAGAAAACCAGCTACACCCAGCGAAAGAACTCTGGGAAAGAGTGTGAACCACTACATAGTATTTCTAATCCCTCTGTTTTTGTCTGCCTGCATTTTTTATTTCCTTCACAGGTTAATTGTACATTATTTCAAAGGCCAATTCTTCTTGTGCAGCAAAGTAACTAGATATGTATACATATGTTGCATTTAACATATACTTTTAACATATTTAACATGTATTGATCTACCTATCATCTGGGGGAAGGGGTGGAGGAAAGGAGGGGAAAAATTGGAACAAAAAGTTTTGCAAGTGTCAATGCTGAAAAATTACACATGCATATATCTTGTAAATTAAAAGCTATTTTAAAAAATCAGCTGCAAGTTTAGGAATGAAAGTGTTCACTCATTCCTGAATTATTAGTTGCAAAATGAAAGTTTATTGTTGGATAGAAATCATTTTCTAGTAGGAAATGGAGTTTTGGCACTGAGAATGCTTTCTCAGTGGGCAGAAGGATTCTGGCAGCTGAGCAAGCTATCTAGAGTCATCTGCAAAGACTTTAGTTGAGGGAAGCTGTTATATTGGGTATCTTGATGGGGGCTAGGACAGCCAGAGGTGATCAGACCAGAATTCTTGGTAGGGGCTTCCTATTTGAATTAACAGCACTTCAAAGGGGTGCTTTTTGACCAGGATTTCTAATTGAATCAAAGGCTCTGATATCCCAGAAAGATAACTTATTTGGGGGGAATATGCCTTCCCCAGGAGGGGCTGGGACTCTGAAAAGGATCATAGATCAAAAGGAAATAGTTTCTTAAAGGGACCATAACTTTAGTAAAGGAAACAGTTCCCTCCCGCTTCACTACCTCTTCCAATAGCTAGGTTTCTGGTAGCTAGGGTTTTGTCATTTCCCTCTCTGAACCTAGTCATTTTGGGACATAGTAGGCATTTAATAAATATTTGCTATAAATTAGGATCGCCCTAGAGCAGTCTCAGTGATGAAACTGAGATTTTGGGGGAGTGGATAATGTAATCTGGGGATGGGGGGAGGCAGATACTCCCAAACCCTGGGAAAAGTATACCTTCCCAGACAAGCCCTTCTCAAGTTAAGTGGCTTCATTCAGTTGGAGATCTTGGTCAAATTACCCTCCATAGAGACTGAGATCTTTTGGGAGTGGCCTGGATCCCTTTCAGGGGGTTCCCAGACTCTGGGAAAAGCCTTTGGATTCCCATTTAAGCGTTTTATTCAATTGGAGATCTCGGTCTGGTGGTGCTTTATTGATTAGCCCAGACAGTCCCAGCCCCAGGCCAACACTTTGTCCATATAATTGGGGGCTGTTAACACACCTTTGCCAAAATTCCTCATTAGGAATTTTGCCTGCTAAGAGAACCTCCTTCTTAGTGAACAATAAACTTCCCTTTTCTGCCATTCAAACTTTTCAGATTTGTGAATTCTTTTGCATTGGATGTGAGCTGACCAGAGAGGATTCCCCACCTCAATTCTCACATCTCCACTATCACTATCACCTCATTATCAGGATAAAGGAATTTATTTTCTTCAGAGTCTTGAAGAGTATAAAAGTAACTGCTTTCTCCTCAATGTAATCAAAATTCAGGACATTATAACAAACTTTTAACACTTCTTGACATTTCTAACATTTCTATTCTGATACTCAAAGGAGAGGATAACACTGGAAAAGAATATTATTCCAGTAGGCAGATACAAAAAATCCATTCTTCATGCTGGGTTCATTTTATTGAGGGGTGAGATAGCCTAACAGTGTTTGGGGAGTTTTGTGAAAATTCACAGTTCCAATCTCCAAGTGAGGTTTTGGCAAAAATGGGTTTATTTTCACTGAGCAGCTCTTTGTGGGCTAGTTCCTTATTAGGATGTTAGTAAAGATTTGGGACACAGCGTTCAATTTTATTTACCTTTCTATGACCTGGGGCTAGGGAACAATCTCCAGATGACTTGAGGGACTAATTTCCAGGTCAATAATGGGTGGTGATTATTTCCCAGGCCAAGATCTCCAAATGACCTGAATGTGGAGATTATTTGGGGAGTTTCCTCCATGCCAAGTGGGAGGGTAGGGAGAGACTGAGATTCAGGTGGGGATCATTTTAGGAGTTTTCCTGAGGCCTGGAGGAGTTAAGCTTCAGGGTTTTTCTAACCCAGGTTCACCCTCCACAAAGGGATACAGAGTCCATTTTATTTCAATCTATTTTAATCTCATTTCCCCATTCCTGAATTTTCCCTCTATCAGGAATCATTCCCTGCTCCAGCTCTCACCCTCAATCTCCACTATTCAACTAAGTAGAAATCTACCAGATTTCAGATTTTCTATATTCTCCATATTTCTGTTTTTCTTTAGTTCTGGTCCTATTTTGTAGTCTTTAAACTAGGGGAAAGCACGATCTAGCATTATATCTTCTGTTTCCTGGGCAACACCCTAATTTAGACTCTGAACAACTCTAATGTGGACTAGTGCAAAAACTTTCTTCCAAATTGGTTTGTCTTGTATTCATTCTCCCTCTTATCATCACCCTTATGATGATATAGAAAAAACAAAGAAGACAGCATGTAATTCATTCTTATTCAGCTACCAAATCAATAATCCTAAAGTACAGGCCTGATTATGACACTCATCTCTTCTAAAAAACTCTCGCAGGGGTCCTCAAACTTTTTAAATAAGGGGACAGTTCACTGTCCCTCAGACTGTTGGAGGGCCAGACTACAGTAAAAACAAAAACTTTGTTTTGTGGGCCTTTAAATAAAGAAACTTCATAGCCCTGGGTGAGGGGAATAAACGTCCTTAGCTGCTGCATCTGGCCCACAGCCGTAGTTTGAGGACCTACAATGGCTCTCTCTTGCCTTTAGTTCAAATTACACATTCCTCTGTAGAGTGTCAGCATTAAGTAACATCTAGAACTTCACAAGGGTTAATTACTCTGTAAGCTTGGGCTTGTTCAAGGATCCTCACCACTCTCTCTGTAACCAAGGTTGAGAATAGGATACATTGACCTTACTGACTTTAGTGGGATCAAAGAAGTACTGCTGATGAGGTTTAGATTTAGGGAACCAAAATGAAATTAGGGTTTCTGGTAGTCAGGGAGTTAAATAAGGTCTAGTGGCAGGTTTGGGGTTCAGGGAACCAAATGGAGAAGTTTGGCTCCCCTGCAAACCCTTAGGATTCGGCGCAAGGGTAGGGAGTTTTGGGGACTTCCTTCTGGCAGCACGGAGGTTCTCTGTAAAGGAATTTACAGACCCAAAAACCTACGTTGATAAAAGAGGTTTATTATGGGGAATGGAAGTAAGGTTAGAAATTCTGACAGAGACATAAAGTCTGGTTAGGGAAATAGATGAGGATAAGGAGAGGATAACACTGGAAAAGAATATTATTCCAATAGGCAGAAAATGGAGTTTGTACTGAGAATGCAGTTCTCAGTGGACAGAAAGTCCTGGCAGTTGAGTAAGCCACTGAGATCCATCTGCAAAGACCTTAGTTGATGGAAGTATTGCTTGTCTTGGTGGGGTTGGGAAATCAGAGCTGGGCAGCCCAAGCAAGTCAGAATGGGGGCTGGGACAACCAGAGCAGATCACAAGCAGTGGGGGCTGGGAGAGCCCAACTTGGCTCAGATCCAGTGGGGGCTGGGACAAGCCCAAATCTCCTATTGGAATTCAAAGGGGTGCTTTTGACCAGGATTTGTGAATCAAAGGTCCTGGCATCCAGGAAAGCTGGAGAGGATATGCCTCAGCCAGGAGGGATTGAGAATCTGAAAGGAATCACAAATTAATAGGAAATACAGTTTCCTAAAGGGACCACAACCTGCTTCATTCCTTCTACAAGCAATTAAAACAAATTCATTTAAGGGAAAAAGGACTTGGGGCAGGGTCTGTTATTGAGGCAGAATTGAAAGAGATTTTCTCCTTCAAGGATTTTCAGAGTTTTGGGGTCCCCTCTTCACTGCTAGCACAAGGATGTAAATAATCTGGAAGTCACTATGTGAACATGTAGGCATTAAGAAAACATGTTTGATATGAATTTAAGATAACCTTGGTGATGAATGCATGTAACAGGAGCAAGACATCACAAACTAGACAATTTATGACTATGTTACTATAAATGGATTGTTTGCTGCTAATTATTGTTTAATGTTAATGTCTACATGGAATGTAACCATGGATGTACACTAAAAGATATCTGGTGTTATTGCAACATTAGCTTGAAGAATATATAAACCCTGGCTCTCAGACCAATAAATGGACTTTCTTGCTAAAGTACCTGCAA
This sequence comes from Antechinus flavipes, assembly GCF_016432865.1. NCBI lineage: Eukaryota > Metazoa > Chordata > Mammalia > Dasyuromorphia > Dasyuridae > Antechinus > Antechinus flavipes. Next base: position 315,526,072 of record NC_067399.1, on the reverse strand, counting down.
CTCCCACGTCATACTTTCTTCTTGGCAAGGCTCTTGAGCTGCTCACAAATGGCACCGGAAAAGGGACTAAGCCAAACAGAATCAGCAAAGACAAAGTACCCTGATGGAGATTCCAGAACAACAAAGGTAAGGGGAAGCAGCAGGAAAGCAAAAAATCAACAGGTGCAATGGGTATTGAAGATAGAAGAGGAGCTATAATTTCATTTAAAATTTTGGGCTAATTTTAGTTTTATTTTGTCTAGTTCAACAAAATGGAACAGTCTCAATCAGGAGAAATCGGGTATATCTAAAAGTGCTAAAAAAAAAAAAAGTAAAAGATAGAGGGTTACTTATTACTATTGAACAATTAAAAGTAATTCATGCAATATGTAGAGAAATGTTGTCCTTGTTCCACCTTGGTTTTCCTTTCGACTTAAACAAATGGGAGATAATAAAAAAGCAGATGAGTGAAAGATTGCTAGTTGAAGGTCCAAAAGCCTTTCTGGTAACAGCATTATCTATTTGGAACAGGTTAAAATTTACTTACAACGCCCCCCTCAAAAAAGTTCTTAGCTACAAAAACATTGAAAGCAAAGATAGCTACAACCATGCATCACAAAGAATGTGGAGAGCAAAAGGAAGGAGGAGGAAATAGACTTGGGGAAAGAGGAGGCTGAAAAAGTGTAAGAGACATGGGGATTGAAGAAAATGCTGCTCACAGCACCACCACCTTCTTTGTATCATCACCCTTATGATGATATAGAAAAAACAAAGAAGACAACATTATTCAGTAGCAATGGAGGACAACTGTTAACAGCAGTGCAAAGAGCTTTTTTTTTCTTTTTTCTTTTTGCAAAGAGCTTTCTATGTAGCTGAGGGAAAAGATTAAGAGGTTCCTTTAGATATGCAAATGTTGTGCCAAGTATTGGAAGTTCCCATAGAGAGCATTGGCCTGTTGGAATTTAAAATGCTAAAAAAGTTAAAGATGGGAACATACCAGTGTGGGGCCAACAGTCCATATGTAAAGGCTTTAATAAATACTATAGTAAATTTAGTCCTGTGTCCTCTCGATTGGCTACAAGTAGCAAAAACAGCTTTGGATGATGATTATATGTGGAAAGCTGCATTTTATAAGGAGTATCAAAAGATAGAATAGACACATGGGTATTAACATTACATTTGATCAATTAATGGGAATAGGAGCTTACACTCCTTTAAATCATTAATTGGGATATAATATTCAGGCTTATCAACAAACTGTCAAAGCAGCTAGGAAGGCATGGGTTCAGATACCAGGGAAGGCAGATGTCATTCACAAAAATATTACAGAAGCCCACGGAAAGCTTCACGGACTTTTTGGCATTATGACACAAATTAGTGTCATTCCCTCAGATCATAAAGGGGTATAATGGTTGTCCTATATATATATATTATAAGAGGCCAATGTAATAATTAAAATGGGTTACATGATTGGAAAATCGGTTCTCATCCCAAGCATTATTCCAAAAGGAACAGGCACAATTCATCTATAAAAGCAGTCCTGGTGATGGGGGTGAACTCTAAAACTGTTTCCCCTTTAATCTGTAAAAGAAGGGAGATTCAGGGTCTCAGAAACCGAAAAATCTAGGAAAGCATATCTTCCCAGACAAGTGGCTTTATTCAACTGGAGATCTTGGTCAAATCACCCTCCATTGATCTTTTGGGGTAGCCTGATCCTCTTCAGGACATTCCAGGCTGTGGGGAAAAAAACCTTCAAAATGATTTTATTCAGTTGATGATCTGGGCCTGTTATTCCTATCGAGTGGCTTGAAACTCCAAGATAAGTATCTAGGCCCGAGGGCATTGATTCTCTTTTCAACTGGACCAACCCTCAGACCACCAATAAAAGACAATTTTGAACTCCAGATCTCTGCAGAAGTCCTAAGCAGGATTATGCTTTGCAAAGGGACCTCTCTTCTTGTTACAGCTGCCTACCAGGATTTTTGCCCACTGTGAAAACATTCTCTTCTCAGTGATAACATTTTGCAATTTCTCTGACAAGACCTTGCCACTGAGGAGTCTGTCTTCCTAGCAAAGCTGGCTTCTCAGTGCCAATAAAAATCTCTTTTGCTAATCAGATTTTTTGGGTTTGTGAATTCTTTCATATTGGACCTGGGCTGACCAGAGGGGATTCTCACACCTCAATTCACTACAACTAGACCCACATCACTGGTGGATTCAGGACATAACAATGACCTATTCTTGAAATACTCATTGAGGGGAAAAGGTTTAAGGGATTAATAGACATAGGGGCAGATAAGCTCTCAATTGCCCAAAAACATTAGCCATCATCATAGGTATTAGACATGGATAATACAATCATCTAAGATGTGAGTGGATGTGTAGTGTCCTTCCCTCCCCCCAATGGTTAAGATAGCAAAGTGAACAGGTGGAGGGAGTTTTTAGGTCACATGTCATCCCGTAACTCCCAGTGACCTTGTGGGAATCTGTTACGGGAGCAATGTGCTAGAGGCTGCTGGGTGTTATGGGAGCCACCTGCTAGTGTCTACTGGAGATCTAATTCTGACCCGCAGAACAAATCCCCTTTCATATGAGAGGATGATAACGATACAAGGAGAATGAGAGGCAGTTGCATTCTCTGACCTCTCCCCTCTTTCCTCCCATATATTTCATTCCCAATTCATAAGCAACATCTGTGTTAGCAAAGGATGATTTGCAATTCCTTCAAATGTTATGATTTATAGCTGTGGAATAAATTGTGGTATATGAATATTATGGAATATTATTGTTCTGTAAGAAATGACCAACAGGATGATTTCAGAAAGGCCTGGAGAGACTTACATGAAATGATGCTAAGTGAAATGAGCAGGACCAGGAGATCATAATATACTTCAACAACAATACTATATGATGATCAATTCTGATGGATGTGGCCATTTTCAGCAATGAGATGAATCAAATCAGTTCCAATAGAGCAGTAATAAACTGAACCAGCTACACCCAGCGAAAGAACTCTGGAGATAACTATGAACCACTACATAGAATTCCCAATCCCTCTATTTTTGTCCGCCTGCATTTTTTATTTCCTTCACAGGCTAATTGTACACTATTTCAAAGTTCAATTCTTTTGTACAGCAAAATAACTGTTTGGATATTGTATATCTAATACTAATTTTGTATTTAGTACTAATTGTAATTAGTGCTAATACTGATATTGTATTTAATTTATATTTTAACATATTTAACATGTAGTGGTCAACCTGCCATCTGGGGGAGGGGGTGCAGGGAAGGAAGGGTCAAGATATCTTACAGGACCTGGGGACAGAGAGAGGGACAAGGGATTTTTAATGATGGCCACTGTTGAGAAGGTGGAGATTTCCCCTTATTTAATGGAAAAAGGGTCCTTCAATATGGGTGGAACTGTGGCTGCTCAACGATGAGAAACTGGAAATTTGGAAAAGATAGCGCAAGAGCAATTGGAGAAAGGACATATTAAGCCAAGCACAAGTTCTTGGAATTCCCCCATTTTTGCAAAGAAATCTGGAAAATAGAGAATGTTAACTGACCTTGGAAAATTAACTGAAAAAAATGAAAAGCATGGGAGCTTTACAACTGGAATTGTTTTCTCCCACTATGATTCCAACACATTAACCACTTTAGGATATTGATTTATAGGATTGTTTTTATACCATATCTTCACAAAAACAGGATTGTAAATATTTCACTTTCTCATTGCCTAGCATTAATCTTAAGACCTCACAAAGACAATTATCAATGGAAGGTCCTTTCTCTTTTTTTTTTTTTTAATAACTTTTTACTGATAGAACCCATGCCAGGGTAATTTTTTACAGCATTATCCCTTGCATTCACTTCTGTTCCGATTTTTTCCCCTTCCCTCCACTCCCTCCCCCAGATGGCAAGCAGTCCTTTACATGTTGAATAGGTTACAGTATATCCTAGATACAATATATGTGTGCAGAACCAAACAGTTTTCTTGTTGCACAGGGAGAATTAAATTCAGAAGGTATAAATAACCCGGGAAGAAAAACAAAAATGCAAGCAGTTTATATTCATTTCCCAGTGTTCTTTCTTTGGGTGTAGCTGCTTCTGTCCATCTTTGATCAATTAAAGCTCTCTTTATCGAAGAGATCCATTTCCATCAGAATACATCCTCGGTCCTTTCTCAAGAGATGAAAAATTGTTCTACAATGTGCCAACAATATGTGGACAAAATCCTTAACTCTATTAGACAACTCTATTGTCTAAAAGTTTACATCATCCATTATATGGATGACATAGGCTATGTGCCTAGCCTATAAAACAAGAATTATCAATTATTCTGGAAAAGGTAATACAATAATTCAAAAGGTATGGTTTTAGGATAGCCCCAGACCAAATACAATGAAAACCTACATACAAGTATTTGGATCATATAGTGAAAGATCAGAATATTAAACCTTATAAAATATAGTTAAATAAGTATTATACACACACACACACACACACACACACACACACACACACACATAATACAGGATATATAAGGTTATCCTAAAAATGCTGAATAATTTCCAAAAACTATTGGGGGATATAAATTGAATTAGGCCATACTTGAAACTTACTAATAGTGAATTGCAACCATGATATGTTATGTTGCAAGGAGCACCAGAATTAGATTCCCCCAAGAATTGACACAATCAGCCTTGGAGTCATTACAGCTTGTGGAAAGAAAACTCCAAGAGGGTACATTGTCTAGGGTTGTTTCAAAATTTGTAGAACTAAACATATTAGCTACTGAAAGATAACTCACTGATATCCTAATTATCAGGCTCAGATATATGAATGGCTCTATTTACCCACCCAATCATCAAGGTCAGTTACTCCTTATCCCTCTCAAGTGGTACAATTACTACAGAAAGATCTGGGGCAAAATAGATTCATGGATATGATCTCTACATGATTCATCAGCCATATACTCAACAACAAATTGATCATTTACTACAACAGGATTCTGATTGGCAGATATTTATAGATACCTATGCTAGAAAGATAGACAACATACATGCTTATCCTGTACTATAATTTATACAAAGACAGCAATGGATATTTCCAAAAATAGTTTAGAAACAATCTATGTAAGGAGCCACAACTATATTCACTAATGCCACTAAAACTGGGAGAGCTGCTCATTGAGGGGAAAAGGTTTAAGGGTTTAATAGACATAGGGGCAGATAGCTCTCAATTGCCCAAAAACATTAGCCATATCAGAAAAAAGTATATTCACAATACCATATACCTTTACTTAAAAGAATGAATTGTATGCAATGATTATTGCATTAGAAGAAAATGATGTTCCCTTTAATATGGTTTCCAATAGCAAATACTTAGTATTTGCTGTGCATCATATAGAAACTACTGTCATTTGTAATAAGATTACAGTAGTCATATATCACAGGAATCATCCCCTATACTTCTCACACAAAATTACTAGGACCTATAAGTGAAGGTAATGACATTATAGATCAACAACTTAGTTGATCTTAGCATCTTAACAGTACAACAAGCACAACAATCACATTAGATACACCATCAATCAGCGGAGTCTTTACATAAGCAATTTCGTATCTCGAGGGAACCAGGCATATAGTGAAATCTTGCACATCATGTCTTCCACTGCCCACCATCTCACAACATGCTGATGAATCCTAAAGAAATTTAGCAAATAGATGTAACTCATTATGATGTAACTCATTATTCTCCTTTGAGAAGTTATCTTTCATACATGTCCTTGTAGACACATTTTCCTTTTTCAATTCACTTCAAACTAGTGAGTCTACAACTCATGTCATAGAACATATACTTTCTGTATTTGCTATTATAGGTGCTTCCCAGATGTTCAAAATAGATAATGATCCTTCTCACACATCTAACAAGTTCAAACAGTTTTGCTTACAATATAATATTATTCATGTGTTTGGTGTACCATATAATCCTCAAATATAGGCAATATAAAGATATTTACAAAAACAAAAAGATGGGGGATATAGGAATAGGCCCTGAATGCTATATAAACCCTTAATTTTTAAACTCTTAATGATCATGGTTTATCCTCTGCTGAAAGGTTTTTCTAGGAGCAGAAAACATCTTGCTTGTGCAAGGATCCATTAGGTCCTGTCCTCTAGAAAGATCTGAAAATAGGTCAATGGCATAAGCTACATGAATTATTAACATAAAGTCAAAGTTACACTTATGTATTTCCAAATGTAGGTGAAGACAAGCAATTTGGATCCCGAAACAGAATATCTATGTCAGGGGTCCTTAAACTACGGCATACGGGCCAGATGCGGCCTACTGAGGACATTTATGCGGCTGGCCAGGTTATGGCAAAATCAGACCAGAAGTGACGTTCAACCTAAATTCATGTTAGCAACGCACACTTCCGGCACTGGGTTGAAGTGGCGGAGACAGAGTGTGAGGCAATACCAAGGTGAGGTAAGTTCCCAGGCTGGAGTGAGTGGTGTGGGGAAGGGAGAGAGATGCAGAAGATGGAGAACTGACGGCCTGCAGCTTTGTACAGTAACAGCAGCCACCACAACAGACAGGCGCGGAGGATGAACAGTGCATGCTGTGCATGTCACGGCAGCAATGAAGGTCGGAAGCGAGAGTACAAAAAGCAGGAGAGAGAGTACAGGAAACGGAGGCATCACAGCGCAGAGGCAGCTTGGAGGAATAAAAAGAAAAACTGACTCAGAGTGTAGAATATTCAAAGAACAGTGGACTTATGATTACTTTTTCAGGCAGTACAAGGAAAGAGCTGTATGTCTGATATGCCAGAATATAGTGTCTGTGTTCAAAGAATATAATTTGTGTCGACACTATGAAACTCAATATAAAGATAAATATGATTGTTTGGTTGGAGAAATGAGAAAAGAGAAAATATTAAAACTGAAAAATACATTAACAACTCAGCAAAATATTTTTGTGAAGCAGAAGCAGCTAAATATTTCATCACTACGAGCAAGTTTTCAAGTTGCCAAGCTAATAGCACACACTGACAGACCATTCGTGGAGGGAGAATTTGTTAAAAAATGCCTTCTTTCTGTTGCCAAAGAGATGTGTCCGGAGAAGGTCGATTCATTTAGTACAGTGAGTCTTTCAAGACCTACAATTACACAGAGGATTGAAGAAATGGGAGACAATCTGCATCAGCATTTGCAAAACTCCATTAAAAAAATTTCATATTTTTCCTTGGCACTTGACGAAAGCAATGATGTTCGTGATTCTGCACAACTTCTAATTTTTATTTGTGAGACTAAAATAATCATATTTTGAAGTCATAGAAGAGCTTGCTACACTGCAAAGCATCAAAGAAACAACTACAGGAGAGGATATCTATGAAAAGGTTTGCCAAACTATCAATGGTTTGGAGCTGGACTGGGCTAAACTAGCCAGCATGACAACTGATGGTGATCCTAGCATGGTGGGGTCTAAGAAAGGAGTAATTGCTTGCATTAACCAAGAGATGAACAAACATAACTATTCTCACCCAATAGCCAGTCATACACTGCCTTATCCACCAATAAGCGCTGTGTAGTAAGTGGGACTCTGTTATGAAAATTGTGGTATCTTGTGTTAACTTCATTAGAGCTAATGCACTAAATCACAAACAATTTCAGGAATTTCTGCCTGAGCTAAATGTTGAGTATGAAGATGTTCTATATCACACAGAAGTCCATTGGCTGAGTCAAGGAAGAATTTTGAAATGTTTCTATGATTTACTTCCACAGATTACAACTTTTCTGCTTTCAAAAAACAAAGACGTACCAGAGCTCAATGATGCAGAATGGAAATGGCACCTTGCCTTTCTGACAGATGTAACAGAGCTACTCAACAATTTCAATATGCAACTTCAAGGAAAGGGGAAGTTCATCTGTGATGTGCAATCACATGTCAAAGCATTTGAAGTAAAATTAGGCCTCCTCATCAAACAAGTGAAGGAGGAAAACTTCTGCCATCTCCCCACAATTCAAAATCTGTTAGCGGAAAAACTGCTGATTGCATTCCCAAACAAAACATGTGTGGATTCACTGGAAAAATTGCAAAAGGAGTTCCAATTTAGATTTAAGAGCTTCATCTCTATAAACGGGACATACAGCTTTTCTATTGGCATTGAAAATGTGGATACAATTTACCAAATGGAACTGGATAAACTGCAGAATTGTGACTCTCTGAGAGATGTATTCAAGTCAAGCAGCCTTCATAATTTCTATTCATCTCTCTCCTCTGAGACATATCTCATCTCAGGAACCATGCACTCAAAATGGCAACCATCTTTGGCAGCACTTATGTCTGTGAACAGACTTTTTCTAGAATAAAATATTTGAAATCTCCAACCAGATCAAGAGTAATGGATGCACACTTGCATCACTTGTTACGACTAGCAGTGACAAATATGGAACCAGACATTGACCATCTCATTAGCCAAAAGCAGGCCCATAGTTCCCATTGAAATACTGGTAAGTTTGTTGATTTAACTTTACTTCATTTTAAATATTGTATTTGTTCCCATTTTGTTTCTTCACTTCAAAATAAGATAGTCTAATAAACTATTGGTGTTGTCTATTCTGTTATCCACACTTGCTATGGGTGACACAAGAGGACTCTACAGATGTAGAATTGTGGACATTTGTTCCTAACTTTGCCTGAGTTCACATACTGGAATGGAATCAATATGTTGACATGGTAACTGTGTTAAGAACTGGATCTTTACAGGGGAAGATTTTTTTACAACCATCTACATAATAGATCCCAGGCAGACATGGACAAAAAAATGGTGAACTTTAACTATACTGGATTTAACATCCAACCCCCTATATGCTTTTCTGTATATAATTTGGCCAATTGTGTAACAATCTATAATTGCACCATTACAGCTAAAAGAATCCATCTGCTTATAACATTTCCTTCTTACCTTCTTACCTTTTCAATACAATGAGTACATATGGTTAGACAATGGAGTACAATGAACCCTTGTTATAATACCACCACTAGTTGGGAGGGAAGTTATCCCCTTTGAGTGCATTGTTCTACTCCATATCACAGCCTAGGTCCCTTAAATTTAGAAACCTGGAGCTATCCACATCATGATGACAAGACCTTAGGATGGCTTGAGCCTATATTTCAGTCCTCCAGGGGAACACTACTGTGTGGAAAGCCATCACAGCATTAGGGCAAACATAATATGGAGCAGGTACTGGCAACAAATATACATATTACAATATAACCATTTCCTCAGCCTCTTTATATAAGGATCATGCATTCATAATATGCAATATAACTCAGGTTAACATAATTCAGACAGAAGACATCTATAACATAACACAGGGACATGTTATCTATCATGCAATGTTTTAATGGGACAAGAGTCATATGCAGGAGAAAATATTACAGTCATGATCACAGAATGACCCAAATATACAATGTACCCCACTAAAGTAAAGGGTGGGTGATATCTAGCACTGGCAGACAAAATCCTCTGGGATATCCACTGAGGATTACAAAAGAGAACAATATATAGGAAAAGATATAGTAGTTGTATTATATTTGGGATTGTATCTCTTGTATCTTTTATTGCTTCTACTGTTTCTTCAGCTGAAGCAGTATCTACAGTAAAACCTCTATGCAAACTGTGGTCACAGAAATTAGCTAAAAATGTCTAGATCTTTAAAAGCCCAGTGGCAAGTGAATTTGGATTTTGAACATAAATTAGATACTTTACAATCTGTACTATTGGCTACAGGAGATGAGTTAGATTTATTAGAAGATCTCAACTCTGCTATGATTACCACTACACTTATATTTGTGTAACACCTATGCCTTTTAACAAGAACAGATATAATTGGGCTAAGGGATAAACTGAATGGGATATGGGTTAACTCTACATTGTAAAAGAGATTTGGACTGGTTAAAAAATATTACCATGGATATTGAAAGCAGCAAGGTTGTGATAAATGAAGAAAGTTCAACAAAAGATATATCTTGAATAAGATTAATCTGTTTAATAATCTAGGACATTTTTGGACTTTTTTTATTTTCCTGATGGCGATTATGTCTGTGGTGGCACTTTACTTAAGTTAGTGCTTTGTGGGATATCGTCAGTAGCCACAGACCTTTGATACCTTGAGTTAAAAAAAGAAGGGGAAGATGTAGAGGGCCAGCAGTAAGTAACAGCCTAGAACTTCACAAGTATTAGTTACTCTGTAGGCTTGGGCTTGTTCTAAAATGCTCACCCTTCCCTCTTTTACCAAGGTTGAGAATGAGACAGGTTAACCTATTACTGACTTTAGTGGGATCAAAGAAATGCTGCTAGTACAAGGATGTAAGAAATCTGGAAGACACCTATGTGAACATGTAGGCATCAGGAAAACATGTTTTATATAAATGTAAGATAACTTGAGTAATGAATGCATGTAGCAGGAACAAGGCATCACAAACTAGACAATTTATGACTTTTACCATAAATAGTTATTGCTACTGTTTAATGTTAATGTCTAGCTAAAATGTAATCATGGAATGTACACTATGTAACTTAGAGATATCTGATGTTATTGCAACACTAGCTTGAAGAGTACATAAACCTTGGCTCTCAGATCAATAAATGGGACTTCTTTGCCAAAGTACCTGCCTGTCCTGTGTCATATTTTATCCTCAGTGAAGCCCTTGAGCTGATCTCATTTCTCTGTTTGGCTCTGGCCTAATTTTCCAAGCTTCCTATACATTACTCTCCTTCAAATATTCTTTTAAACTCTGCATTCCAGTCAAACTAGCCAAACTGGCCAAACTGGAAAAGTAGATAGAGGGATGCACATTAAGTCAGGAAGATCTGAGTTCAAATTTGATCTCATCTACCAACCACTCATTTACTTGTCACTAAATCTCTTCTTGTCTCAACATCCTCATAACATTCTTAAATGAGAATCTTAACAGCACCTATCTCCCAGATTGTTTTATAAAATATTTATAAAGCATTTTGCAAGTCTCAAAGCATTATGTATATGTTGGCTATTATTATTATTACTATTACTATTTTCAGTTACCCCTCTGGTTCTTTGCACAGCCTATTATTTCACATGCTTCAAAAGCATTTCTCATCACCTTTTTGTTGTCCATCCTGATTCTTTGTGACTCCAGTTGGGGTTTTCTTGGCTAGGATACTAGAGTGGTTTGCCATTTTCTTCAGCAGATAATTTTACTGATGAAGAAACTAAGGCAAATTGTGTTCAGTAACTTGTCCAGGATGTGCAGAACTAGTAGGTATCCTAGGCTAGATTTGAATTCTGACTTCAGGTCCTACTTTCTATCCAATGGGCTTTCTTCAAAGCTTAACTCCATCCTGCTGGAAGCTCATCTTGATTTCTCAGTGTGTGTGTGTGTGTGTGTGTGTGTGTGAATCTGTATATATACATGTGTAAATGTGTACATATGAATGTCTATGTGTATGTGGGTATATGTATATATTGATGTGTGCATCTGGGTGCATATATGTTATACATGTGTAGGGAGGTGTATTATGTATATGAGTATATACATGTATGGATCTGATGTGTGTATATGTATAGCATACATGTGAATGTGTGTATGAGTTCATATATGTATGTTTGTATAATTTAGGTATATGTGTATATATATGTCTGTGTATGAATATGTGTATATTATGAATGCATATAATATGTATATGTGTGTATGAATATGTATGTGTGTGTATATATGGAGGTGTGGGTATATTAATGTGTGTATATATGTATATATATGTACATGTGCATGAATTTGTGTGCACATGTGATTATATATGTATACATGTATGTGGATATGTCATGGTACAATACATTGTATGATCATGCTATATAGATGTACATGTGTGAGAGAATCTGTTATATATGTACGTATATTAACGAGTATATTGTTGTATGTGTGTATACATGTGTGTATGAATTTGTTATATATGTGTATATGTATACTTGTATATGAACCTATACATACATAGCTTATATGTATATATTATATATATATATACGTGTATGTTAACGAGTATATTGTTGTGTGTATACATGTGTATATGAATGTGTTATATATGTATACTTGTATATGAATCTGTACACCTACATAGTTTATATATATATATTATATGCATATGCATGTATGAGTATTATATTGTGTGGATGTATATGTATGTAGTGTACATGTGTGTGCATGTATATAAATCTGTGTATGCATATTAGTGTATATATGTATGAATCTGTGGATATGTGTGTAAATGTATAGTATATGTAGCGTGTGTATATACAATAAAAGGCAACTTATAGAAGGCCAGCTTTGAAGCCAAGACTAGGGGGATTCAGGATGCACCTCTAGCACACTACTATAAAAGTGTCTACTTGCAGGGGTAGAAGGAATCTCCTTATCTGGGAGTTACCTCTATCAAGGTAATCGGGCGTTCAAACTATTTTACATTAAAATGTCCACATACCAGTTCCCCTGCCTTCCCCCTCCCACCCAATTTCGGAGGCTGTTTTGTTTGTTTTAGGGCCCCACGCCCTGAGCTGAGCCCAGGTACCTTAATGCTTGTTGAACTGAACCTCCTAAAAACTTCTTTCGCCTAAAATCCTGACTTTCTGATGGAGGAGAGTGAACTCAAGACTCCAGTAGCCTACGAAGAAAGTACAACTCATCATCCCAAGAGCACTCGAGGGCTGGCCCAGCTTCAGCGCCACTAATGTTTCCTGACTGCTTAGTTGGGCGGGACACTGTCCTGGGCACGCAGGGCGCTCTGCACCTAGTTTCAATCCGCTCAAATTCTACTGAGCTTGCAACATTTTATCTTTGTCTTTAGTATGATTTCATTTTTTAAGTCGTAGTCCTTAATATACACATATACATATATATTTCCCAAATCAATCTTTGTCCCAATTCTTAGGATTTTCAAAATTCCCGACAACACCTTAAACTTCCAAGGACCCAAATATTTCCTTACACCTCCTAGAAGTCGGACGCATATATCTCCTTAGTTTCTCTCAAATTTAGCATCCGTCTCACAAAATGGCGATAAAAATGTATTGCGCATGCGGACTCTAAAGGCGCGCCCCTACGCTCTCCACCTTTTTTTTTTTTTAACCATAGAGATGTCCGCCTAGCAAGAAAGATAGTCTTCAGTAGAAAGATGCTGCCTCGCAGGACGCGTGCACTATCCCTCCCGTTCCACCAATCAACGGGCACCTAGAAAGAGGGGCGGCGAGGTCGATTCAAGTGTGGCAGCTGTTTCCGGTGGAAGAGGAGGGGAACGTTTGCAAAAGGGCCCTTCTAGGAGAACGAACTGGTCTTAAAGATTCCCATGGTTGTTCCGCTGGGTCACGTGGCTAAGGAAGGCCCTCACGGAGGCGGAGAGGAGAAGAAAAGGGGCGGGAGCGGGAGGAGGGAAACTCTCGGTTAACATTACGACAACGACGATGACGGGGGTTGTCATGGTGTCTTGGGGTCTGGTTTGCGCATGCGCCATCTGACAGCCTGTATTTGGTCCTGGAGTAGCGACCCCTGCCCCAGGTGAGAGAGAATAGAAAAGGCCTCACGGGCTGGAAGGGAACGGGGCAGAGCTGGGGAAAGTTGGGAAAGCGGCGGGGCTCACGACGCGGAGAATGTTAAAGGGCCAGCCGGTGGAATCAAGGAAGGGGGTGGGGGGTAAAGAAAGATTCAGAGACCTGGGTTTGGGGATCGCATCCCATCCTGTGTGACCTTGGGCAAGTCACTTAACTTGTCTGGACCGCCTTGCACCTGTAGCATAAAGGAGTTTGTGTGTAGGATCGATAAGAACTCCTTAAGCTTTCAATCTTGTAAAAAAAAAAAAAAAAGTTAAAGCGATAGGGAAGGGTAAGGTGTCGGAGAGCAGGGAAAGGCCAAGAAAGAAGGAAAACTTGAGGTCGGGGAGAAAGTGGGAGGACAAGTGTGGATCAAGATAAACTGACATTTATATAGTGCTTTACACACATTTTTTTGATTCTTACAACGACTCGGAGAAATGGACATTACCTACACAGGAGGAAAGGCTTGTGAGGCTGGCATCATCATTCACACGAGGAAAATGAGACTCTGAGAGGTTAAGGGAACTTTTGCTTAACCCTAGTCCCTGCTCCAAATCCTGTGCTTTTTCTCCTAAACTAGGATGCCTGAGGAGAGAAGGGGAGGTAAACAGCAGGTGGTGAAGAAGGGAAGTTGGGGAGGGGAGGGGTCCTGAGGAGAGGATGGGGAGGGGGAGCTGAGGGGTGAATGAGGTAAAGAGAGATTGAAGGAATGGAAAGGGAGAGAGTGGAGGAAAATGAGATAAAGAGGAGTGGGGGTGGATGGGCAGAAATGGAATGAAAGGAAGAGTAGAGTTAAGGGAGGGGAGATGAAGTGGAAAGTTTGGTAAGAGGGTAAAGGGCCGGGGGAAGGGGGCAAATGAGGGGGAGGGAACATGCAGGGGAAGATAGTGGGAAGGATAGATGAGTGTATGTGTGAGGTGGTGTGTCCCTTGATAGATTCAGCAGAAAAATAAGGCTACCTCCGAGTAGAGAGTATTCCAAAAGCTTCTAGTGGATCATGAGGTGTTCTTGGGGAGGGGGGAATGGTAGGACAGTCTGTGATAGAGTAGAAGTGAATGAACAGAAGAGAGTTTGGAATCAGAAGACTCTGCCTTTTGGTTGAAAGAGAAGCTGGCAACGCTGTTTGGTGCTTGGGGTGCGGGTCTGAGAAAGCCTACTTGTCCAAGACACCCTTGCAGTGTGTGTTGTTTGGGTGTTTGCCTCGGGCTGGTAGCCTGCCAGGCCCAGTACAGTTCCCGAGGTTTGCCCTCTTCTGGCCTGCCGAGCTAACAGGCTGGTGGATGTGATTTGCACAGATGTAATGTGGGCTGATGGGAGTGGGTAGGTGGTCATTGTCGTTGAAAGGCTTCTTATAGCAGATGGGAAATTGAGGCCAAGCTCTGTCATAAATCATTTTTTCTGAAGGGAGACAAGAAAGTGAGCTGTTGAACTGAACCAAATCCAGGAAGCTCTGTGGAATGAAGTATACCATTCCAATAGAGACTGGTCCGGGAGTGACACCGAAAGGGGTGGGAATGAATATGAAAAGGAATAGGAGTGTGGGAAAATTAGGCCCTCTCTCCCCTCTGTTAGAATACACGAATGTTGATTTATAATTCTGTTTTAGGAAATTCAAGATAGAGAATGAACTTGGGTACCTTGTTACTTTACTGTTCCAACTATATTTATTCTGTGCTTTTATTTGTAAAGAGTTACATTTCATCCTGTTTATTCTATCATATTGAGTTGATCTTAAGCTCTCAGTTACATATATACACTACTTTTTAAAAATAAACTTTTAAGAAAAGACTTCAGGCAAAGGTTAGCAAACTGAAAATATTACAGACCTATTCCATTTATATTTGGTTTTCTTTTCTTCTTTCTTCCTTGTTTTCTTTATTCTTACCTTTTTTTTCCTTCCTTCCTTTCTAGCACTCTTTTTTAAATGGCCCAGGTTCATAAGTGATCCCTTCTTTAGCTGGTAGCATAGCTATTGATTTGCAAAATCAATATAATTTTTAACCCATATCCTTTTAATTTGCCTGGTTGCCCTTGCCTCGCCTAGCATGTGTATACTACAGTGAACTAATGGACGGACCTGAGTAAAGAAGACCTGGTTTCAAATGCTGCTTCAGAAATAAGTAGTAGAATAAGTCACTTAACCTCTATTCTTCAGATTCCTAATCTGTAAAATGACTCAATGGTCTCTAAAATCACTTCCAGTTCTCAATCTATGATCCTGTGACTAATTTTTTTCACCTCAGCCAAGTTAGTTACTTTCTCATTTCTGTCTTGGAAAAGAGAAGACAGATTATATTTTTGAGCCATAAAATTGACTAAATCTAGGATTAATCTTATTAGTCCTTTGTTTGGAAATGTATAACCTTTGATTATGAAACAGTGAAGGCCTTTTGAATTATTGCACCAATAAAAGGTGTTACAAAAAGTTTCAGAAAGACAATGGACTGGGAATGGATTTTTATCATATTGTTGATTTTGTTAAAACCATAATTAATAGTTATAAACCATAGTTTGGAAACTACAATATATGGTTCTTGTTAATAGATTTGAATATATATAAATTTACATAGATTAATAGAAAAAATACTTTATTGTTGTTTTGTCCTTTCATGTGATCTTTGTACTCTGGGGACTCTCAAGAACTGTTGTTATATATATGGAAAAAAATCCTAATTACTGCCAGTTGTGACAGTTTATCTTGGTTAAATGCAATTCTAATAAGGTCCTAGAAAAATAATCCTAACACCTTTCACAGTAGAATTTTAGAGGTCTGTGAAGTAATTTTAGCCACTATCAGTCTATGCCAGAAATGAACAGATGACTTAGAGGCAGAGTTGAGCAATGAATTCTCGATCTCATTTGCCAATGGCCATTTAAATTTGTCCTTAATTTAGAAGGGAGAAAAGCAATGCAATTACTTTAGGTTTTGGTATTTTGCCATCTTGTGTAGCTCTTAGTCTGAGATCATTGGTAAATAAATGCCATCAGCCTATCTGCTTTCTCTCCTGTTGAGTGCCTCATTTGGTTCTATTTATTACAGAAATCTTCTGTTCAGTGGTTAATTTTCCTGATCATCATTCATTGAAAGGAATATGTCTCATTCCCCAGAGAGAAAAAAAATTAAAGATAAAATGTAGTTCTTAAGTCTGGTCTCATTTGAACCTTGTTGGGACATTAAGATTTCTGTTCTTTAGAAATAGAACTTTACATTAGGGACTTACATATAAAATTTCTGTTTACCATGATAAAATATATTTTGGTTTATTTGTTTTTGCCTATTACAGATATTCCAGGGCAGTGGATAGAGCACCAGGCTTGGAATTAGGAAGGACCCATCTTACTGTGTTCAAGTCCAGTGTCAGATACTTATTAGTTATATGACTCTGGGTAAGTCAATTAACCCTGTTTGCTTCAGTTTGCTCATCTGTAAAATGAGCTGGAGAAAGAAATGGGAAAGTCACTTTACTATTTTTGTCAAGAAAACTCTAAATGGTATTACAAAGTATCAGATGTACCTGAAATTCTTAAATAAAACAATAACAACAACAAACCACAGATGTTCTAGTGTTGATGCAAATTGTATAGATATGGAGGTATAATTTTGGGAATGGTTTTAGAGACAGAACCTGTGTTCAAATTTCACTTGATAGTGTCTTGATAAAGTGAATATAGTGCTAGGCTTTGAGTCAGGGATACTCAGGGTTAAATCCTGGCTCAGATATTTACTAGTAGTGTGATCCTGGGCTACTCATCTAATGTTTCTTTGTTTCATTTTTCTCATCAGCAATTATTAGAAGAGTTAGCATTTGTATAGTACTTTATGGTTTACAAAACACTATGAGTATTAACTGAATTGATTCCCCTTGTTATGTCCCCATTTAAGAAGATGAGAAAACTGGCACCAAGAGTTAAGGGATTTGCTAAGAATCATACAACCAATAAGTATCTGGGGCAGGATTTGAAATCAGCTTTTTCTGACTCTTAAATCCTATATTCCATCTATTGTGCTACCTAGTTGCCCTTTTGTAAAATGGATGGCTTGTAGGATCTTGTGATCTGGAAATCTATTTATGACCTTTTTACTTATCTCCAAATCTACAATTAGATTGGCTCTTCTCATTTTGTATGTGACAGAATAAAATCCAGTTTGTTAGTTAGCATAGCATACAGTAGCTATGCTAATTGTACAGTGATTTTTTAAAAAATCTTTTATTTAAAGAGGAGTGTTAGCTTTCTTCACTCAGACAGAACATTCTTAGATAGGAAACTTCCTATTGACTTCTTTACAAAAAAGAGTAAGGAACTCCTTTCCTAATTTCAGTTCTTCATTTTCATGCTTGTATTAGTCTGAATGATTATCCCTGAATCACATCTATTTCTATTTTGAATAGACCTGCAATTAATTTCCTAACAACAACAGTAATGTTCTTTACAAGAAAATTAAAATGTGTACATTTGTTCCATTTCACATAAAAGAACCTGATTTAATTAGAGATACAATTATACATTTTAGTCCACTGTTTTATCTGGGTTATCCAAACTGTCAAATTCATGTCCAGTACTGAAACATTACGTTTTCCACAATTCGGTGCAAAAAATGATATTTCCATTTCTGTCCTTTATGCACATAGAAATAAATGAGTAACTTGTCTAGGGGTTCTTGGTAATTAGAAATGAATTGTGTAAAGAACTCTGTTTGCTTAAATCAATCAAATGTTTTGCTAAATAACTATACTTGTATTGTGAAATTTGTTCACATTCAGACTGATCAAGCTCTCTGATGTGTTCTATTACAGTCAGGAAGGAGTTGAGCAAGCTTTAAACACCCTTAATTTCAATTTAATTTTAGTTTGGGTCCTTCTACTGCTTATTTATTAGTTGCTTGTGATTGCCAGAAGTTCTTGGCATTGCTGCAGTAGTATCTGTTCTTTTGCACTAGTCATCTCCCATGCCTGGAATGCTCTCAGGCTTCATGTCGTCCACCTCATAAAGCACCTTATTTCCTTCAAGATACCCTTTCTCCGTGAAGGCTTTCACAATTCTCCAATTGCTAAAGACTGACTGATTGAACTACTAGACTTAATTTTAGAACACATCTAGTAATTTATGATATGCAATCAATTGATTATTGGTCTAGTAAAAAAAAAAAGATCAGTTTTCATTTGTTAGTTGGGGAGGCTTTTTTTTTTTAATTATTTTTTAATGGTAGTTGTCTTCTGTGGATAATTGGGTAATGTCAGAACATTTAAGAAGACAAGGAAACAAAAGCCTTAATCCTAATTAAATATCAATAAATCTCATAAAATAAAATCACAAATGGATTATGAATTTTAAATATCACAAGAATTTGGGATACTTAGACTCAAGCTTATTGCTACATTTTTTTCTTAAGCACTGCTTTAGCAAAGCTCTTTGGGTTTTGGTGTTCCTTAGTGCCAGCCTTTTAGTACCCATTTAGTGTTTTCTTTACTAAACCTAAAAGGGCCTTTTTGAAAGAACTAAATCTGGGGAAGTGTCAGCTTCCACTGATCTGTCAATTGTGTGATTAGCTTTGTGACCCATTTCAGCATTTAACAATTTGGTTTCTGTGACCTTGGCCACATACCTTAACTTTTCTGAGGTACAGGTTGGTTTGTTTTGTTTTGTTTTGCCTGCAAAACAGAATTAATAATCTGGACTCTGCACTTTAAGGTTGTCTTGAAATGACTGTGTGAAAGAACTTTGTAAACCACAAAGTTCGATACAAATAAAGATGTTACTATTAATTTGCTGTTTATAAGTTTATCCTAATCATCCCAAAGTTTTTATCTTCTCTGAGAATCCACAAAACCTTTTTTATGACTTATTAAGCAAGCATCCTGCTTGGTACCTCATCCTCTCTTACTCTAACACCCTCTCTTTGAGTCCCTTTCTGGAAACTTTTATGCTCCAGCATTGTAGGGACTCCCCACTTGTGACACCCATCAAACATACCTGAACAGTAATCCACATGCCCATCCCTTGAGTAAAACATCTTGAACAACTAGGAATGATGGAAAGATAGTGAAGCAACTATCTATGACAAGTCTAGGAGCAATTTTTCCACTGGGCCATTACTCATTACCCCTTCCCTTTCTCTTCCTCTTTCTGCCTAAAATCTCAAATCTGGTTCCAGCAACCAAATACCCCTTTATTTCTCCTCTTCTCATTCTAGGGCTTAGATTGTCTTTGTGCAAGTTAGAACTGTTTCATTATAAAGTCCTATTTCTTTATGCCTTAATGACCTATTTGAATTTTTGTGAAAACTTATCCTTAAGTCTAAAAACTACCAGAATAGACAATAATTACCTTTGGGTAGTTTGCAGATGGTTTGGGCTAAGTATTGAAAGAGTAGTGGTACTGAGAGAAAGGCTAGGCTATGCTTTGAGACTTTAAATTTTGTGCTGTGAAGTAGGATCTGGTCCAAAAACATCTATTTCATCTCAGAAATAAAAGTAAATTGAGAAATTATTAGCTGTTCTAAAAATTTACTATTCTAGTAAAATGTTTCTTTGTTAAAGATATGCAAAACTTTCAGTTGACTACACTTCAACTCGGAAATGAAACTAAAGTCCCCATATATTAAATTTGGGGAGAAATTAATCTACCAACTAAAATAAATATTTGTTCTTTGAGGTCTATGAGAAGACAGAGCAGAAGCTGGAAGGAGCTAGTTGCTGTGTGTGTGTGTGTGTGTGTATGTGATTTGCTCTACTCCAATGAAGTTGTTTCTCCAGCTCCTAAGACATAAGGACTTCTTATTTGATTGTTATCCTAAGGTTGTCGAGATGGAAAGAGTGTTGATGAACTGGCTTCCTGCCCAGTGAGAATATGGAGAGAAAAGACCCACCCAGAAGCAGCCCAAGAAGGCTGTTGGCTAAACTCAGCAAAGTAATGGAGAAGAAACAAATGGCTCATCACTTCAGCATGGCAACTGCTGAGTCAGATAAGGACTCTGGATTTTCAGGTTAAAAATACTTTTTGTTATCTTTCATCCATTATAGGGGGTAGCTAGGTGGTACCATAATGCAAAGAGTGCCAAGCCTGGAGTCAGGAAGATTCATCTTCCTGACTTCAAAACTTTCTTCAAACTCTTACTAGCTGTGTGACCCTGGACAAGTCACTTAACCCATTTTGCCTCAGTTTCCTCATCTGTAGGATAGCTGGAGATGGATAGCAAACCACTCCGGTACCTCTGCCAAGAAAATCTCAAATGGGGTCACAGAATCAGAATAACTGAAAATGACTGAACATCGATACATCCATTATAACGGCTTGTTTTCAAAATCTCCTCCACTCATAACATACTTATATGACTAGATGAGATACTTTTATCTGCAGGATAAATTTTAGAAACTTGAAAATAGTTTGTGTGTGTGTGTGTGTGTGTGTGTGTGTGTGTGTGTGTAGTGTCTGAAGACAAATTTGAATTCAGGACTGCTGCTCTATCCACTGTGTCACCTAATTGCCCCCAAAATAGTTATTCTGATATCACACTGTAATATTACATTCAAAGTACTTGCCAGCAATGTCAGGAGATTGGGACATCTAGTTACAGCTTGATCTCTGAGTTTTAAACCAAATGTTTCCCACTATTGCAGGTGGTTGCAAGAAAAAAATACTTCAGTGCTCATGCTTCTGTTGTTTCAGCTGTTTTGTCCACACGAATAGCTTATCAGACTGCAGGAAAAACACTTTTGCACATTGTTAATCATTAACAATTAAGAAATCAGCTCAATAAAATTACTGTGTGATGTGTTAAAATAACTTATTTGCCAGAAATTAACTTTTAGAACATTCAGCACATTGTTCTTAATTTTTGTTTTTCTCCTTCAAAGTTCTTGGAGTAATCTGTGGGTATTTTGGTGATAAACATGTGAAATAAAGATTAGTACCATATATTTTTTACACAGAAGAAAAATATAGGAGGAGACACAAACATATAGAATAGTTTTTATTATTTATATGTTACTAATATATAAAATATATATATGTATTATACATATATGTCATATATATGTTTTTATATATTTAAAAACAACAGAATTTCAGTTTCATATCAGAATCTTATGCCAAATTCTTGTTCTTTTTCTGTGTTAAAATGTTAATTTTTGTTACTGGTTGTTAATAATAAAAATTTTTAAGATATTAAAATATTAATTTTAAGCTTGAAATAATGCTGTATAACTCGAATTAAAGTGGGCTGGGGATTTTCATTTTCTCTTCAGTTTTTTTTATATTTTACATTAGGAATATAAACCCTCTTTATAGAATTCTAGATTGTATAAGTACAAAGAGCTTGCAAATTTCCTTATAATTTTTAAACCTAAGCTAAACCTAAGCTAAAAGAGCTAATTTTATACATAAGAAATTCCCCCCATTTAGACTTCCATTGAGGTTCAGTTTATGTTCCTTCTGATGAGAGGGATTTAAATATGAATCCCTGTTCAGAAGAATCTGATTGGAATCCTACAATTCATTGCAATCAATGACTGCCAAATAGCCATCAAGTAGCATTCATTCTGGTATGAGCCCCTCATCAATAACAGTGGCCATTGAATAAGACTAATGCTATAAGGTAGAAGAAAGTTGTCCAATAGCTGCAGATTCAATTAATTATTTTTCTGATTTTTCCCGACATCAGATGGAAGCTCAGAATGCTTAAGCTCTGCAGAACAAATGGACGCAGAGGATATGCTGAACACTCTAAACTGGCATGGAGAAGATGGACCCCGACACAACTCCACAATAGCAAGTAATTCCTTTCCAGCTCTGTCTTCCATGGTTGTCATGAAGAATGTGTTGGTCAAACAGGTAAGGATCACTGAAAAAAAATGTCTGTACTTTCCATTTTTAAAAGATTTATTCTTTTTATTTGACTACTTCAAGTCAGGAACATAAATGGTACCATTTTTTCCCCCAGTAGATTTTATATATACATATAAATTTGTGTGTGTGTGTGTGTGTGTGTGTGTGTGTGTATCACACACACACTTTCATTCTATTAAGGACTTTTGTCTTTTTATCTTCTGTCCTCTGAATAAAGCAAAGGTTTTGGGATCATGTCAGAAGAGAACAGATTAGTGCTGAAATTTTCTATTACGATGAAAATGTTAATCTTCCACTCACTAACATAGCTAAAAACGATGATTATGAGAACTTTAATATGTAAGTCCTGTAAACACATTTGGCAGTCCTTTAATTATATACAAAGGAATCTGTAATGCAGCCCTTCCAGATGGGCAATCCTCTTGGGTGGCATTTTATTATTTTAGAGTGCTGTCTTATCAGTTACTAGGCCAGTTTAGTATTTCTGAGCATGGCAAATATGAAAAAGTGATATATAAAGTCATTTTATTTAGATTTAGATATATTTTTGGTTGTCAAGGAATAGAAGGCAAAAAAAAAAAAAAAAAAACATGTTTAGAATGTGAGATAGGAAAAGTGGTTAGAAGATTTTGATAACCCTAGAATTTCATCTTTAGAATTTGGGAATTTATATGAACAGTTTAAGCATCCACTCACTGCTTAAACACAAAAGGAACAGAAGATTGTGCCTTCTGGTATACAGAGGTCTGGGGACAAGAGCAGCCACTGATACTTATTTAATAGATGAACTCTTTTATATGTGTAGTCTTGACCAGATTCAATAGTTAGCAATTATGGTACAATGGGAGTATGCAAATTTGTACTTTAATAATACACATTATATAATAACCATGTAATCATGAAGGAAAAGATGACCCAGGTTTACAATTTAAGCAGAGCTTTAGAGCTATGAATCTATTTGTGATTAGCAAAAGCTGAGGAACAAAATGCTTACGCCCAAAAATCACTTAAGGAAAGAGCTTTTCATTCTCTACGGTCAGAAAAACATGATTCTTATAGTGATGAAGACCATCCTTCGTTGAGGAGAGTATCTTAGAAAAAAATGCTTTGAATAGCTGTGACTTTTACATCTTAGTTTGCGTGGTTTAAAAAACATGATTTTAATATCACAAGAAACATTAGCATTATAACTATTTCCTGGTTCTTTCTGGGAGAACAATATTGATTTCTAGCAGGGAAGCCTAGTGGCATTTAGTGAATTACGAAAAAAGATATTGTTCAGGAAATCATCTCTCAGCTGCTATTGCAATTCTCAATGAAAAGCAAGATTAAAGGTAGTAAATAAAAGCTAATTTAAATGTCTTTGAACTACTAGTCTTATCCTTTTGCAGCTTTTATTTGTGTTTCTTTTTCTCTGAGCTCCTTGCTTCTTTTTTTTATGTATGTGGTTATAGCTTTTCTTTGTTGTAGACCAGGCTGGTCGAAAATTGATGATAATCCAGGGTTATGTTCTGAATGTGCTTTTCCAGCAGTGCCATATTCTTCATATGATGGGCTAGAAAGGCTGCTGTGGTATATTGGGGTAGAAAATCTAGAGAATGACAAGAATGGAGAATTAATTCTTACCTTGCTAAGTGTTTGGTGTTTTGTTTTTGTTTTTGTTTTTTTAGGACCCTTTTTGTTGTTTGTATGATAGGTGGTGAAGCATATTGTTTCCATTTTATGATGTTCTTTGTGTGTTATTAGGTAATATGCTCTGTCCTTTGCTGTACTGTTTAACATATTTTTATTTTCCTCTTGTGTGGGTTATAGTCCCATTTACTGGTTAGTTGTTACCTTGACAAAATCTTTGTTGAAAGTGGGCCCCAGTTTCTTATCTGTAAAAATGAGGGAGTTTGGTTATAAGAGATCAAGTTCTTGTCTAGCTTACAAATTTACATAAATTTGTATGTGATACTTGGCTATAAAATAATTTTTCATATCTAATAACTAAGGCAGATGGCCTTTAGAGCAGTGGACATATTGTATTGTGCTAAAGTGTACCAGTGAAACATTCTTATAAATAATGATGGGTTAAAGGGAGGGGACATTCTAACAACATAGGACTGGAATACAGTGAAACAATCAGCATTTACCTTATAACTCTCCCCTTTTTTCTGACTCACTCTTATAATGTGAGTCTGAATTAGGAACAAGATAAAGTTCTGCTTTGTTCTTGGCTAAAATAGTCACTTTACTCCTCTATTTTATTCCTAGTCTAACATATCCCTAGGCATTCAGATCTACTCTTTGTTTGGTTATAAGACATCTATCCTGTGTGTTTGTCTTGCAAAACAGTGCTCAAATCTCAGAATTAAATGTTTTTCTGGGTTTATATTTTATAGTAGGGTGACCTCGAATTGACTTATACCTTTATAAGATCCTTTTGAGGATCTCCTTCAAAACTGGGATGCAACTGGACCAGCTCGCAGGAGTTAGGGTACAATCCTATCTGAATCAGTGATTTAAAGGTCTTATATGAGACATACCACCAAACACTTTATGTCTCTCAGGTTTCATTGCCTTAAAAACAGAGAGCAATCATCTACTGCAAGCTTCACCCAACTTGAGGGTCAAATTTATGAAAATTTGAAGAAATGGATCTATTTGTGAATGGAAGTTGACTTTACAACAAATTTAAATGCAGTAAATACTTAAGTTCTTACTATGAACAAAATATTGTTTTGTGACTACAGAAACAAAAATAAAGCAACCCCTGCCTTACAGAAGTTTATATTCAATTTGGGGTAGAAGACAGATATGATATATTGGCAAAGAAGCAAGATACAAGGTAGAGAGTTAAGGGCCCAAATGAGAGAACACTAATGCTTGGATGAATCAGACTTAAGAGAGGAGATGGCTCCCGGTATTATGTTTGTTGTTCTGAAGAATTTCTAATGTAGTTATTAAGTCCACAAAATCATACAAGCTGATCCTTGAAGGAAGATAAAGATTCAAAAAAAAAAAAATCCAGATGAGGAGGGATTGTTCTAGATATTAGAGAAGATTTGTGTAAAGGCAGGAGATGACATTGAGTTCAGAGTCCACTGAGCAAAGTCCAATTTGGCTAGAACATAGTGTAAAGGACTACATAGTACTAGGAAAAATAGGAAGGAAATAAGTATGTTAGGTACCTGTTTTTTCTAGACACTGTTCAAAGTGCTTCATGTATATTATCTCATTTGATCCTCACAAAAACTTGGAGAAATAGGTGCAGTTATTGTCCCCATTTTATAGTTGGGAAACTGAGGCAGGCAGAAGTAAAATGATTTGTCTAGAGTCACCCAGCTAGTAAATATCTAAGGCCAGTTTTGAACCCACATCTTCCTGATTCCAGGTCCAACACTGTTCATTGTGCTATTTAACTGCCTGCCAGAAAGCTAAGTTGCAACCAGATTGTAGAGGACCTTAAATGCCAAACTGAGAAATTTATATTTTTATCCCAAAGATCGTAGAAAACTCCTGAAAGGTTTTTTTGTTTGTTTTTTAAAGCTAAGAAGTGATATGATCATACCTAGATTATTTTGGCAACTATATAAAAAGATGGATTAGAACGGGGAGGGGGACATTTGTATTAGGGACACAGATTGGTTGGTTATTACATTAGTCCAGTTAAAAGATGAGAGTCTGAACTATGGTTGTGGCATCTTGAGTGCAGAGAAGGGAATGGACTACAGATATTTGTGGGCATAGAGTGGACAGAGCTTGCTAGATAATTGGCTCTGGGGTACTATGAAGGAAGACCCTGAGGTTACAAAACTCATTGATTAAGGACTATGGTAATTCTCTAAATAGGAAAATTGAGGAGAGAGGGAGATTTAGAGAGGATGGTCATGTTCAGTTTTTAATTTGTAAAGCTTGAGTTGCAAACCACAACATTTAAGTGAAGATATTCCATGGGTAGTTTATAATATGTAACTGGAATTTGAGAGATTAAAGCTGGATTTATAGATTTGAAAGTTATCTATATAAAGGTGATAGTTTGAAATCATTGAAGTAGATGAGACAAGCAAGGAAGAGAACTTGGAGAAGGATAAAGATCAGATCAAGTTTTGGGAGAACATTACACTCTAATTATGGAGGTAGAGAGGGCTAATAATCCAGCAAAGGAATGCTCATTATCATGTATGCTAAGGAAAGACTGACTTCATTCCTGGCCCTGCCACTTACAATCTGTGTAATCTTGGGCAAATCACTTAAATTTCTCTTTAATGACTTCAGAGATCCCTTTTAGCTCTTAAGGCTGTGACCATATGATCCTGAGGAGAGATTAGGTGGGAGAAGAGGAGGGTCAGCATTCCCAAAATCTGTAGAAAGAAGGAAGAATCAGGGCTGAGACAAAGCCATCAAATCAGAACTGGAAAAGAGGAGTTTCAGTAGAGTGGTGAAGGGACTGAGAACTATGTGAGTGGTAAGGAAGTGAAGGCAGTAAATTTAGATGACATTTTCTAGGTGTTAACAATGGAGAGGGAGAAATATAGGATGATACCTTGAGCCTATATTTCATGTGTTGGCATTACATTTTTAACTTGATGTCAGAAATGGTATCATACTTTATTATCACCTTAGCTATGACCCTAATTATACAATAACTCCAGCTACCGGCAACTAAGTGACACCTTTGGAATAAAAATGTTTGTTTTCTATTAGAAAAGGTGTTAAAATGAAATAGCTTTTCATTATTTTATAGGGTTTGTAGTCAGAAACACAGATTTTGAAAGGACTTCTTTCAGATCATGACTGTGATGTGATCCAGATTTGTTATATATGCCATGGAAACCCTGTTTGTGGGGGTTAGAGAGATGTAGGAACCTTTCTGACAATTCTGATTGATGCTTTGTTAATCTTATAAGTATGTAAATTGTGGTAATGGAGTTCTTTTCCTTTCTTCTTTTCAGGGCAGAAATTCATCCCATCTCCAGTCTTGGACTGTCCAGCCTTCTTTTGAAGTGATTTCAGCTCAGCCACAGCTAGTATTCCTTCATCCATCTGTGCCGCCTCCTGTTAATCCATATCCTGCTGGTGAGAAGAAAAATGACTCCAGAAACTACTTGCCTATTCTAAACTCTTTCACCAAAATAGCTCCACATCCAGGCAAGAGGGGCCTTGCCCTAAACCCGGAGGAAAGAGGAGAAACTGGTATGCAGAAACGAGTCTGTACAGAGAGACACAGGACAAGTTTGTTTTCTGTCGGGTCAATCAAGACTAATAGTTTGTCATCAAATTCTTCTCCAGTGCCACCCAACACAAAACTTGCTCAGGACTCAGTTCAGCAGAATCTGTCACCTTTGGTGGCAAGTAGAAATCTACAAACAGTTCCTGATAGTCCAGCAGCATCTAACAGCCATATGGCTAAAGCTCCAAATCTGGCCTTTGCTTCCCCTGCTAGCCCCCTCGGCTCATCTGATAGCACTTTGCATAGATTAGAGAGTCCCATGACACTTTCGGCATTATCAGCTCCTTATGGCCCACCTGGAGCAGGAGACCAGCTCTGCCACGCTTCAGAACCTTTCCCTGAGCAACGGCAGAGCAAGCATAGGCGCTTCAGGAACACCCTGGTCATCTTGCATAGATCTGGCTTATTGGAGATCACTTTGAAAACCAAGGAATTGATTCGTCAGAACCAAGCAACACAGATTGAACTGGATCGACTGAAAGAACAAACCCAGCTCTTGCTGGAGGCTACAAGGGGCAATGCTCCTCAGGCTTGGGCTAGGTTACAATCATCTTTAACATCTGTGTCCAGTCCAACTGGAAGTCACTTTGAGGTGTTATCTGCTCATACAAACTTAGCATAGGAGGCATATTTTGCCATCATTTGAAGTGAATCTAGTGATTGACTGATAATTTGCTTCTATCCCCCTAAGCTTCTAGAGAAGCTTTTATTTTTGTTTTATAGTTTAAGAACATACCTAAAGGTTCATTTGTGAGAGCACTTACCATTCATTGGCTCTTGTGGCTAATCTGTACATGTCCATATTATGTAATACTTCAGCAGAAACCTCAGGTTAGAGCTGTCCCTGAACTCTAGTAGTAAAAATCAAGTAGTAGAAAAAAGAGACACATGCAGTGGGGATAGAAAAGATTATTCTTCTGAGCTCTCCTAGCAATTACCCCCTCATCATCCCACTCATTAAGCAGGTTTACAGGCACATAGCATGGGAGAAATACACACACACACACACACACACACACACACACAGAGTGGGTCCTATAGCATCTATAAGACTGAAGATTAGGAAACTTCTGTTTTAATGGATCTTTGCTGACTTGTCTTAATCACATATAAAAACGAGCGGATGTGTGTCTGCATCATTGCCAGATATAATGCCACTTGGTTCAAACCCTCAATTCCTTTGGTACATAATATGCAAAGCAGCCTAAGCACTTAAGATTTCATTGTCTTGAACTGGAGAATTGAGATGAAACTGTAATAGCATTAAACTGACATTAGTTATAGATTTTTACTTACAAACCAGATTGCTCTACATCAAGATCTCACACCTAAGCAAAATAATTTAAGATTTCTGAAGTATTTAGTGGATTACATAACATCTAGAATCCTCTGATAAAAACTTGGCAGGGGTTTTTGATGAATTGATTGCTGGACTTGGTGCCTGAAGAGCTAAGATGCTTTTGTTTTTATCTGTCTAGTTCAAGAGGCTATGCTTTTATTCCTCATCAGCTATGAGATAACTGGTTTTGTATCAGATCTAAAACTTCTCATGTCAATTTGAGGTGATTCCCAAAGTAAAGTTTACCCTGTATTTTCCTCATTCCCTTGAAAGTCTGAGGAGAAACATTTTAGGCGGTATACCTTGAAATCTGTAAACTTTTTCAATTGTAAGCTTCTTTTCAGGCTTATCACTTTCCCCTCAAATCCTAAAACTTATGTTGGCTTCCAGTGTTAGAGAGGGTTGGGTAATATCATAACATCTTCCATCATCTTTTTGAGATTACTGAAACTGCCCTAAAGACTTAGATAGCTGATCCTAGTCATACAGAAAAGAAGAATGTAATCAGATTTTTCAGACTTGATAAAAGCATGATGTTTTTCTGTTGGAGTAGAAAGATAAAAACAAGGTTTTTATATGAAAAAAAAAGAAAACTTTTTAATCCTTTGATTTAAATATTTCATTATCTCGAGATCTCAATATGTAGGAAATAATTTTCATTATGAAGACAATAGAAAAATCCTCAGAGACTTCAACTTTTCAACTGTAAGGAAATTCTTGAAATTTAAGGAAACTGAAGGTAATCCTCTTTATCTTATAAGAATAATTCTAACATAATAAAAAATTTCATCCTTGGGTCACAGGAAAAGGACCCACTACCACTCCCTTCCTTTGGGTATTCAGAAATTAGGATTTTGAAGCAGTTGATTTCAAAAGAATTATACAACATAGATATTAAAAATTCTTCTTGCACTTATCTATACTCACCTCTAATCAGTGCAGAATTTTTACCTACCTTGTGTTTTCTTGAGGAAGTTAAATTAAGAGCAAATTATGGCACTAAACAGAGTCTCTTGTACTTTGAAGATCTTCTCTTGGCCCAACTTGCTTACTTCCTCTGAATCTGTTTGTATGGTACTAGAGCAGTGGCACACTGTGCACCCTGCTAAGAAAACTTCCTTTTGGCAGATCAATTTGGCATTGAAGCTATAGAGCCAGGTGCATTCCGGAACAGCCTGGACACCACTTATGAGCCTTACTGTTTGGCAAAACTGAAAACACTTACTGGGAACCAAATTAATTTCATCAGAAAAATCCTCAGTGGATTTGTAAGCTTCTTGTACTCTTCCCCTATTAAGGTTTACATTTTGCTTAGTGTCATAGCAAAAGATGATGAAGTCTGCCATTGATCCTTATTACTAAATGGAAATAGGAAACAGATATGATTCAGGATGATCTTTCTGTTCTAGATCTTCCCGTGTTAAAAGTCTTAAGACATTATATAGCATGGGTTTTTCTCTAATGAAACTGTAAGTAGCTAGATCTGAGTAGAGAATCTAAGCTTGGGAAGGTGGAGGGAGCTGCATTGAAGCCAGCAAACTGGAACAGAAACCAGATCTGCATGTGAGAGAACGACTCTTGGGCTGATCAGGAAGATATATATCTGCTTCCTTGGTTGGATAAAGCTGTAAGTACCATTGGTCTTGCAGATGTGTACATGGGTCTATATATGAAACAGCAAACTTTTTTTGTGAGTAATAAGTCAGTCTTGGCTTAGACCTTATCCAAAAGGTGCCCAAGATGTATTTTTGGCTCATAGAATTTTAGCTGTTACTATGAACAACATGGAAATGCCTCTAGGAAAAAAAGTGGTGTTGGATTAAATTGGTTATGGAAATGGAGTCAATGAAGTTTATAATCGATAAAATTTTTATTGCTTTTTTTTTTAACTGTAGAGTTGATAGCTGACTCTCCCTTCTTCTCCCCTCCTAGTTTCATGCTACCTATAGCTAGGTCATAATTGTTGTGCATACATTAATATGCATATCCAGCTATGAATGCTATAGGGTAGAAATTGATTAACCAATCTTTTGGGAGAAGGATGCAATTTTGCAGAAATTGACTTGACTGTGAAATTTGAAAGAGAAATAAAAGTCACCTACTTGAATAACATTTGGTCTTTTTCACTTTAATAACAGAAGTCTGTGATCTTTTGGGGGGCAGAGAAGAGATATTCTCTTTGTACAATATAATGCTTTGCTCTGAGAAGTTAAGAGCATGTTAGCTGACATCCATAGTAAATATTTGAATTAATTTCAGACCTTTCAAACTTTTAAAAATTTTAAACTGGTCCTGTGATTTGATCAGTTTGGGAAATTGTTGGTGTGGAAACTGTCTTATAGTAATGCAGATTGGCCATTTACCCATAAGTGATCATTGGAGAGAATGACTGAGATATTGCTAATCTGGGGAAAAGTGACCTGTCATCTCACACAGCTAATGTGAATCAGAGGCAGTACTTGAACCCAGGTTATCCAGACTGATTCCAAGACCAGTCTTCCCATAATGCCATGTTTCATCTCCCCATTACTCATGGTTTTTTGTTTGGGTTTTTTTTTTAATTATAGCTTTTTATTTACAAGATATATGCATGAATAATTTTACAACATTGACAATTGCCAAACTTTTTGTTCCAATTGTTCCCCTCCTTTTCCCCCACCCCCTCCCCCAGATGGCAGGTTGACTAATACATGTTAAATATGTTAAAGTATAAATTAAATACAATATAAGTATACATGTCCAAACAGTTATTTTGATGTACGAAAAGAATCAGACTCTGAAATAGTGTACTATTAGCCCGTGAAGGAAATCAAAAACGCAGACGGACAAAAATATAGGGATTGAGAATTCTATGTAATGGTTCATAGTCATTTCTTTCACTGGAGTTCTTTCACTGGGTGTAGCTGGTTCAATTCATTACTGCTCTATTGGAGCTGATTTGGTTCATCTCATTTCTGAAGATGGCCATGTCCATCAGAACTGATCATCATATAATATAGTATTGTTTTTGAAGTATATAATGATCTCCTGGTCCTGCTCATTTCACATCAGTTCATGTAAGTCTCTCCAGGCCTTTCTGAAATCATCCTGCCGATCATTTCTTATAGAACAATAATATTCCATAACATTCATATACCACAATTTATTCAGCCATTCTCCAACTGATGGGCATCCACTCAGTTTCCAGTTTCTGGCCACTACAAAGAGGGCTGCCACCAACATTCTTGCACATACAGGTCCCTTTCCCTTCTTTAAAATCTCTTTGGGGTATAAGCCCAGTAGTAACCCTGCTGGATCAAAGGGTAAGCACAGTTTGATAACTTTTTGAGCATAGTTCCAAATTGCTCTCCAGAATGGCTGGATGTGTTCACAATTCCACCAACAATGTATCAGTGTCCCTGTTTTCCCACATCCCCTCCAACATTCCGCATTATCTTTCCTTGTCATTCTAGCCAATCTGACAGGTGTGTAGTGGTATCTCAGAGTTGTTTTAATTTACATTTCTCTGATTAATAATGACTTGGAGCATCTTTTCATATGGTTAGAAATAGTTTCAATTTCTTTGTCTGAGAATTGTCTGTTCATATCCTTTGACCATTTATCAATTGGAGAATGGCTTCATTTCTTATAAATTAGAGTCAATTCTCTATATATTTTGGAAATGAGACCTTTATTAGAAACTTTGACTGTAAAAATGTTTTCTGGGTTTTGTTTTTTGAAGAGAAAACTGGAATGTGGGGTTAGAGAATGAAGGTATATTAAAAGCCCAAATTCATTGACCTAAGTTTTTCATATTTCATAAGCAAAAGATGTCCATAACTTTTAATTAGGGAACATGAGAGATCTGGGATTCATCAGGCACATTGGCTTATGTTTTTGGATCCCCAAACTTAATTTCAGTTAAAATTAAAGAATGTGTGAGATAAACAATTTCATTCATTCCTGCCCTCTGAACCTGCCATACTTTCATAGATACCTAGTAAATGGCTTTTCTGTTAGCGATGTCACTCTTTTCTTGTCCTTGGGCTTCCTTATTATTTTCCAAGCATCTCTACCCTCAGTTTCATGACACCAGTGATCTGAAGACTGGGAGATAGAAATGCTAGGAACTTTTGTTGTACAATAGAAGTATATTTCTATTTAAAAGCATATTTTAAATAAAATGGAGCACATAACACAGGCAAAAATGACTAAAGAAACTACTACTTTTGAAGCAAAATTACTATCTTTAAAAAAAAAATCTGATGTTTCCCTGAGAGATG
Source organism: Antechinus flavipes (assembly GCF_016432865.1). Taxonomy (NCBI): domain Eukaryota; kingdom Metazoa; phylum Chordata; class Mammalia; order Dasyuromorphia; family Dasyuridae; genus Antechinus; species Antechinus flavipes. The sequence goes on along the minus strand of NC_067399.1, from coordinate 315,492,799 downwards.
GTTTCCAGGGAGTTAAAGGAAGAGAAATTAAGCACTGTGTTTTCATATGCAGTAAAAGTATGTCTACAACTGTATTCTCATATTCTCTAGAACCTGTAGAGATAAGAGAGTAGTTCATTCAGCCATTTTATTTATCTGGATGTGACAATCAAAAAAAAAAAAAAGAGAGAAACCTATATTAGAAACTTTTTAAGATACACCAGTGCCTTTTCAAAGAGCTTTGAGTAGGCCTACATTTAGAAATGGTTCTTTTATATCTTGTGTGTTTTCTCGTATATTTCTTTCTTTGAAAGTCTTTTATGTGAAGAGTTTTTGTGTGAAAATGACCTTGTTAATTCATCTAAGATTACCTATTTGCTAATGTACCTGCTAAACCATTATCCTATTGACAGCCAAGTAGATTTTTTTTTTAAATGGTTTTAAAAATGGACTGTGGTCCATTTAGAAACAGATTTGCTATGAAATTGTTGGGAATAAGTCTTGCTAGCTTATAGCAATTCCTCAGTTTTATGAAAATTCTATTTATAGGTATATAGGACTCAGTTAAATGGATTTTTAGGCTAAGAACCGTTGGTAGCAAAATCAGTGAATTGCTCTTTTTAGTGGCTTTGCATTGCTTATGATTTTGCATTATCTGACTTCAGTTAATGAAAATTCAGAGCACTGTAAAAAGACTAAGAATTATTATTCTCCAAAGAGGCCTTAAACTTGAAGTTAGACCAAATGTTGTCTTTTTTTTTTCTGGTAATTATCATTCTCCAATCAATCACCCCCTTCATAAGTGGGACATGATGTCATTTTTTATATTTTGGGGAATATGCCAACTTTAATTATGAAATAAATATCTATTTTTGTCTGGATTTCTTTGCCCACTACCAGGAATGAAGTCTATTTGCCTTTTATTATGTAGGTCTTAATGTCGATTTTAATGTAGTTTCATTGTAGTCACAAATTAGAGACTATACTTTGTAATAGCTTTATCCTGATTCCAGCCTTCTGTATAATACTTTTTTGCAACACCAAATGAGGGAGTAAAGATGGAAAAAGAGCTACCAAAAAGAATCAGCAGTATTAGAACCTGCTCAGAGAATGGCAGCAGAAACTGACAAATTCATCTTTGTAATAGAAGCCTTTATTTCATAGTACCTCATTTTCTTCCTTTTTAAGAGGAGTAGGATGGTACTTACTATGTACTTGACTCAGAGATGTTGGGGAAGTGTAAGATTTCCAAAGTGCTTTAAAGTTGCTTCAAAGAATGGTACAAGATATCACAATATCAGTGTGCAGATAAATATTTTGAATTCTAGTGATAGAATCCAGGATAAGGACCCTTAAGTAACATTCTCAACGTCTCAATTGTCACGCACTTGGAATTAAATCATAGATGCCATTGATTTTCAGCCAAACTTCTTATGAGAAATCAGGGCTCGTTTTCACTTGCTCACTTAAAAATTGTTTTTTACAGACACTTTTTTGGGGTGGGAAGGTTCTAGCTTCATTTTCACTTCCCAGTAAGTCTCTGTAGAGCTCTCCTGTGTGACAAAGAAGTATAATTAACCCCAAAAAAGCTGATAAATTGACCTTGCCTGTAATATATGTGCCTCATTCCATCCCTAAAGTTCAATTCAAGTCAAAAAACATTTATTAAGTGCTTAATATGTTCCAGGTACTGTTCAGAGAATACAGATAAATGCCAAAAGAAAGATAATTCCTGACATCAAAGAACTTTTATTTTAATGGGAGATTATACATTTAGGGGAATATACATTTCATTAAGAATATACATAAAAGGAGGGAAAATAAGGGGAACATTGTAGAGAAAGTCCAGGAGAGTTTAGAGACCATTCAGCACTGGGACAGAATGATTTCTCCAAATCAGCCTGACTTTATCACCTGCCTCATCATATCCCCACTCAGACTCCACTGGTTTCCATACTACAATGGAGACATGATTCCCCACCACCACCAAAATCACTATCACCTCCCCTCCCCAAAGAAAAATCTCCAATTTGAGAGGACCAACTATAAACTTCTCTGCTTGGCATTTAAAAGCCTTTCATAGATTGACTCACCTCTTTTTCCTAGTTTATATATTACTCCCTTTCACAAGATCTGTACTAGCTAGACTGATGTCTTTTTGCTGTTCCTCACACCTGACACCACATATTTCTTTGCTTTTGCATAGACTGGTTTTTAATATCTAAAATTCACTTCCTTCCCACCACTGCCAAGAAGAATCTCCTTTCCCTCAATAGACTCATAAACATAGAATAGAAGGGACCTTAGGGCCATTAAGTCCAACTTTCCAATTTTGCAAATGGAAAAACCTGAGGCATGTTCTCTCTCCTAGTAGAACAAAAGCTTCCTAGAGGGTATGGGGTATTCATTTTTGCTTTTATTTCCTTAATACATAGGGTACAGTGCCTAGCATTAGGAGTTAGCATTTAATAAATACTTATTGATTAATTGAATATGATTCCTACCTTTCTTTTAAGGTTCAGCTTAGGGGCCATCTTCTTTACTAGTCTACCTCTGATCCTTTTTCTTTGATGTGATCCATCACTCCTTGAAGATCACATATTGTTTTCTATGCTTTCTTAATTTTTAAATAGTATTCTGTTTTTCCAAAAATATGCAAAGATAATTTTCAACTTTCACCTTTGCAAAACTTTGTATTCCAATTTTTTCTCCCTTTCTTCCTCCCTCTCTCGTCCCCAACACAGCAAACAATCCAATATAGATTAAACATGTGCAATTCTTGTAAATATCTCCATATTCATCATGCTGCACAAGAAAAATCATAGCAAAAGGGGGGGGGAACACAAAGAAAAAACAAACAAATCAAAAACAACCAAAAAAAAGTGATGCAAATATAATGTTATGATCCATATTTAGTCTCCATAGTTCTTCTCAGGTGTAGATGGCACTTTCCATCATAAGTCTATTGGAATTATCTTGGATCATCTCATTGCTGAAAGGAGCTAAATCCATCACAGTTGGTCATCACATAATTTTGTTACTGTGTGCGATGTTCTCTTGGTTCGGCTTACTTCACACAGCATCAATTCATGTAAGTTTTTCCAGGCTTTTCTGAAATCAGTCTTATTTCCTATAGAATAATAATATTCCATTAGATTCATATACCGTCACTTTTTCAGCCATCCCCCAACTGATGTGTACCACTCAATTTCCATTTTCTTACCACTACAAAAAGAGTTGCTAGAAACATTTTTGCACATGTGGGGCCTTTTCCCTCTTTAGCTATCTCTTTGGGATACAGATCCAGTTGTACTTTTATTTGACTTTAATGTTCCACTTGTATTATAATTGTTTGTGTATATATGTTCCTTTTCCTCGGGCAAATAGCAAGCTCAGTGAGTAAGAGTGCCGGATGTGGAGTCAAGAAGATGAATTCAAATCTTGCCTCAGACACTTGCCTCATCTGTAAAATGAAGATAACAGCACCTATCTCCCAGGATTGTTTTGAGGATCAAATATATAAAATGTTTTTACAAACTTGATAGTACTATATACATACTAGCTATTATAAAAATGAAATACCACCTAACAAAACAAGGTACTGTGTGCGCTCTCTCTCTCTCTCTCTTCTCTCTCTCTTTCTCTTTCCCCCTTTCTTTCTTTCTCCCTTTCTCTCTTTCGTCCTCTCTCTCTCTCACCTTCTCTTCCCCCCCTCTCTTTCTCTCTCCCTCGCTCTCATTCCCTCTCTCCCTCTCTCTCACTCCCTCTCTCTCTTTTTCCCTCCCTCTTTTCTCTCTCTCTCTCCCTCTTCTCTCTCTCTCTTTTCTTCTCTCTTCTCTCTCTCTCCCTCCCTTTCTCTCCCTCCCCTCCCCTCTTTCTCTCTTACATATATGCCTCAAAGGATCTAGCAAGAGTAATACTTGGGGCAGCTTGGTGACACAGTGGATAACACTGTCAGGAGGATCTGAGTTCAAATCCAACCTTAGATAATTTCTAGATACGTGACAATGGGTAAATCATTTGACCCCAATTGCTTTCTAAATATATTCAATTTTTCTTTCCACTTCTGAATGCTTGTTGGATGAGAAAAAAGATTTCTGGATGCCTATAGCTAATGCTTTCCATTACAGCAGCTGCAGAGGATGAAGCAAAAAAGTCCTTTGAAATATGAAATTAACACAAAGAGTGTGGTGGCAGCAAAAAAACGAATTCAAGGGACTTAGTAAAGAAATCCTAAACCAAAGGCACCAGCCAGAGTCGTGGGCAGCAGTAGTTGGAATGATAAGCTCTAGGAGAGAACCCTTCATCTGGACTTTAAAGTACAGGAGTGAAATTTTCCAAATAATTTTCAGAAAGGATTACTTTATCTAGGGGATTGCAGTAAGTGTTGGAAGGGTGCTTGTTTATTTTAGTAAATTACTTTCTATCAGAGCCACATCAGTGCTTCTGTTCTTAAGGCAGAACCTGCTGATGTCTTTGCACTCCATGGGGCAGCTGAAAGTGATTGGCTTGGAGCCAGCACTTCATGTAGGCGTGTAAAGTATAGCTTAAATCTGCCTAGTGGAGAAATCAGAAGCACTTAGAAACATGTAACAAGCCTACAATGCTTGCTACAAAAACTGAAGCTGTTAAAAAAAAAAAGTCAAAATAATTTATCTGAATCATTTTAGCTTCTCTCCTTCAGTTTCTTCAAAATATCAACTTCCTTCAAATAAGGTGTGAATTAGTGAAAGCTAAGGTTATACATGAATATGTCTATCTCAGGAGTTTTATGTTATCTTTAACATAGGAGCACAAATAGAGACATTGGAATCTTAGTAATTTGATTTTCCACAATGTGGATGGGCTGTGGCAAATTTTTACTCCTGTATTGAGTTCTCTATTCTTTTCTGGCTTTTCTATACATGTTGCTCTCTGAGAATGTAATTTCTTGAAGGGAGAAACTTTCTTGCTTTTGTACCACTATCCCCAATGCTTAGTGTAAGAAGTAGTTTTCATTCATTCACATTCAGTACAGTATACTTAATAAATAGTTATTGTTATTATAAAGCATTGGTCATCAAAACCATTTGGTACTGGCTAAGAAATGAAGTAGTCGATCAGTGGAATAGGTTAGGTTCACAGGACAAAATAGTAGATGACTATAGTAATCTAATATTTGACAAACCTGAAGATCCCAAATTTTGATCTAGGTACTCACTATTTGACAAGAACTGCTGGAAAAGTTGGAAATTAGAAGGGAAGCAATAAATTGGGGAAAACTTTTTACATTCAAGGGTTCTGATAAAGGCCTCATTTCTAAAATATATAGAGAACTGACTCAAATTTATAAGAATTCAAGCCATTTTCCAATTGATAAATGGTCAAAAGGAACAATTTTCAGATGAAGAAATTGAAACCATTTCTAGTCATATAAAAAAATGCTCTAAATCACTATTGATTAGAGAAATGCAAATTAAGATAACTCTGAAGTACCACTACACACCTCTCAGATTGGCTAGACTGACAGGAAAATATAATAAATGTTGTAGGGGATGTAGGAAAACTGGGACACTAATATGTTGTTGGTGGAGTTGTGAACTGATCCAACCATTCTAGAAAGCAATTTAGAACTATGCTCAGAGGGCTATCAAAATGTGCATACCCTTTGATCCAGCAGCAGCAGTATTATTACTGGGCTTATATCCCAAAGAGATCTTAAAGGAGGGAAAGGGACCCACATGTACAAAAATGTTGTGGCAGCCCTTTTCATAATGGCAAGGAACTGGAAACTGAATCTATGTCAATCAATTAGAGAATGGCTGAATTAAGTTATGGTATATTAATGTTATAGGATATTATTGTCTTATAAGAAATGATCAGCAGGTGATTTCAGAGTGGCCTAGAGAGACTTACATAAACTGATGCCAAGTGAGCAGAACCAAAGATCATTGTACATGGCAACAAGATTATACAAAGATAATTCTGATAGATGTGGCTCTTATAAACAATGAGATGATTGAGACCTGTTCCAATGATCTTAAGATGAAGAGAGCCATCTACTCCCAGAGAGAGGACTGTGGGAACTGAGTGTGGATCACAACATAGCATTTCTACCTTTTTTGTGTTGCTTGCTTGCATTTTGTTTTCTTTTTCATTTTTTCCCTTTTTGATCTGATTTTTCTTATGCAACATGATAATTGTATAAATATGTATATATATATTGGATTTAACATTTTTTAAACATGTTTAACATTTATTGGATTATTTGCCATCTAGAGGAGGAGGTGGGGGGGAAGAGGAAAAATTTGGAACACAAGGGTTTTTTAAGGGTCAGTATTGAAAAATTATCCATGCATTTTTTAAATTATAGTTTTTTATTTACAAAACATGCATGGGTAATTTTTCAACATTGATCCTTGCAAAATCTTCTGTTCCAGATTTTCCCCTTCTTCCCCCCACCCTCCCCAGATGGTAGGTATTCCAATACATGTTAAAATATATGTTAAATCCAATATATGTATATATATCCATGCAGTTATCTTGGTGCATAAGAAAAATTGGATTTAGAAAGAAGGAAAACAAAACCTGAGAAGGAAAACAAAAATGCAAGCAAACAACAGAAAGAGAGAAAATGCTATGTTGTGGTCCACACTCAGTTTCCATAATTCTCTCTCTGGGTGTAGATGGCTCTTCATCGCTGAACAATTGGAACTGGTCTGAATCAATTCATTGTTGAAGAGAGCCACGTCCATCAGAATTGATCATCATATAGTCTTCTTGTTGCCATGTATAATGATCTCCTGGTCCTGCTCATTTCACTCAGCATCAGTTCATGTAAACCTCTCCAGGCCTTTCTGCATCATCCTGATGATCATTTCTTATAGAACAATAATATCCCATAACATTTATATACCACAACTTATTCAGCCGTTCTCCAATTGATGGGCATCTACTCAGTTTCTAGTTTCTAGCCACCACACAAAGTGCTGCCACAAACATTTTTGCACATGTGGATCCCTTTCCCTCCTTTAAGATCTCTTTGGGACACAAGCCCATTTGTAACACTGCTGGGTCAAAGGGTACATGCATATATTTTGAAAATTAAAAGGTTTAATAAAAAAATTTAAATAGGTCACAATGAAAAAAAATGTTTATTGTTTGATTCATCTAGTATAGTTTACAGATACCTGGTTATTTATTTTTAATAGTATTTTGTTTTTCCAAATACATGCAAAGATAGTTTTCAATATTCATCTTTGCAAAACTTTGTGGTCCAAATTTTTCCCCCTCTTCACTGTCTCAAAATAGGTTAAACATGTGCAATTCTTCTAAACGTATTTCCCCATTCATCATGCTGCACAAGAATAACCAGCTGGTCATTGATTTAAAGTTAGCATGGATGGTCATAGATCATCAAGTCCAATCTCCTCATTTTACCAAAAAAGAAAACTGAGGGTCACAAAAATGAAGTAATTTGCCCAGTCATTTATCCATATATCTGTATGTATCTAATACATAATAGAAGAATAAGTTTACGAGACCAGGTACTCTGACCCTAATCCAAGATTCATTCTTGCTGGTTTTCAGCCATGTCTGACTCTTCATAACCTCATATGGAGTTCTCTTGGCAAAGATACTACAATGTTTTGCTTTTTTCCTTCTCCAGCTCATTTTATAGATGAGGAACTTAACAGATTAAACGATTTGCCAGGGTCACACAGCTAGTAAGTGTCTGAGGACAGATTTGAACTTGGAAAGATGAGTCTTTTCTGACTCAGGGCCAAGCACTCTGTCCACTGCACTATCTTCTTGATGGTATTTGTTTTATTGCCAGCCAATTCAAATGAATATTAACTGAAGCAAAATACACATAAGAAGAAAGCATAAATAAGGAGCCAGGAAAACAAACAATTCATAATGCTGTAGCAGCCAAATATACAGCTAGAATAATCAGAGCATACCCTGTCTGGGCAACTGTTCCTCTGCTGCACAAGGACAGAGAATTGAGAGTTTGCCAGAAGACCTTTGGGTTAAAAATTTTTTCTTCCTTTAGAATCACGAACCATCTATCAATCTAGCCTTAATTATCTTTGGAAGCATTGTCCTTTGTGGCCTATGCCCTTATCTCTTTAAAGATTTATGCAAACACTGACTTTGCAAACTTCTCTTAGGTAGAGAGAAGCCCTATCACCTGAATTTTGCAGTTGTTGCTTAAGGACTGTCTTAGAGCTTCAGTGTCAAGAGAATCATGTCTGGTGTTGAAACTCAAATGTCAGACTGCTTCACTTTTATGTTCATTTGGTTTGCCACTTTCTAAGTTTTAGCTTGCTTGCTGAACAAATATATGATCTATGATTTCTAAGGCATCATGATTTCTGAAATAAGATTGTGTCAGAAAAATTCTTTAGATTTCCATAATTTTCTCTCTTGCCAAAATTTTGATACAATCCCACAATCCTTTTCAATTAAGGCCTTTTTCTTTGCTATTGAGCAGATTTGTGTAGATTAAATTGGGTGAATGAACACATATATTGACAATTAAAAATTGGCAGATTGGTTGCTTGAATGGGTAGTTATATTTCACGATCTTCCCCATTCTTAAGAAGACCTTGTGTGACCTTGCTATAACCTTAAGCTATTTTCCTTTGTACTCTTCTCTGGCTACCTCCAGATTCTTACTAAGCACCTACTCCTTAGGTCTTTGTAATCTTACTTCCATTGTACTGATACTGCTTTCTCTGAATTTATCAATAATCCCTTATTTGCTAAATATGATGACCTTTCTTCAGACTTGATTCTCTTTGACTTCTATGCATCTTTGGACACTGATTATCTCAGCCCTTTTAGATGGTCTTTCCCTTAGCTTCTATGTCACTGTTTTCTCTTAGTTTTTTTTTTTTTTTTAACTTTGACCATGACAGACTTACATTAGCTAGATTCAGCAAAGCCTTGTCTTAATGGAGATGTAGGAAGGTTCAAAATAATAAAGAAATTGAAGCACACAATAAAATAGTAAAAAAAGCCAGCCTTATAGAAGATATTTTTTTCAGTCTGTGACTTTTTTTTTTTTCAGATTGTGACCCCATTTGGGGTTTTGTTGGCAAAGAAAAGTAGTTTGTCATTTCCTCCTCCAGCTCATTTTGCAGATGAGGAAACTGAGGCAAATAGGGTTAAGTGACTTACCTAGAATCACATAATTAATGAGTGTCTGAGGCCAGATTTTATATCAGGAAAACAAATCTTCCTGATTCCAGGCTTGGTACTTTATCCACTGCACCATAAAGCTGCCCGTTGAGGATACATATTTACATACATATTGGAGGCAACTAGGTGGCTCAGTGGACAGAGTACCTGGTCTGGAGTCAAGAAGACCTGAGTTCAAATTCAGCCTCAGACGCTTACTAGCTGTTGCCTTAATCCACTAGAGAAAGAAATGGCAAATTAACCCAGTATCTTTGTCAAGAAAACTCCAAGCACAATATTAACATTCAGTGGTCTATGGGGTCATAAAGAGTTGAATATGACTGAATGACTAAAAACCAACAACTTACTATATTAAGGACAGTCAGGGAAGATGGTGGAAACAGGTCAGAACTATTGGCCCTAGCTGGAATTGAAAGTACTCCCCTGGGATCCAGTTAGAATTGTGTGCACCTTGCTGGGATCTCAGAGGAAATGGGACATCCTAACCAACAAAATCTGGTGGGTTTTTAATATATATTTTTTAATCTAACAAAACCAGGATGGGGTGTGTGTGTGCAAGAAACATAGACCAGGAGACTGGTGCTGACTCACGCTAGTGGGGTGGTGGGGAGATTCCCTGGGAATGAGCAATTAGCTGATATTTAAATTCCTTACTACTGGGAAAGGGATTAAGAGTCATTACTAATAATCTTACTGTGACAGAATAGCTCAGGAGTTTTGAGTTTTCCTGGGGTTTCTTCTTTTAATGGGGAATGGATGCTATTGAGGTCAGTATAAGATTCAACGAAGTAAATATTCCTTTCTTAAAACTCCATTGTTTTATAGATATAGAGCTTGTCTTGTATATATTTGTTTATCTGTTGTCTCCCCAATTATATTATAAACTCCTTGAGAGCAGGGACTATCTTTTGCCTCTTTTTATATTCCCCTTGCTTAGTACAGTGTCTGATACATAGTAGGTACTTAATAAATGTTTATTAATTATTCATTGAAGCCTTCATGGTATTTTGGTGGACAAAATGGAGATTCATTTCCTTTATGGATCATCATCCATCTCCTATCCCCTAAGCATCAGGGTCTCCTATAGCTCCATTCTGGGTCTTCCTCTCGTCTTTCTTGATAATACTTTCTCCTCTAGTAATCTCATGGAATCTCAGAGACACATTAAGAGGCCATCTAGTTCAATGCAAAAATCCTCTCAATGATATCCACAAATATTCCCCCAACCTTCACTTGAAAACCTCAAGTAAAGGAGCACCTACTAATTTCTGAGTCAGCTCATTCAACTCTTCGATTACTCTAGTGATTACAAAGTGTTTGCTTGGTATACAGAATGTCTTAAAAGACTTAAAAACTACACCAAGACTTTTGGGACATTTTGTGTCTTTGCAGTTTCTACCTGTTACTTCTAATTGGGCCATCTGAGGTAAAACAAAACAAATTTAATCTCTCTTCTGGCAGACCTGAAAATGTCGTTTATGTATCTCCTAAATAGTTTCTCCTCCATATTAAAAACTTTAGTTTGTTAAAGCAATCACAATCTGACATGAGCTTGGGATCTTTTGCCATCTTGATATTCTTTCTCAAGATGCTCTCCAGTTTACCAATGTCCTTCCTAAAATGTGATGCACAGATTGAATATGAAATTACAGATACGGTTCGACTGGGTGACATGGTATACTTCCAGAATTAAAAGGATTTTACAGCAGAATTAGTCAATCCAGTCAATGCTAAAAGCAATACATTCTTTTATTTGAAGTGTTTAAGGAAAGTTCCAAAAGGGAAGGTCATGTAACTTAACTAGAGAAATCCATAGAAGCAGAAGTCAGAGAAAACCAGTGATAGAGCAGTCCAATGAACTCTTCACATTGTGCCCAGGACAGATATCTCCAAACTAGGACAGTCCCCTATAAAGGGTCTGGAACCTCACTTCTAAATTAGGAATCTATTAAACCCTTTCTCACATTTAAGCAAGAACAAACTTTTAAAATGGGATTGGAATCAGGCAGGGAAAAAATACAATCAAGTATATCACCAGGTGCCTAGGACATGGTAATCTTTTAAAATATTTAATATTTTCATTTTTCCCCAATTACATGTAAAAACAAGTTTTGTCTTCATTTTTTTTCAACTTTGAGTTCCAAATTCTCTCCTTTCCATTCTCTCTTCCACTCCTTCCCTATCATTGAGAAAGACAAGCAATTTGACATACTTTATATATGTACAGTTATGCAAAACATATTTCCATGTTAATCAAACTATAAAAGAAAACAGACAAAAACCCTAAAGAAATATAAAGAATGTAGAGAAAAAGGATGCTTCAATCTGCTTTCAGACTCCATCAGTTCTTTTCGGAATATGTATAGTAATTTTCATTATGAGTCCTTTGGAATTATCTTGAATCATTGTATTCCTGAGAATAAGTCATTCACAATTTATTATCATACAATATTACTGTTACCATGTACAATTTTCTGGTTTTGCTCATTTCACTTTGGCTTTCAGACCTTGCTTCAGACCCCAGATATATAGGTATATAAAATAGGTATACAATTCAAAACATTTACTGTTTTGAATCTTAATTACTTAATCATAATTTTGTGACCTCCATATTCAGTTATGAAACCCCATATGGAGTTGAGACCCAGTTTAAGAAACTGAATCTTATATTACAATATATTCCATCACACTCATAAAAAACTTGTTCAGACATTCAACAATTAATGGAAATCTCTTCAATTTTCAATTCTTGGCCACCACAGAAACAACTGCTATAAATATTTTTGTACAAATAGGCCCTTTTCCTTTTTGTTTTTCATTCCTTTGGGATCATCAGCATGATGATCTTAAAGTCATAGCAAGAAAAGACAGTTTTGTTCCTAGGGTTAATCTTAATGAATGCTGTCATTTTTACAGGTGAGAAAAGGAGGTAACTAGGTAACTTAGTGGATAGCATGCTGGGCTTGGATTCAGGAAGCCCTAAAATAAAATTCAGCCTTAGACACTTATTGTGTGATCGTGGGCAACCATTTTTGTTTTAATCCACTGGAAAAGGAAATAGCAAACACTCTACTCGAGAAAACTCCATGATTAGCAGTAACATACCATGATCCACAGGGTTACAAAGAGTCAGAATCAGCTGAACAACTGAATGGCAATAGATGAAGTTCAGCATCTATGTGTTTTCATTATTCAGTTAATGACATGGCTACATCTGAACCCAAGTCTTCTGCCCCTACTTTGCTGACCTGCCAACTTCGCTGATTCATTTTTTAAAATCACTATTGTTCACTCTTTTCAAAGACCTAGCCAGACAGTGGGCCTTGCTTGTCGGGAGTGACCCAGAGCTGAGTGATTAGATTTAGAAATCTATTAAGATTTTCCAGCCCCAGAACAATTCTGTCCTAGGAGGCCTCAATCTAATCAATGGACCACTGTTCCAAGGTCTGGTTGTATGGGACTCTCTTCTCAGTGGTGGAGGATGATGCTTTACCCAGCATGAGGGACAGGACAGAGAAGACAAAAGGTTATACTTATGCAAAAGAACAGAAATGCAAACCATTTGGCTTGCTTTACTATTTATTCAAGTAATCCTGTCATACAAGATTTATTCCCTGAACCATATTGCCAAGGTAAAGTTTTGCAAAAAGCTGTTTGCAGAAATGGCCCAGAGCCTCCCCCTACTGACAACAATATGCAACATCAGGTGTTTATCTGCTCAAAGTTAGGACAGTTAGTGCAGACATCTCTTAAATTAACCATTCCACAGACTCCTATGTAAAGTGATTTTTACATGACTAGAGTTTACCCCAAAAGTGGGGAAAAGGGGGCCAAACCAAGGGGCAGGAATGAGAGATTGTGACTGCAATACTATACAATGACGTTAATCCAGAGTTCTTTTGGACTGAGGATTTCTTTTAGAATTCTTTACAAAAAGTTGAATTTGTGTAATATAAATTTAAGTAAAGCAAGGACTGTTTACATAAATGTGCTTTTATGATTTAGAATAATATCAGAGAATATTACAACTCAAGGAAAACTTAGAGCATAAGTTTTTGTTGTTGTTGTTTTGTTTTGTTTTTTTGCCGAGGCAGTTGGGGTTAAGTGACTTGCCCAGAGTCACACAGCGAGGAAGTGTTAAGTGTTTCAGGCCAAATTTGAACTCAGGTCCCCCTGACTTCAAGGCTGGTGCTCTATCCACTGTACCGCCTACCTGCCCCAGAGCATAGATTTTTAGAGATGATGCTAAGTGAAATGAGCAGAACCAGGAGATCATCATATACCTCAACAACAATACTGTTTGAGGATGTATTCTGATGGAAGTGGATCTCTTCGATAAAGAGAGCTAATCAGCTACACCCAAAGAAAGAACACTGGGAAATGAATGTAAACTGTTTGCATGTTTGTTTTTCTTCCCAGGTTATTTATACCTTCTGAATCCAATTCTCCCTGGGCAACAAGAAAACTGTTCGGTTCTGCACGCATATATTGTATCTAGGATATACTGTAACCTATTCAACATGTAAAGGACTGCTTGCCATCTGGGGGGGGGGTGGAGGGAGGAAGAGGAAAAATCAGAACAGAAGTGAATACAAAGGATAATGCTGTAAAAAATTACCCTGGCATGGATTCTGTCAATAAAAAGTTATTAAATATATATATATATAAAAGATTTTTAGAGATGAACTGGCAATAGAATATTGAATTCTTTAAAGAAAAAATTTAATATCTTGTTTTATATTACTCATTTCCCAATATAGCTTTCCCCCCTCCATTAACCAAAGAGTCATCCCTTGTAACAAAAATTAAGAAAAATAATCAATTCAAGAAAATTAACCCAAAATTCTGGCAATATACACCACCTATTTTGTTTCCAGTTTTTTGTTAATTAAAAAAAAATGCAAACGTGTGTGTAAAAGGGACTTTTCTTTATTATTTGTGAAGCTCCTCCAGAATAGGAGTTGTTTTTGTTCTTCTTTATATCTTTAACACATACCAGAGTGCCTGGCACATAGTAGGAAGTTACTGTTTATTGATTAATTCATACTACCTCAGTGTATATGCCTACCGGTGAGTCTTTTGGTCAAAAACTGGTCATTTTAGCCAGTTTCTTAATGGCTGTTTTCCAGAATGGTTAGCCCAATTAATAGTTCTACCAACAATGAATTAATGTCTTTCTACAATCTCTTTAACATTGACTACTGTCATCTTTGGCAATTTTCTGGGTATAAATAAGGTGAAACCTTAATGTTTTTATCTTATCAACAATGATTTGGAGTCATCTTGTGGTTTTTAAATGTTTGTTGTAGTTCAAATGTTTGTTTTCAAAGAAAAGCAATGACATCATAGAGTGATCTCTTGATTTGTGTGTGTGAATTAGATTTAAGCAAAGTAGGATTGCACAAAGTCATCAACCTCACTCTCTCTTTCAGAGTCATCAGAGTCCTATAGCAACACAAGTCAGGATGACCAGCTGTTCTTTTGGGAACATCCAGATACAAGTTACAGAGATTATTAAATCATAGGCTTGATTCAGAAATTCATCCTTATTCAACTGTCCATCCCTCAAGTGAGTCACTAAATTTGTACTCATTCAGGATCATAAATAAGATTATCAGGAAGATAGTATTATAGTATCAGAGTGCTTAGAGGCCCAAAATATCTTTTAAAGAGTTTTGTTTTCCTTGGATTTTACCATCCTGCCCTGTAATTTAAATTTCCTACTGAAAGCTTATCTAATTAAACACTTTATCAAGCAGCCCCTTTTTGGTATTTTCTTCTGTGTACTAATTACTTTGCTCGTGTAAGGGAAGCACCATTGTGATCTTGCCTTACTTACCTTGGCTAGCTCAGGTAAAATGGCCATTCTGAAAGCTGATTTTCCCTTTGTGTCAATGAATTAATTTTTCATTCCAATCCCTCCCTCCTTCCATTTGGAACACTTTTTTGCTATGCTTATTATATCAGAATCCTATCTGTTTCATATCGCTGATGTTGGGGGAAATTGTACTGGACTTAAGTCCAAATCCTGGTTTTGCCATCCACCATTATTTATGTGACTTCACTGAACCTCCCAGGGCCTCAGTTTTCTCAATATTCAAATGAGGACGTTGAACAGTTGATCTGTCATCACAGTTGTAACTAGAAATTCTTTCTGCTGCCAAAAAATGTTTTGGGGATGGGGAGTGGCAGTAGAGGTAGTGTCTCTGATGGTGCAAAGAATCCAGTTTGACTGTGAATGCAGTTGTGCCAGGAGAGGATGTAGTCTGTTTCCCAGACAGTCTGTCTCACAGTCTCTCCCCTCTCCTCTCCCTTACACCATCATCCAAGGAATTAGTGTGGAAGGAGTACCATAGTGGTAGGAGCCTGGGGTAGTTCCTGAGGAGGGAAATTATCTCATTTTGTGGATAAGGCTGCCAAAAATTTGCAAACTATAATACACAAGGATCTGCTAGCTCAGAATTGTAGAAAGAAGGAAGATTGCCACTGAGGTGGAAGTACATCTCATGGATATTAGAAATATCTGGGGGAAAGCCTCAGTCCTTCTGTCCTAGGTGCAGTTCTGACTGCTGCAAGGGTCCCTTCTTTCTCAAAATTTAAGTTTTTGGGGAGATAACCAAATTACAGATGCCTTGGTTGTCCCTCATACCTGAAATGCTCTTCTCCATCTCTGTCCCTAGGTTTCCCTGGCTTCCTTCAAGCTAAACTCTGATCTTCCATAGGAAGTCCTTTCTGATTGCCTTAATGCCACTGTCTTTCTTCCCTCTATTCATTTTCTCCAATTTATTTTATACAGAGCTTGTTTTTATATGTTTGTTTATGTCTTGTTTCCTCCATTAGACAGTGAACTCTTAAGGAACAGACACCATCTTCTGTATTTCTTTGTATCCTCAGTGCTTAGTAGTGTATGGCACATGGCAGGTACTTGCTAAATGTTTATTACCTGACTGAAGATGATCTACTAAACAGTAGAATCAGTGGGCAATTAAAGGAAATAGGCTAATTTGAGAGATGTTTAAAAGGAAGATTTGACACAAGCTGAATAAGTCTTCACTGAGAAGCTCAGGGACTTGTCCAGATCATACAGCTTGTTAATTATGAATTCAATATATTATTCTTCCTGCTGTATGATTACTGTTTGATTCCATGGGTATTTAAATCAAAATTTGTATTTTGCTGACCTTGTTGCATGTTTATTTTCCATCTATTCATCCATTCAACATTTATTGAGGACCTGTCTAGCACAAAGTCCACACTATCATCTCAATTCCCTACTACTCTACTGGGAAAGGCCTCATCGTTTCCCTCTTGTGCCTATATCCCGACAATTTATTTCTCATGGCTTATAAAATAAACCCAAAAGTTATAACTGGAAAGGTCTCTAACACTCATCTAGCTTAACTCCCATATTCTACAGATAAGGAAACTGAGATTGAGGGAGGTAAAATGATTTGAATAGGATACACACAGCTAATTCCCCTTCTGAATCACTGCCTTGTTATGGAGGAAGGACTTTCAAAGCTAAATGAAAGAAAACCCCATGGACAGTATTATTAAAATGCATGACATCAGAAGATGAGCCCCTCAGGTCCAGGGCCTGGTGTGCTACGGGTCATGAAATGCCTGACATATGAATAGCAACAACAACACACAGCTAATTAGTGGCAAAATTAGAACTTTAATATAGTCTCATGACTCCCAAACCAGTGCTTTTTTATGTCATATCATCCATCCACTCACCCATTCATTTACTTAAAAACATTTAAGTGTCTACTATGTCCAAGGAACTATGTTCAAGAAGCTTTGATCTCCTAAGATCAAAGAATTTCAAGCCATAAGGAACATTTGGGCTCAGATTGCAGTTTTATCCTTCCTTCCATCTATCTGAATTGATTTCTCTTCACATTCCCCTCCTTTTAACATCATTTGCACAATAGACCTTGGTCCTGCCTTTGGATTGGTAGCCCCCTATCTTGAAATTGGGCTGATATATTTTTTGCCAGCCCTGATGTAAGGATGGTTAGACCCTAGCAGAAATGGTTGTTAACAGGGATGGTAACCCCAATTCTTGCTTTTCAGTGCTCTCATGCTGCTTCCCAGATGTCACTGCTATAGTTTTGCCCATCAGTGCCTGCTCTTCCTAAGCAATGCCCTATACTCACTTGTCATTTTCACCAATTCAATCCAACCTTTATTTGCTTTATGTCATCTCTGACCAGCTCTCAGACACCTATAATTTAGACAGTGATCTTATAAACCAATCCTCGAGAGTATGTATGAATAGCTAATAACTACCTCAAGGAATTATTTCTCCCTATAATATCTGCATCATAACAAGAGACTTTTGAAGACTGAATGCTTTAACCTAAAGGAATGAATTGTTAATCGTTATAATTTTAAGCACTTCTGCAGTTGGGATAGGCAGAAATGTTTTTGAATAGGATTCTTTGAGTAAACCCCTTAAATCCCTGTATAGACTTCCAAGATTCATCTTGTCTACAGTAATTAGCCTTCAGCTTTATTCTGTGGGCAGTCAAATTACCAACCCCATCATTCATTCATTCATCAGACATTTATTATATACAGAACATACATGGTAGGATGAAAAATTTAAATAAAACATAGTTCTTGTCTTTAGGAAGCTTACAGTCTATTACAGGTATATGACACAAACCCAGATAACTGTACTATCTAATATTCTTTAATAAGTATATTGGAGAATTATACAGTGCTTTTTAAAGTCCAAGGGGAGTAGTTATTATTGCAAGAGAAGGAAGGAGATAGAGAATCAAGAAAGGTTTTGTGAATGAGGTAGCATTTGTGTTGGGCTTGAAAAGATAGGAATCCGGTGGTTAGAAATGATGGGGTGATATTTTTGGTTGTAAACCAGAGGTGCAGAGAACATAAAACATGAGATATATGTGCCAGGGAGCAAGACACACTCCAGTTTTCTGGAGCATCAAGTATGTGGAAAGGAATTAACATTAGATAAGGTTAGAACAATAGGATGGAACTAATCTCACTTCATCCTGTGTTTTAGGTCATTGCTCTGGGTTCTGTCATTTCTTTTGACTTTGAGTTATGCCTGCCCTTCATATACACTGTCACCTGGAAGATATTTTTAGACTTGATCATGACCCTCCTTAGTCTTTCCTTTTCCCAGACGATACAAATTTTTCTTCCTCAGATGTCTTCTCTGCTGAGCACTGGGTCATTTTTATTCTCTTCTGGTGCAGCTCCTGTCTCTTTTGTATCGGATGACTTAGATATAGTACACAGCCTTTCACTTGAGACAGTACCAGGACAATGTGGTGAGTTCTGACCACCTCCTGGATCATTCACGTCACTACTGCAGAGGGATGTATCCCAGAATAGCACAGGCCATTTTTTGTTGTCATGTATCACTCCACAAGCTCAAATAGAATATTATCCCCTCCAAGAGTTTTTTCAGACTTCAAAAAATGTTTTCAGTCTCAAAAAAAATTGCTAAATTAAGTTCAATTATCAATCTGTCTAGACAAGTTGATCTTTTCTAAAGCTATCATGAATGTTAATCATTCTTGTCATTGACCCAGTGTTTGACCTTGGACAAACTTCATTATTCACCCATTCAGCAGATATTAATTGACTGCCTACCATGTACCTATAAAAGATTTGAAAAAACTGTATGGAAAGGCTTGGAGAAACTTACATGAACCAATGCTAAGTGAAGTGAATAGAACCATAACAATATTATACACAGCAACAACAAGATTATACGATGATCAATCCTGATGGACATGGCTCTTTTCAACTGCGAGAGATTCAGGCCAGTTTCAATGTCTTGTGGAATGAAGAGAGCCGTCTACTCCCAGAGAGAGGACTGTGGGAACTGAGTATGGGTCTAACATAGTATTTTCACTTTTTTATTATTGTTTGCTTGCATTTTGTTTTCTTTCTCATTTTTTTTTCCTTTTTGATCTAATTTTTCTTGTGCAGCATGATAAATGTATAGAAGAATTGCCATTTAGGGGAGGAGATAGGAAGAAGGGAGGGAGAAAAAAATTTGGTACTAAAGGTTTTACAAGAATGAATGTTGAAAACTATGCATATGTTTTGTTTTGTTTTGTTTTAGATAACTTGTTATTGACAGAACCCATGCCAGGGTAATTTTTTACAACATTATCCCTTGTACTCACTTCTGTTCCGATTTTTCCCCTCCCTCTCTCCATGCCCTCCCCCAGATGGCAAGCAGTCCTATACATGTTAAATATATGCATATGTTTTGAAAAAAAAAAGGTTTAAATAAAAAAAAAGAAAGAAAAAACTGTAGGGCCCTGCTGTAGTCTTTATAAGTCCTTGAAGGGTGGTAACATAATGAAATAAATATTATAAGAGTAATAATTATAACTAATACTTTAAAGTACTTTAAGGTTTATACATTAAGTTTAGGTTTATTTTAAACTTAAATTTAAACTTTAAATTTAGGTTTATATAAGTCCTTTATACATTATCTCATATTATCCTTACAACTACTTTGTGAGTTAGAACCCCATTTACAAAGGAAACTGAGGCCGAAAGAGGTAAAATTATTTGTCCAGGGTCGCACAGCTAGCATTCTATCCACTATCCCAGTAGAGTTAAAGTCAAATAAAAATGGGGGCCCACCAATCTGTGCAGAAGGATCTTCTCAGGCTGCATGTTGACTTAGTTTTAAACTGTGATAGTATCTATTTCATTGTATTTCTAGCCAGTTAAACATTTCCAAATAGCATTTCAATCTGGTTCAGGCTGCATGATACCTCTGAACTATGCCACCCAGCTGTCTGGTAAATTAATTAGGGAAAGAACTGGAGACAATTTAGAAGCAGAAAAGATATCAGACTATTACAGTCAATCTGACAAAAGAAAATATCAGGCTGGACCACTGTGGTGATCATGTGAAGAGATAAGATATATGGCATATTCAGAAGGAATATTTGACAGAAATTGGCGATTGCTTAGTTATAATATATTGAGAGGAGAGAAGAATCAAAAAAAAGCCTTCAAAACCTCATAGAAAATTATGATTTTGCTGATGTACAAAAGGAAGGTGGGGAGGCAGTTGGTTGGGGGGGGGGCGGAATGCAATGCATTTATTTTAGGATTTGTTGAGTATGAGATAGCACCAGAATATCCAACTGGAAAGATAAAAGGCTGGGTTTGAATGGGAGGTCAAAGAGAATGAGGATTACCAAAAGGTACTTAAGATTTGATGGTATGGAATTTTTTGGAAACTTTTGAGAAGGAAATTTTAATAGTATAGTGGACTCTACAGATTTCAGGAGTTTAAGGTACTAAGTAAAGATCACTTTTTTGAGAAATTTGACAATAAAAAGAAGGAAAAGTAGCTATAATTATGATGATTAAAATTAGCCAAAGAGGGCAAGTAGCTATTTTCCTCCAAAAAATAAGGGAGACATACACATCAGAAAGAAAGCAATTAATAGAGTGAAAAAAATTGAATAGGGGAAGTTAGAGACTTATGGGACAGTATTATGGAACGAATCTGGGTGACAGAGTGATTGGGAAACAACACTTTCCATCTATGTAAATAAAGAAGAATATGGAAGGATTTTAGCTTTGTACATCACACATTTGGTTTGATATGGCCCATATGGAAAGGGTGTTACTCTTTTTTCAGCCTTCCATTCTAACCTTTAAGTCTAGATAAATTGTTTCCATTCTTTATATTAAACTTTTGAAAGCCAGAGACAGTATTGTGCGTATATTGATACATATACTCACACACATATGTGATATATATATATATACACACATGTGTATACTATGTATATATATATATATTTTATATTTATTTATTTATTTATTGTGTGTGTGTGTGTGTGTGTGTGTGTGTGTGTGTGTGTGTAAAATGTGGAACTGGCCTCAGAACCAGGAAAAGGCAGAGTGAAGTCTTGCTTCAGATACAGACTTGTGTGACCCAGGACAAATCACTTAACTTCTCAGTGCTCCTAGGCAATTTCTAAAAGTATACAAGTTGCAGAGAGGGTGCAGAGCATCAATGTTACTTTTCCAGCTTTTTAAAAAATATTTTCCTAAATATACACAAAAAAATTTAAGTTTTCCCCTAATTTTGAGTTCTAAATTCCTTCCCATAATAATTTGAGAAGACAAGAAATTTGAAATAAATTGTACATGGTCAGTCAGTCACTCAAAACATTTCTACATGAGCCATATTACAAAAGAAAACACAGATTAAAAAATTAGGAATAATAAAGTTTTTTAAAATGCTTTGGTCTGCATTTAGATTTCATGAGTTCTTTGTCTAGAAGTGGATAACATTTTTATAAGTCCTACCACATTATATTGTGGTACTGATCATTGTATTGTTGAGAATAGCTAGGTCATTCATGCTTAATCTTCATACAGTATTGCTATTACTGTGTATAATCTTCTTCTGGTTCTGTTCACTTCACTTTGTATCAGTTCATAAAAGTCTTCCCAGATTTTTCTGAAACCTGTCATTTCTGATAGCACAATAATATTCCAGCACAATCATATACCATAATTTTGTTCAGCCATTCCTCAATGGAGGAGCATTCCAGCAATTTACAATTCTTTACCACCACTAAAAAAGCAGCAATAAATATTTTTGTACAATAGATTCTTTTTTTCTTGATCTCTTTGTGGTACAGACCTTATAGTACTTTTTCAGTTTTCTTAATCTATACATCTCTTTCCCAAATAGTCTGTGATCTAGTGACACTAACTTCCTTGCTGTTCTCAAACAAAAAACTCAGTCTCCCAACTCTAGGCATTTTCACTGTCTTTTCCCCATTTCTGGAATGCTCTCCTACCTCATCTCTATGTCCTGGCTCCCCTGGCTTCTCCAAAAACCATTTAAAATCTATCTTCTACAGAAAGACTTTCTCAATTTCTCTCAACTCTAGAGTCTTCCCTCTGTTGATTATTTCCAATTTATCCTATATATACATTTTTGCACATCATTGTTTGCATCTTGTCTTCCCCATTAGGATAAACCATTAGGGTGGAAAGGAAATGTGACCTTGGAGTCCATAGAAACCATTCTGGACTTTATAGGATCATAAAGTTCTTCATGAAAAGTCTAAAGATCTTTGATTCTAGGTGGTCTGAAGACCAATGTCCTGGCAAATTAATGTAGCAACATGGTGAATTCTATTTTTTTAAATAGCTTCTTATTTACAAGTTATATATATGGATAATTTTACAGCATTGACAACTGCCAAACCTCTTCCCCCCCACCCCCTCCCCTAGATGGCAGGATGACCAGTAGATGTTAAATATATTAAAGTATAAATTAGATATACAATAAGTATACATGACCAAACCATTATTTTGCTGTATAAAAAGAATTAGACTCTGAAATATTGTATAATTAGCCTGTGACGGAAATCCAAAATGCAGCCAGGCAAAAATATAGGAATTGGGAATTCAATGTAATGGTTCTTAGTCATCTCCATGGTGAATTTTATAACTCCTTTCCAATATGGGTTTACCATTTACTAACAGTACTAGCACTATTTAGATAGTTCCCTGATGTCCTCCATGAATGACAAGACTTCTAAAGCATGATCTGCTTGCATCTTGTGCTTGCTGCTTTTGTGTTGAATTGTGAGAACAGAAAGCAGGGGATTTGAGACAATTCACTGACTCGTGAATCTGACACCAAAGAAGGGAAGAAAATAATGTGAACTTGTGAGCCAAGATATTCCCAAATAATTTATGACAACATGTATTACCCCAAAAGGAAAGGGAACTATCAACAAATCATGTGTTGTCTTTGCCTTCTTGCTTGTTTTGTAAATAAAATATAGCCATCTCTCATCAGAGCCCCACTAATGTGGCCATATGGGTAACAGACCATTTGAACTCATCAAAGACCCCATTGGCTCTTCTCCATGGCTTACTGCTGTTTAGGAAATTTAATATGACAAAAAGAACTAGGTATTAGAAGACAAGTCTGTCAAGTAGGATGGCACAGCGGACAGAGTGCTGGCTGGGCATGGAGTTAAGTGAGTTCAAATCTGATCTCAGTCACTTATTGGCTGTATCATCCTAGACAAGTTAGTATAACCTCCCTAGGTCTCAATATCTTCTTCTGAGCTCATCAGAATAAGGAGTCTCTGACTTCTAACTCCAAATCTTGTAAGTTCTGACTTTCATGTTCATTCTTATTCTTGTTGTTCAGTCATTCAGTTGTATCTAATGCTACATGACCCTGTGGATTATACTATCCATAGGATTTTTTTTTCTTTCTTCTTTCCTTCCTTTCTTTTTAAGCAATTAGGGTTAAGTGACTTGGCTAGGAAGTGTTAAGTTTCTGAGGATGGACTTGAACTCAGGTCCTCCCGACTCCAAGGTTGGTGCTCTATCCACTGCAGTGTCTAGCTGTCTCTTCCCTCCCCTCATAGGATTTTCTTGGCAAAGAAACTGGAATGGTTTGCCATTTCCTTCTTTAGGGTTTAGGCAAACAACCTAAATGACTTGCCCAAGATTACACATCTAGCAAGTCTTTGTGGCCAGATTTGACTTCAGGTCTTCTTGACTCCAGGCCTAGTACTCTATCCACTGATATTCATCTAGATGTTCTTGATTCTCATTAATTGTGTTATATTAAACACATTATTGTTTCTCTTAGTATATCAGTTTTCCTATCAGTGGGAAGTGGGGAAGGGGTGATACTAATGCTTGCACTATTTAGCTGCTAGGGTTATAATAAGAATCAAATGTAATATATGTGAAAGGCTTTTGTGTAAAGCAATCATATAAATCTATAATAGTATTATTCTTCTTTAAGGCCTTTGGCCTCACAGTTAAGGCTCTCTGGGAATATCTAGTTTATTATAATCATCCTAATTTGACTTCCTGTCAATAGATTTCTCTTTATGCCTCAGTGGGAAGAGACTGTGTCATAGCAGCCCCAGAACCCATTCCCCATGGGAAATAGCAAGGCATTATAGGCAGGAGTCAGAAGATTTGTGTGTGGACCCAGGTGCATCCAGCAGAGACAAAGAGAAATGCAATCCCAGGAGAAAGGAAAGTGGTTGAAGCAGTGATGGGATGAATGGAACTGTTCTATGTAAAGAAATGACTTTCCTTCTATAGGAGGAAGATAAAATATATTGGTTTGCTAATACTAAAAAATAAGCCACTTAAAACCTTTTTTTGTCCCTGGATTTTGGAATGAAGCCAAAACCTTAGGGTAAGATTTAAAAAAAATATAGTACATCTCCTTAGATGAAAAGATTGCAGCATTGAAAATTGAAGTGGATAGCATATGATATGTGTGTGTGTGTGTGTGTGTGTGTATGTGTGTGTATGTGTGTATTGGTGGAATGGCAGTGGGGGGAAGAAATGGGAGAGCTCAGGAGTCCCAGAGCAGGAAAAAGAAAAAGAAGAAATGATAGAGTGGAGTGATAGAGAAGTAGAAGAACAAGAAGAGAAAGAGCAAGAGAAAGTGGAGATGTTGAAGAAGGCAGATTATGAGGTGGCAAATAAGAAAGGAGAGGAAAGGAATTAGACCTCTTTGATGTGTCCATAAATTGCCAATGAACAGTTATATAGCACACTCATGTGAGGGTTAAACACAGAACAATAAATCAGCTGACAACTAAAGAGTCCAGATGGTAACTTAAAATAAATTTTAAAAAACCAAACATTTATTGTCACTCATTGTTGAAAATACAGTACCATGTATATAAGTGTCACTTGGTTCCTCCACACCCCTTATTGATGGGAATCAGACTTTTGTCTAAGTTTCACCTGACCCACTTCCTTTCTTAGGTTATTCTACACTGACATTCCCAATATGCCTTCAGACTCCACAAAAACATATCACCAGCTTCATAGCTTGGAAGGAGCTGGCCAGGGTTTTGTAGAATCAGGAGAAGGTCAGGAGTTAAAAATTTTTATTCCCCATCTCTAATTTAATACACGCAATTGAGGTCAGATATCCTTAGATTTGTAGAATACTTGGTTGCCAGAAACAAAGACTTCCTACTCACTGATTCTCCCTCATTTAGCTTATTAACAAAAATCTCCATGTTAGTCCTAACCTACTATTTACTCTACCTTTTAAGGTTTACTACAGGTTCTGGTAGAACTAAATGGTCAAATGACCTAATCTTTGACACTAATTCATCCAGCTTCTCTTGAATACTTCTAAAGATAGAAAAACTAATACACCACAAGGCAGCCCATTCCATTGTGGGGGAAAACATCAGAATTCAAACAATCTTTGTTACAGTAAATTGAAATGAGGTGTAGAATAATGTGTACTGGATTTGGAGTCAGAAAATCTTGTTTTGATTTCTGGCTTTGTCATGTCCTTGTATTACTTTGAGCAAGCTCTGCCATTTCTTTGGACTTATTTCCTCCTCTATAATATGATGTAGTTGAACTATACACACTTTAAGAATCCTTCTAGCTCTGGAATCCTATTTGCATATGATCCTTTTTATATGTACTATAAGGTTTCTTTGATGAGTTTCCCTCTCTAACAACAAACTCTTATTCATAAAACACTCTTTTTATTTTTACCTCAGTCTCTTTCACTGTTGACCCCAACATACTGCAGTCCATGTTGTTGGCCCAACATACACAGTCATTAAATATCTTCACACACCTTTCTAACTTCATTGCTCCTTTTTATCTTTATGACTACTGTCCTTGCCTTCCTGGATGCCAACCAAGCAAGAAAAGCTGGAAAGAAGCCAGGTGGAAGAGAAGTAATTGCTTTAAAATCAAATTGATCACTAAGCTCTGAGTTGTGGTGAACAGCAGAGACAGGGTGGGATAAGGTGGGCAGGAAAGCGGGCTGATCAGAAAGTAAAAATACGAAACCATCTGCTGTCACCTTGATGTGTTATAAAAAGGAGTAACTGAATCACTCTTACATTTTATTCTAAGGTCTTGAGGGAGAGAGGGCATGGAGTGGACTAAGAATCAGGAGATCTGGATTATAATACCAATTTGTCACTGACTAATGGTATGAGAAATCTCTGGAACTATTTTCTACAAAAAGAAATTGGATTACATGATCTCTATGATTCTTTCCAGAATTAACATTGAAGAAGCAATTTGGGGCTTCAGTTTCCCTATCTGTGAAGTTGGGATAATAATACCTGTAGTACCTACCTCATAGTGTTGTTGTAAGTTTCGAATGAGATGCAAAGTTCTTTATAAACTTTAAACCACTATATTAATGTTTTGTTTTTGTATTAATGTTTCTAAAATTTGCCTAGTCTTTCCTGTTGTTGACAGAATAGGGGCTAGCAATTGCTTGGCCTCTCATATATTTTATTTTTAAACATTTCTCATTGCATCCAAGGTCATTCTAAGACTTGCACCAGTCTCAGCAATCCATCATTCCCCAACATTACCGTCATCAAGGTACTGGAGGAAGACTACACAGAGAGGAGTATACCTTATTAATGACATCATATATATTTTTTATGAGTGGAGACAGAGGGATTGGGAAATTGGGGGTGAGAAGAGAAGAGGGGACCTAAAAAGAAGTTCCAAAAGCAGTGGGAATCAGTCCTAAAGAAATTCATGATTATCTTGTCAATTTGTTTTTCTACTGATATGAGTATCAGAATTCTGGGCTGTTGAATTTCCTCTCTACTGAGTGACAGCTGGTCCTCTATTTAATACTACCTATTTACTTGATTGTAGGTTGGGATGCTGAGAATTGACTTGACCTTTCCCTACTGCTGAGTATTCTAGTGTATCACGAGTAGAAGTGAGAAAATATGCCTGTGTTCAGGCAGGAATAGAGATAAAGAAAAGGGAGGATTGAGAGAGAGCAAGCCAGGTAGGGCAGGATGATTATTTGCCCTTATGTCGAGGGTATTCACTCCCCACATTGAGCATGGGGATCAGAAGGCCCAGGAGCCATCTCTTTCCGAAGACCTCCTGCAGATTCTTCCTCCAGGGACGGGCACGAACCACCATTCCCTTCCGCACCTGGTGTCGGGTCTGTCCCCTAAGCACCAACAGAAGTTGATGGCAGCAGAAGCCAGCACAGGCCAGTCCAATCCCAAACCAGAGGTATAGCATGAGGATGACGAACATTTCAGAACCAAGGACAGCTCCTGGTGGGGGGTGGGAAGCAGGGAGAAGGAGCAGGGGAAAAGGAAAGAGAAGAGAACATTTTATACACCCAGACCACGTACAGAAACATTACCCATTCATGCATTTCCGCCAGGAGATTAATGAGACCGAAGCTACATTTTGAAGCAATTGCAGACAGAGCTGCAGCAAGGGGAGAAAAGAAATGAACTAACTGCCCTAACTTTTTTTTTTTTTTCTGTGCTGCTGTTTATCAGGGTCACAGGAAGGGAGGGCCAGGAGGATGAATGGGAGAGAGAATAGAAACGGTGGTTTATAAAGGTAAGAGATCCATTATGCTTTTCATTCAGGGAACATGAAAAAGAACACTTGCTATTTCTATGGAGTTGTATCATTACTTCCCTCCTTTCTATTTCCCAGCTGGGAGCAGAGGAAGATTTCTATATCAGGGCAGAGGAACAAGATTGTGGCATTAAAGGACAAAACAGGAAGTCTGTCGCTAGATGGTTGTCAGTTTATAAGGTGGATGAGATAACTGGAACAGAATGATGATTTTAGGTTGATCTAGTGGAAAGAGACATAGTTTCAGACTCAGAAGATCTAGTTTCATATTCTACCTCTGCTATTTAAGGGATCTTAAAGAAATAATTTTATCACTTTGTCTCTCAGTTTCCTCATTTTGTCTCAAGCTAGAGGGCTTGGTCAAGGGCATCTTTAAGGGTCCTTTTTGTTCTAACCTTCTGTGACAGAATGGCCAAGAATAGGATTGATTCTAGGAATACTCACTTCAGAAGTAATTAAAAGTCATTAAAAAATGCAGGGGAAACAGATCACTCATCTTAAAATTCCTCAAGCTGAATGTTTCCCAGAGCTATCTAATAGTACTTTCTTTAAGTAAGACCATACTTAAACTGACCCAGATAGGTCATTGTCTATCCCATCTTTCCACTCTTCCATGAAGGAATAAGCTAAATTTTTCTTAGTGTCTCCTCAGCCTCCCACAATGAGGAAGTTCTTCCTAACCTCTAACCTTAATATATTTTGCAGTATCTCAATTAGCTCATGAAATGAGAAGTTTCCTAAAAACATGAACTTTTAGGGACTGGCAAAAATCCACATTTAACTCAAACTAAATAAGTTTGGACAAGCCAGCCTAAAGTGAAACTGACTCATCTGAGCAGGTTTTATCAACTTAGTTGTTTTTTTACCTCAAGAGGGACATCAAAGTAATTTTCAAACAACTCTGGTTGAGAGGAAAATGTTCAGTCAGTTTTTAGCTCTAGTTCTACTTTCAGTTCTCCCTGACAGTGGTCACACATTTATTTTATAGATGTGAAAAGTATGTCTAAGGGAGATGAAGTACGGTGGCTTAAGTTAAATTCCAAAGCCTCAAACACAATTGCCCTATTTTGCCCTGCTTTTCTGGGATCCAATAGGCTATTTAGGTACGCCTATGTCCTCTGAATTATTCTTTAAAGTACAATTCAAATGTCATCTCCTTCATGAAGGCAAAGTAATGCAATAGTTTGGGATCAGAAGACCTTTGTCCAAATCTAGGCTCTATTCATTGTTTGTGTGACTAAGTCGCTTAATCTCTCTAGGCCTTCATTTTTTCCTCTGTAACATAATGTAGCTGGAATAGATGATTTCAAAAGTCCCTATATTCCTACTAAGAAAATATATATTCTTAATTTTTCCTTATCTCTCCACTAATAATGACCTTTCCCCTTTTGGATTTTATATAGCATTGTGTTTGTAGCTTTCATTTATTATCTTGTATTATAGGTTGACATAACACATTCAAAAAACCTATAATTAAGAATATAGATTTTCTTAGTAGGAATCTATCAGTACCTTAAAACAGCTCTGTCTACTGTAGATATTTAATAGATGTTTCTCAAATTAAGTTACTCTAAGTCCGCCCAAATAGTCATTGTCACAGTCATAAGAATTTCTCTTTATGAGATAATACTATCTTCTGAAATTATTTCAAGGTGACAGCCATCATTATAATCTATTCTTGGTTTTGAATTCTAAATGCCATATGTCCCCTTTATTTTACCTTGCTAGTTGACATATTCCCTGGCCCCATGGATTTCAGTTCACTCACTACTTTAAGTCTTGCCTAGATCTTGCCTTTTTGAATCTAAGTGAAGCCTGTTAAGAAGTGTTATCTGGCCAGGCAGGGAAGAAGCAAAAATGAGTTAGGACTTTCTCATTAGCATTTTTATCTCACCCAGATTTCCAACGGGGTTGGTGATTCTCCTTTTTTTATAAAGTCAGAGATAAATAAATTCAACTGCCCAAGAGGCTGAGACTTCAATCCAGCTGACATTTCAAAGAATCACCTTCTGCCAGCATGAGATGGGAAGGGGAGAAGGGCCAGAATAATTTTGGTTTTTTAAGTCATTCTTCTGACCCAATTCTTCTCCTGTCAGTTCTGATTATTATTGGTTGTCCACAGGCCAAGAAGGAAACAAGTTCCTTAAGGATCCCCCATAGCATTGCTTCAGTCAGGACTAAAGGAAGGTGGACTGGAAAGAATTGCCATCATGGGGCAGGGAAGATGGGGGAAGGGAAATGTCTCACCAATTAGAGTAGACCCACAGACATAATCTAACTTTGTCTTTTCTTGATGTTCAGTGAGATCCAGGGACAAGCCATGACAAGACAGAGCTATTTACCACAGAATTTTATCTAAAGATACAGCCTAATGATAATTCAAGCATGGAATAGAGAAGATATTATTATCTCTTCCCTTAGGATGCAATGTCTACAAGCTGGAGCCTGTTTTCTTTCTAGGTGTTTGAGCTGTCTAGACCCATTGCCTCTGCTTCTTCTAAAGTTTAATTACAATACTGGATATTTCATCGAATCATAAAATCTTAAGAGTTAAACATTTGCAGAATTCTCCTCTAATAATCCCTGTCTGAGGATATTTATCCAGACCTGACTTACATCTTTCCAGGAACAGGAAGCTCATTACCTTTGAAATAGCCTGTTCCATTTGACTGGAATTAAACTGGAACTGGAATTAAAGTGTGACTGCTTTGTTAAAAAAAAGTTCTCTGGCACCTTTCTTTTGAAGAGCTTGAGACACTCTATCTTATTTATCATTGCATGCCAGGAAAAGGTTATATTATTTTACCTCCATTCTAAAGATGAGAAATCTGACATTTCAAGAGATAAAGCAAACTTGTTCTCAGTCACACAACAAATTAGTGAAAGGACCTTAAGCTCCTCAGGATCACAGACTTGAAGCTAGAAGGAACATTAGAATTTGTCTAGTTCTGCTTCTTAATTTTGTAGATGAGGAAATCAAAGCCCATAAGGGTCAGTTAAATTGACCAAGAGCATGCAGATTGAGAATGGCAGAGTCAGGATTCAAAGTTAGGTCCTCTGATTACAAATCTAATGTTCTCTTTACTCTGCCAAACAGTAGAAATGTTGACTGAGAATTTGACTTTATATCTAATAAGGTGTCATATCTACTCGGCAATGATAGTTGTCTAGTTTTTACAAAAGGACAATAATCAGGCACTACTTTTGATAAAAAAAATCCTCTCTTCTTTCAGGACACATGTCATTTGCAATTTTATTGACTGTAGATGACGTGCATCTGAAATATTGGATCATAAGGCCAGAGCAGTGTTATTTATGTAAAACAACTTGAGCCAGTTCTGAATTTTCTAGACTTTCTCAAAAGCTGGGGACAGGTTAGGTGGGATGTGGCTTCAAATCTTGGAATCAAAAAATACTGGAGGAGAAAGGAATGACTGCAGGGATAGGAAGGAGGGATAGGAATGGACAACCTGAGTAGAAGTTATGTGCCTCAATGGGTTCTTAAGAGGGTGTGGATATGTAAGGTAGGACAGCAGTTTTGGGAAAGTCTGGAAAGAGATAAAGGAGCAAGAGAGGGAAGGAAGAATGAGTTATATGGTAATACTTGGCACCAGAAGCTGCTCCCCTAGGTTGTACATGTAAGGCCTTAAGTATTAAATCTTTGGGATATTTAACCATTTAACCTCTTGAACAACAATTTATTTATAAAATAGGGATTATAAATATACAAAGAAGATAGAGATAATAATAAAGCAGTGAAGTGGTGGATAGATAGAGGATTAGGCCTGAAGTCAGGAAGAGCTAAATTCAAATCAGGTCTCAGACATTTACTAGCTTGGGCAAGTCACTTAAGCCTATTTTCCTCAGTTTCCTCATCTGCAAAATTAGCTGGAGAAGGAAATAGCAAACCACTCCAGTTTTCTTTGCCAAGAAACTCCCAAATGAAGCCATGAAGAGTCAGATAGGAGAGAACTGACTGAAAAGCAAAAAAATATATCTATTCCTCAGTAATATTGTGACCAAAGTGCCAAATAAATGTTCTTAGGATAAGATGGAAGTGAAAAGACAAAAAGACTATCCATTCTCCATGTCTGGAGTGGAGTCAGAGAATTAAGCAGCCCACAGACTCATTCCTAATTCATCTGTGGGTGAAGAAACTCTGTGTGGTCACCAGGCCACTTTCCAGGTGTTCACAACTATGCATAGAATTCTTCCATCGGCTTAAAATAAGAGGCTTCTTTTTATTCCCTACCTTGTCCCAATCTGAGTAAATTTCAAATAGACTTCAGGCTGCACTCTGGAGTGGTTCCCAGACTTGTTCTTATCATTAATAGATACTTATTTCAGGATTCTTTCTTTGAAATAGTCCATTTTGAATTATTAAACTACTTTGGAAAGAAAGTTTAATAGCAATTCCATAGCTTTCCCATCCCATCTGCCCCAGCTCATACCCCACTGAACTCACTTCCACTCCCATCCCACCCTTGACCTACCTATTTTGTTAGCATTCATACTGTCAGATTAATGCTATAAAGTCACTTCCCTAGAACCCCTTTCTCCTCTTCTTCAGAAACCTTGGGGCTCTGAATTCTAGAAGCAACCTAGGATTCCTTAACTCCTTGTACAGGTAAATCATTTAAACTCTCTTAACTTTAAACTTTTCTCAGTGTAAGATGGAGATAAAATCTGCAACAAAATAGTGAGAAAAGTATTTTTATGGGTCTGAGTGCCTCAAAGTGGGGGTTATTGTTATCCTAGCACTAGTCATCCAAATCTCTTTTGGTCTAATCCCCAGCACTAAAAATTTCTTCAGGATTCAATCAAATGTCAGTTAGATAGAATTAGTGATTCACTATCTAGTTACTAGCAAGGATCAAATGGGTCTTTGATTCTATCATCATGATTCTAATATCTATAGAATCAGGTTCTCTTCTGGGTTGATATGCTATCTTCCCATAACAGTTACCCAGCAATATGTGGTACAACCATCCATTGCCAATACAATGGCAATGGGTTTCTGTCACTGTTGTACCTTTCTCCTGGTGTTACCAAGGTAAGGGAAGTCCTACAAGAACGGAACTTCACTCTCTAGGAAATGGGTCACTCTTTGTACCCCCATGAAATTATATTCTGTGCCACTACTCCTCCACTATGATGAATTTTATCTGATCAAATTCTGCCTGGTAATTCCATTGCCTGGAAAGAGCTATACTTCAGAAAATTGTATCAACCATACTATTACCAAAATGATACCTTGTGAGGAACAGAGTGGTCTTAAAAGTTTTCCTTTGTACCTACATACTTCTTATCCCTCAATCTAATTCCTCCTCACATGATTGTCATTCCAAGAAGAAAGTGGTGCCAAAAAGTGCCATTCTCTGTCTTTCTTTGATTTATTCTTACAGAAAGGAGGGAGAGAATGGGATGGGGGTAGTGACATGAAATCCATTACCATCTCCTTTGCAGAATAAACTAATTAAGTATATATGAATAGAGTTTAAGCTGCACTTTATAGGTGGGATTTGGGATGGCTCTGCTCCCCTATACTTCTGGCCTCACAGGGAGTAATCAGCATGGATGCTATGGGAGGCTACCAAATCTATAATTCAGTAAAGCTAAATTCATTCATGGTGAAAAGCACTTCAGTTCTATTTATTCTTTTCTATTCCCTGTTAATCCATTTTCACATCTAAAATACATTTTCCCTTATCCTTACCAGCCCAGATTTAGGTGGGGAAGAAATGAAAATTTAGGATTGGATAAACCTTTTCCAGTGAGTTCTTTAGAAAAAGTAACAGTTTCCCTGTGACATAGACTCCATGGGCAGTCTGGTAAAGTCTATGGTTCCCTTCTCAGAATAACATTTCTAGGTGTACAAAATAAAATACAGGATTTCATAAATGCATAATTTTAAAAAAAGGATTATAAAGAAAACCATGAATTATATGGAAATCAAAAATGCCACTTTTTCCAATCAAATTCATAGACTCCTTAAAATCGTGAACCCCAGGCTAAAATTACCTGATCTAGAACAGTCCTCTTATAGGTAAGGAAACTGGTATCTAAAGAAAAAGATATGTGCAAGGTCACATAGCCAGTAAGGGGCATTCTCACTTTTTTGTAGAGTTCTTACTGTTTTTCAGTTTTAATCTATGGATTTCTTTTTTTCTCCATTCTTAAGATGGGTTGGGGTATCCACATTCAAGTCAAGTCAGAAGTCAATGACAATAAAAAGAAACATTTCAGGGACTGAATTCCAAGACTTCCCACTTAAGTCAGTTACAGTGGTTATTTGGGCAATATTACACAGAGTGTCCCAAAAGTCTTAGGGGAGTTCTAAATTCCTCAAGCTTAGAACTGCACTAAGACTTTTTGGACATCCTGAATTTGTTCCCCAAAATGCCGATACTATCCAATCCAGCTCAGTTTACCAAAACAGCAGATGTGATGGAGGAGTGAAAGTAGGGAAGATTTGGAAAATAAGAAGCTGCACCTGGAGTTGTTATCACAGGAGGGTAGTGGAAAGACAGGCCAAAGGACCTGGGTTCAAATTGCAGTTCTGCTACTTAATACTCAGATGATTTTAAATAAGTTGCTTAATTTCTTCCTCTGAAAAACAAGGGGATTGCATTTAAGGTAATCCAAGAAGACCTCTGAGAGCAGATGCACTTGTAAATGTATGAATCTGTGATTTAACTTTTGCTAGGGAATCTCTTTTTCTTTGATGTTTGTCTTCAATCTTGAGGGTCAGGAAAATTTATGAACCTTCTTTTGTATATGTATAGAAATGAGACGTGGATATTATGGTATAGTGGATAAAGCTTATGAATTCAAGAAAACTAGGGTTCAAATTTTACTAGTTGTGTGACCATAAGGAAATCATTAAATGTCTCAGAGTTAATAAATAATAAGTTAATAACTCATACAGGTAAAAATCTGTGATCTTCCTCAGGAAAGAGAATTTGTACATGGGCAAAATAGCAACTCCTGATACATAACAATGCAACATTGAGATTACACCAATGTGGGTGCCCATTCTGCCAGTATAAACCCCAATGACTCTCTTCCCTTGGAAATAATCTTCATGAGGTACTGTGGCAAAAATTCATCCCCTTGTGACTAAATTGGTCATAAGACTTTTCCAATTTAAATAGATTGGTCCTCAGACAAAGGGCACATAGTCCATTATTGGATTTGGATTCAGAGTCTTCCCAGGTTAAAAGAGCTACCAGAATTCATGCTCCAAAGAAATAAGCCTAAACAGCAAAAAAGAACAGTGTAAAGGGATCTAGTTGACTCAAATGGCTACAAAGCTCTGGGAAAACAAAAAATCCTAGAAAGCACTTATTTATGATTGCTAGCTAGAGCATTCATATAGCACCTAGAAGTTTGTAGAGTGTAGTTATTGATATCATATCAACCCTAGGACATAGGAGTTATTATTATCCCCATTTTACAGCCAAGAAAACTGAAGCAGTCAACAATTAAGTAATTTCCTCAAGATCACACTAGTTTGAGGCCTCGTGGGTCTTCTTGACTTCATGTCCAGTGTTTTATCCACTGTGCCACTTAATAATGACATATTTATATGGTACTTTAGGCTTACAAAATACTTCTTTCACAATAGCCCTGTGAGACAGGCAATGCAATTATTATTATTCCCACTATGCATGTGAGGAAATTAAGGCACAAAAGCTCAGAGAATCCACGTGACTTGTCCAAGATCACATTGTCAGTGAAAAAGATCCAGGAGAAGACAGGAAAGAGAAAAGACAATAGCTCTGTATCACTTTGGACCTATCAATTCATTTCTCTGGATCTCATTTTGCTCATTTCTAACATGAGAGGGCTTGACTTTTGATGGTTCCTCAATTCCCTTACAGCTCTAAGATTCTATGGTGATGATATCTTGGTGGTGGTAGCTATGACCTTGAGACTGGTCACTGTTATCAGGCCGACTTACCTGAGAAAAACTGGCTAATGGAATGAGGCAGGAGTGTGAGGAAGGCCAAAGGGTGGGCAAAGGAGATGGAGAGTACTGCAGAGATGTAGGCCACTCCAGCTACCATGGAGTAGAGACAAGCCAAGGAAGTATAGAGGCAAAACATGATGAAGTTTCGCATGTTTCTGCTTCCGATGCAGTTTCCTGTGAAGAAACAGTGATGGTCGTGTCTCAGGGTCACCCTAGCACAGAGCCTGCAAAAGTGGGTGCTCTGTGAGGAAGATGAGGCCTTCCTGCCTGCTTCTGGCCACTCAGAAGGGCTGCCCGCTCCTTTAGACCCCACATTCTTGCGAGTACCCAGATCTTCAGGTGAGTTCTGAATCACCAAGATGTAGTTACCCAGAGCATTGGCAGAAAGGAAGAGAAAAAGAGCCCCATGCAGCAGAGCCGGAGAGAAGAGAGGGGTGATTGTGGGGTCCTTGAACATGTTGGGGAGGAAGAGGAAGAGCTGCAGGATGAAGGTCACCAGAGAGATGCACAAGAAGTAGACTGGGGCTACCACATTGAGCAACCTGAGAATGAGCATCCTAGATTACATTCCTGTAGAGTAGAAGGAGAAGAGAGAGATGTTACTGTCTTAAAGGGAAACAGGAAGACACAGTGGCTTCTCCCGAAGCAGAGAGACCTTCCACCCTCCTTCCTCATCTCACCCACTCACCCTCCACTTTCACCCCCCACCCCGTGAACCCCCACATACATACTTTCACTTTGCATCTTTGCTTCTCCTTTCCCCACTCCCAACCTGACCAATAGAGCCCCCAACCACCCTACCAGGATCTTCCCTTCCACACCACACTATTCTTTGCCACTGCCCTCCCGCCTCAGTAAATGACCTGGACTCCTTTATCTTCGAAATCTTCCTCAGCTCCTCGCCTGGCTAGGAGAAAGAAGCAGTTTGGGAACCTAGTCCCTGGTCTCTCCTGTGGCCAGCTGCCTTTCTACCTTCCTAGATACCAATGCTCCCCCCACTTCCCACATATACTGGTGTCCGTGTCATACACAGGCAGCTGGATGTCTACACGTGGGGGGTTGGGGGGCGGGGCGGAGAGAAAGAAGCGAATGAGGGGTGGGTTTAGAGAGCTAGAGAGAGAGGGCTGGCTTGCCAATCCTCCTCAATAGAAATCCAAACCAGGTCTCCCGTTTTTATATCTTCGAGTCATGGATTTGAAGCTGACCTCCACCACTGCCCCGGGAGCAGTAACCTCCTAAGGAGCAGGCAGCGGCAGGGAGGGAGAGCAGGAATTGTAAAAGGAAGAGGTGGGGGTGGTAGAGAGAGAAGAAAACATACCAAATCCCCGCCTGAAAGTCCTGCTTCAAAGCTCCCCTATAG
Organism: Antechinus flavipes; assembly: GCF_016432865.1. Lineage (NCBI taxonomy): Eukaryota > Metazoa > Chordata > Mammalia > Dasyuromorphia > Dasyuridae > Antechinus > Antechinus flavipes. The sequence goes on along the minus strand of NC_067399.1, from coordinate 315,455,864 downwards.
GCAGTGTGCTGGGACTTCCCGGGCAATCATAGAGCTCTTTGGAGTGTATGTGTGAGTGAATGTGTGTGTGTGTGTGTGTGTGTGTGTGTGTGTGTGTGTGTGTTTTGTGGCGTGGCGTGGCGTGTGTGTATACACCCATCCGCAGCCACTTGGGAAAAATCAATTAAAATCAATTTACATACACAAATAAACACACAAGCACACATACCGAAAAGGAAGGAAGCCCTCTCCAGAATCTCTAGCGACAGGTCTCAGTCCGATCCATCACCCCAAGCTGCTAGATATGGCTCTTTCTTTGCAAAAATGAATTTCTGTGTCAGGCGAGGAAATTAAAATGCCCCTTTGGCTCCCGCCCTCTTCCCCCTCACCCTGCTTCAAGAACTCAAACAATCAACACCAAGCAGCTAACCCTTTCACTGCCAGCGGTCTTGGTGCTACACGCTGTTGGCGGATTCTCTTCCGGACAATTAGGCAACAGACAGATGCTCGTGTCCTCTCCCTCCCTTGGACTATTCCGCCGAACTTCAGAAAAAAAAAAGTGTGAGAGAAATAAAAGACCCTAGGTGTCTGTGGAAACTTTTCTTGGGGCTAAAAGGAGCCAGGCCTTCTTAGCATACCAAGGAAAAGTTCTGGGTCCGAGCTCCAGGCGTTAGTCCCTTTCTCTGCGAAGGAATAATGGGTGCAATCACCTTGAAGTCCCCTTGTTCCACAGGCGCCTGTGGGGTGGCTATTATTGATTGTGGCCTTTGTCTGTTACCTGGATCGGATGCCTTTCACAGCTAGCTGGGCTCATGTCTCTGAAGCTCGGGGATCTCTCCCTCGAGCTCCACCGCAGCCTGAAAGCACTCGGGCTCCCTGAGCCCGGTGTTGGGAGGAATCTTAAAGGGGTGCGGGCAAAAGGGGAAGAGAAAAGTCGTTATCTCTTCAATATAACATAGGGGAGGAGGTAGAGGTGCGTGTGATTGGAGTGAAGGGGGGCCCTCTCCAGGGCATAGGCAAAGAAAGCTACCCTCCCTAGAGGAGCCCTCTGGCTCGAGCTCAGGGGAGGAAAACTGTCTTTCCCGCGCCAGTCGCAAGGGGGGCTCGGGAGCCGCCTCCAGACTAGCCGACGAGCCCGGTGGGGGGCGAAGCAGCAGGGGTTGGGCGAGACAGAGAGGGGGAGTGAAAGAAGCCTTTCCCGACCCTCAGCCGAAAGCTGGCGCCCAGTGGGACTTCGGTACAGCCCCGCCCAATAGTTTGGGGGAGCTTCTGAACTGAGTGGAGCTGTCCTTTCAGCACCCTCACTTCCAAAGAAGCCTCTGCCCCTCCCTGCACCCGGCCGCGGTGGGGTGCAGCACAGAGTTTTAGGCTAGAGGAAGCTGAGGGAGGGCGCAGTAAGAGCGCCTGGCAAGGGAGCCTTGGACTGCTACGCGAAGGCTGGGCGGCCCGCAGTAAGCACTTCCACCACCTCCTGGGGTGCTAGGAGACTGCTTCTCCCGCCTCCATTGCCGCAGGAGGCTGAGAAAATGGACTCACTGAACCTTTGCCGGCGACAAGAGAAGAAAAGCGACTCCAATTGGAAGAGGAGCCTTTTTGACTCGGGAGCTCCCAGAAAGGCTGCAAACTTGTGGCCTTTTCTTTTTCTCTCATTCTCTCTCTTCCCCCTCCTCCTTTGCTCTTAGTCTCCTCGCGGTTCGGGGATTGGGCAGGTAGTGGCAGGGGGTGCTGGAGAGGAGAGAACTGGCGGTTGCTGCCCTCCCACTCGGGCTCCCGAGAGTGGGTGCCTGGAGGCGAATGTGATAGCAGCGAGGGTCCTAGGCTATCTCCGCTCCCCCAATATCCTCAAGAGAGGCGTGGTCTTGCCACCCCACTCAGCACTGTGAGGTTATCAACCCTTTTTCAGGCCCACAGAATAGCCTAGGGGAGGTGCCTCTAGAGAACTACGTAGCTTTTAGTCCTCCAGTTTAGCCTCCGTAGTAAGCACTACTTGTGGTTTGAATTAAACCTTGAGGAGGGTGCTCTAAACAATTGCTTTCTGCCCTCTCACCCTCACCAAGAGTAATCTGCCCATTCCCATAATTTTCCAGAGAGATGACCCAAAATTCAATACTCAGCCCTTCTCTTTCCCAGCATGGCCAAGGAGCCTCAAGGCGAAATCTGATTTCGGAGAGGATGGGGGGGGGGGGAGAGAATAGAGACAATAGGACAATTTTCCCAGAGAAGCTTCTCGGCATATACTGGTTGTTCTGAGTTTAACCCCTCGCTGCTATCTTCCTTCCTTCCCCTTCTGTGATTCAAACAATCTTAAGGGGCCGGGGGTGGGGGGAGCTGGAGGGGAGATAGTTGACAGTAACAAAAGGGAGCTGATGTCAGGTCTGTGTGGGATAGAGGTAAATTTGACTCAAAAATGAGGGAGGTGTCTTGGAGGCAGCATGTAGGACTGTCTGTACCCCATTTCCCTTCAATTGGCTAGACTTTCTCAGGCTCAATTACTCTCCTTTCAGTGAAAACCAAAAATTAAAGAAAACCAAGCAAAATCAACGGCAACAAAAAACTAGCTTACTGTTTTCTTGGATTGGCTGATTAAAAGGAGAGCAATCCCTTAAAGCTAATGCCATATGCTTATCAGTTCAGCCTCTATTTTTAAACCATTAAACAGTGTTTTCTCCATATTTTAGCAGTTTACATCAAATTAATGAAAGAGAATGAAGGGCTGAGAAATCTTTTCATGTCCTGAAAAGGTCTTGGGTAGAAACATGAATGATATGAAAGAGTTTACTAGTCTTTCTGATCTGGAAAACATCATGGTCTAGTGTGGCAATGAAGGTTACAGCAGGAAAATGAGTGAGTGGCTTTTCCTATTTTAAAAAAAAGCAATTTGGTGGCAAGATAATGACAGTTTAGGCCTTTTGCAAGTGCTCTTTCTGGCTCTTATGTTCTTGATGTTGCTGCTGGCTGCATCTGTAGCCATAGCTGCTTTACACGTGCAGTTTCAATGGAAAGTCTCCAGTCTTTAAATACCTTAAGAGTTAGCCAGCTTTTCTAATTTTATTTTGTGTATGGGTGTATAGTGGGAAGGTGTGTGTATGTGGTATGGTAGACAAAGAGAGGTCTGTATCTATGTGGGAAGGTATGTCTGAGTGTGCAGTAGGATGTGTACAGCATGAAAGATGTGTAAAGCCAGAGAAAAGAGGTCTGACCTCTCTTTTGAAAACTGAAATGGCAAAAACAAGTCATTTGCTTTTTAAAATCATTTAATAGCAGAAAACAGTAAAGTCTTGATCTAGAATCAGAGATTTTCCTTGACACCTTCTCTCTTCTGCTATCTCCTTGTCTTCCCTTTTCCCCAGTTTAAAATGCATCTTATGGAGGGCAATATGACCAAATGTGGTTCCCTCCAGAATTATTGTTTATCAACAAGCAAAATCAATGCAGAATTTAATCTTCAAAGCTCACTTAGATTCTCCTCTCCAGATAAAGAGGATTGTAGGATCTTGTTGCAAGTGTTAATCTCTGTTTCTTACAAAGTAAACTGGTTCTCTGCTCCCTGACACTTCTATTTAAAGACCCTACAAAAATACCCCAAAAGAGAGCACATTAAAGGTAGCATGTTTTACTAATGATCCAAGTAATTTCACATCAGTAGCTCAATTATGCTCATAGAAACTGAGGCCATTTAATAGATCCATTGAACAAATATGAAACAGAGTTACAAAGAGGTTACAGTGGCCAAGGAGTTTACAGCTAGAAGAAAGTCCACTAAAAGGCTCTCAAAAAAGTGTGTCAGAAAATGAAGCAGGTACCAAATATGTCAAGAGAAACTAAGGGATTTGCTCAAATCTTGGCTAGCCTGAAGTAATTGGACAAGTGTTAGGCCTCTTTTGCTTCTATCTCATAGATATGTGTGTCCATAATTTGTCTTTGACCCCCATTGCTTATTTCCTAGTATTTTAGATGTGGGTTTTTTAACCTAATGTTAGTATTGCTTGGGATTTAGTGTGATATTGTGGAGAGAATACTAAATTTAGAACCTGGGTTCCAATTTCATCTCTGCTACTTAATAGCTATGTGTTCTTGGGTAAAATGCTAACCCTCTCTGGGCCTCAGTTATTTCATCTGTAAATGAGGAAATTGGACTAGAGGATTGCTAAAATCCTTACAATTCTAAATCTATGTTCTTGATTCCATAACTAGGCTCTTTCCTTCCAAAAAACAGTTTACGTGTCTCTTTTCACCTCATTGTTTAACATTGTGCTTCACACAATGTACATGTTCAATAACCACTTGATTATAGAATCAGTACTAGGACTAGGAAGGAAAAAATAAGAAGCTGTATTGTACAGTCCTCCCACTTTACAGAAGAGAATATTAAGTCCCAGAAAGGTTGTGTTCTCAAAGTCATATATGCAGTAAGTAGCAGTTGATTGATAAATTAATTGACTCTAGTATTTTTTTTTTTTTTTTGGCTGAGGCAATTGGGATTAAGTGACTTGCCCAGGGTCACACAACTAGGAAGTGCTAAGCGTCTGAGGCCAGATTTGAACTCAGGTTCTCCTGACTTCAGGGTTGGTGCTCAATTCACTGTGCCACCTAGCTGCCCCAATTGACTCTAGTATTGCTGTATGAGTAAAGAACCTTTATTTTATTTTATAGCCTTTAAACAAATCAACCCTTAAATCTTGTCTCCAGTATTTTTCCCACCCACATCAGCCTCATTGTGGAAAATCTAAATGATTTATTTCTCTAGAACCCTACATTTTGGGCTCTCAAACTTCAGTACTAGAAATTGGTTTAAGGAAGATAATTACAAAATCAAAACTCTTCATCGCTTTTGCTATTTTACAATCCTGCAATTAAGATACATCTCTACCTCATGCTTCTCCCAAAGGATAAAAACACAGAAAGCAGCTTATTGCCTACATGGCATATTACCCAAGGTATATGGCATAATTCCTGCTATTTGCCTGTCATGTGAGCAAAATAATTTCCCTTCTGAGTAAAAATCATTCCATTTTCCTCAAATTCTTACATTTAAAAAAGAGAAACTCTCTATAGAGAGTGGTTTCTCCCTCATGTTTGAAACCCACACACATATGTCTGTCTGGTCTTGCTTTTCAAAAAGTTATTTGGATGTTTAAAATCTTGGATAAAAGCAACATAATTCTAACCTATTGTAATGGTAATTTTTATTCTGAATCTATCATTTCTTGATTAAATATGGTGAAGACATGCCGAGAGGTAAAGTTTCTCTCTGCACAGGACTTAATGATGTCTTCCCATAAATAATTGTAATTTTAATATAATTTCCCTCATCACCGAGATCAGATTTTGAACACCCACAGAGAGCTCTAAACTCCTTAGAATTAATTGAAAGATATAGTAATGTTTTGTTGCGTTTTTTTCCCAGATTCACTAGGGTCAGGCTAGGATGGGATCTGCCCTAGGCTAGGACTGGACTGCCCACAGCTTGCCAGCTGAGACTTCTTGAGTCATCATCTTGTTTGAGAAGCATTCTTCCCACCACTACACACACACACACACACACACACACACACACACACACACACACACAAGTTATGTTAGTTAGTTGAGAGTTTAGCATTCTCTTTTGAGTGTCTGACAAGGGACCAAAGGCAAGAAGTAGACTTCTAGAACTAGTCTAAGAGTTTGAAGGATGACAGAAATATCTTTGTAAACTTAAAGTATCATGGACATTATTGTTATGAATCTGTTTCACTTATTTCTTTGGTGAAGGGATTTCCAAATGTGGAAAAACTTCCTCTACTAAGGCAATTGTCCTACAATTTAGAAAAGAATTGCCTAGGATACTGAGTGTAAGTAACTTGACTCAGACTTTCACTAATTATTAGAAGTGAAACTTGAATACAGATCTTCCTAATCCCTAGAGTTTAAGGGTTAAGCAAATAGATGTATCTGGGGATTAGAGAGATACCAGCAAAACAGGGAGAAGATAGATCAGTCTAGAGTCCAAGAAAATTTGCCCCACTCAGCTTTTTGTGAGCAAGCACAGACATTTATGCTGAGGCTCCTGAGCCCTTTGCTCTCCAGCAACACCTAAATTAGCTGCAGTGGGATAGCTATCTCATATAGCATTATCCTCAGAAACAACATTGTTTCCAAGGCCCACAGGAGTAGATTTTTTCTCTGTATTCTCCAGGAATTCAGTCTGAAAACTACAGATCTACTTCTCTGTAAACCAATCTGATAAGAATAAAAGATAAATCAGGGAATATCTATTCACTTTAACAAAATGTTTTTGTTTTCCAAAAACATTCATTGACTAGTTTTTTTTAATCATCTAAGACTATTTAATGATTATGAAATGTGATTTAATTGACAAAAATTTGATTTATATCAACTTCTCAGAAAAATATTTATTACAAAAAAGTAAGGCACAAGTGAAATTTTTATCTATACTGCAGATGTGCATTTTCCCCCAATACTTTGGAAGTTACTTATATCTGCAGTACTGAGCCATAGGGACAGGGAAAAGAGATGGTGTAAGTCATCATCTTGACAGGCAAATCAAGCCTACAACTTATAGAAAGCTGTCAAACTAGAAGCAGTTATTCTGAATACCAAGAACCATTCTCTAGACAGGTTATCCAATCTTTATCATCAGGAGCTGTGATTGATGAGTCAGGGTGGAAATGTTTACTCTTCTCACAAATCCCCCCTTTGGAGTGCTTAAAAATAAGGAAGAAAGAATAAAATCCTTCACCAATTAGCAGTGGCTTCTAGGGAGCTCTTAGCTATATTGTAAGGATGTCTGTAGACTAGCATGAAGCTGTGTTCTAAGATTAATTAGCACTTTCATTGTCTAAATGTGCATGACAGAGACAGTGAGAAAAAAAGAGATTAACTATATAGTCCTTGCCCTGAGTCTTGCTTTGTGCCTGCCCAATAAGCTCTGATTTGTCTAAGACTTCATCTTGGCAGGAATCCAATGGGTCATTTTGGAGGTTAGTTATTGTGAGGATACACTCCACAATCTTACCCAAAATAACAACTGCTCTTGGGTTCCATAACACAACTTCAAGACTTCCCCAATGAGGGAAATATGTCTCAATAATTTTGATCCCTTAATGCTTTTTAACAATGACAAAGACTAAGGAGCAATATGGAGGCTATAATTTGGTCACCCTCTGATCTGCATTCTTCATACTCAAAGTATCTCCATTGTTTGGGTCTTCTCCTACATAGGAATTCCTCTATTTGTCTTCCCTCTTCTACACATATTCAAATGCAAGTGAGTTTTATAAAGGTTTATTTAAAAACTAGGAAATACTTCATCTTTAAATAAAACAAAGGGTACCAGAAATTTTAGGACAAGTAGGCAGTACAGTAAAGAAAGTGTCAAGCCTGGAAGAAGGAGATTCAACTTCCTGAGGTCATATCTGGCCTCAGACACTTACTAGCTGTGTGATCCTAGACAAGTCACTTTACCTTGTTTGCCTCAGTTTTCTCATCTATTAAATGAGCTGAAGAAGAAAATGGCCTTGTCATTATAGTATCTTTGCCAAGAAAATTCCAAATGTGGTCACAAAAAGTTGGACATGACTAAAAGAAAACAATTCACCCAAAACAATAACTGAAGCTTTCATAAACTTATTTAATTTCTCAAACTGCAATGTGGTGAAGTGGAGAGAGCGCAGTAGAGCTACCATGACATAATAGATAGAGGATTGGAGTTGGATCAGAAATATCTTGTATGAATCATGATTCAGAAACTTTATTAGTCACATGAAAAAGGACAAATACTTAACATCTATGAATCTCAGTTTCCTCATCTGAAATATAAGAAGGAAAAGAATAGAATTTATCTCACAAAGTCATGAGGATCAAATTAGATAATGGTATAAAACACTTTACAGATCTCAAAGTACTATATAAATATCAGTGGTGGTGGGAGTGGAGATGAGAGAAATAGTAATAGTATATACCATGTCCTAAGATCTGAATTTAGATTCTGGCCTCTGTCACTATCTTCCTATAGAACCTTGGACAAGTTACATTATTTTATCTGCTCTTCATTTGTCCCATTTATAAAATAAAATATTGAACTAGATACCCTTTAATGTTTTTTTTCCAGCTCTAAATCTGGATTTCTATCTACAAATCTACAACCCCCCCCCACACACACACACATACATTTCTCTCTCACTGAAGGTCTAGATCTCCAGAGAAAAGCTTATTTTCCAAGATCCCTATGCTCTGTTCCTATCCCTAAGGGTAATTATTTTCCCTAAAACCTTTTGACCTCTTAGTTTTATCTAGCTTCCGGCAATCTGGGCTTTAGCCCACTGATCTATTTAAAAAGACCATGTCAATGGAAAGTGCCCAGAGATAACTACAGAGAATGTGGATCAAAGCTTAGTATTTTCACCTTTTTGGCTGTTAATGTTTATTGGCTTGTCTTTTTCTTTCTCATGTTTTTTTTTTTTTTTTTCACTTTTGATCTGATTTTTCTTGCACAGCATGATGAGTATGGAAATATGTTTATAAGAATTACACGTTTAAACCATACCAATTACTTGTTGTCTTGAGGAGGGACCAGGAGAAAAAAAAATTGGAACACAAGGTTTTGCAAAGGTGAACGTTGAAAACTATATTTTGCATGTATTTGGAAACTCTGTTTGCCTCGGTTTCCTTATCTGTAAAATTAACTGGAGGAGGAAATGGCAAAACATTCCAATATCTTTTCCAAGAAAATCCCAAATAGAATCACAAAGAGTTGGACACTACTGGGAAAATGAAACAAAGGGAATTAGAACTATCTGTTGGTCCTTTCCTCCTCCTACCCCAACTCTGATTTCCCTGAATTTCAAGAGAGTATGGGACTTAACCTAGGGGCAGTTTATGCAGAATGCCACTAACTCTGACCTATAAAAGCTGTCATACAATCAGAGAGAAAGAGGAAGAAAGGTAAGTGAAACAGAAGAGGAAGCCATACTTAGTGGAGTTAAACTAACCGCAATCAAGAGCAGCTGCTCAGAGAGGCCATGAGTACCTGCCAGGGGGTGAGATTGATGCTTTCTTATGACTGGCTACCATTAAGAGAAGTGCCAGAAATTTATAGCCCTGGGGTAATGAGAGTCAGAACTGATCCATGACCCCTCACATGCTAACAAGACCATTTGTTAGCCAGGTGTGCAAGTTTATTTGTTTCTTATCTGTTACTTTGATTTATGTTTCATTTGCCTACTATGAAACCATGTCAGAAGAAATATTAGGCCATGTGTATTTTATTTAATGCTTAAGATGAGAGAGAGACAGAGAGATGAGAGAAAAAAGAGAAACAGAATCAGAAACAAAGAGGTCCTTAATTTTGAGACATGAATATTTGTTCCAGATACACAGGCAGCTGATACTAAATGCAAAGCCACAAGGGAAAATTGGGTATGGGGGGGTGGTGTTGGTATTGGACTATCTCAAGTCTGTCAAATACTTCCCTTATCCCCACATCATATACTTGGATAATTCACTTTCCCTATGTCCCTAGTGTAATTGGAGCTTCCTTTCAGGTTCTATCTCTACTGGGACCTGGCTTTCCTTTTCCCAGCTAAAAGAAAACAATTCACCCAAAACAGTCCCCTTCCCTTTGAAGAGGTATAACCAACCCCATCTTCTTTGCTCCCTGTCCAAGCTTTTGGTGGCGTTTAAAAGGTGGGTTACATCTTTATCATAGTCCCTAAGCCTAGATCTAATTGACCTATATAAGCAGCATTCAAAGTCACTTGACCCTATTAGAACCAATCCAAAAGACTTTGCCTTCAAAGGGAAGTAGACTATTTCCCGAACTACCTTTATCACTGAAAGCTAATGTAAGTAAGATTCAATAAATATCCTTGCATTTTGTGAAGCTGACTCTTTGGGTTTTTAGATCTGTTTTACCCAAGATGTAATTATCTGTTTTCCTTTTGTCACTGTCTCCTGATTCATGATTAGCATCTACTCAGGATTATAAAATTACAGTCTTAAAAGTGGAATGGCTCTTAGATATTACCTTTGGTCCTTTCACTTTGTAGGTAAGAAAAAGTGAAAGTGAAGAAAATAAAGTGCCCTGTCCAAGTCATCACAGATAACTGACAGATAAGGTCTTAAAGTCTAGCTCCTCTGACTCCAAATCCAACACAGTTTTCTTCAACCACAGCTTCCAAGTCACAAGCATACACTTTCTGGATTTTATTCACAAGGAAAAAAAGAGAAAGATATATAAATTCAAAGTAAGATTCTAGAACAAGGCATTTAGAATTGCCTAGTTTTAAAAAATAGCTCAGTCTCAAATGGAATGACATCTAAGCTTTCTAATCTAATTATTGACTAAAATTCCCTTGGGCCTATTATGATATACACTAATTCTCTCTGGGCCCTCTAGTTTCTCCACCATCTTACATGCAACAATGCCATTTTCACTCCCAGAATACCTTCCATTCAATTTTGTTATTTATCTGCCTGGAATATGACTGGATAGAACTCATACACCAGTTCTACAGTTCTAGGGAAAAAATACATAAAGGTTTGCCTGTCATCTCAAAAATCAGAATAATTCAACCCAATAGACATTTTCTGTAGTGGTATGCTGGCAAATGTTTAACAATCAACTCTCTGAAGCAACAATTAAGATGTCAATATTTATTAATTGATAAATTAATTTCTCATTTTCCCATATTCAAATTGTTTTTAAGATCTGTTGATTTCACCTTTGTAATATCTCCCAAATATTCCCCTTTCTCTCCTCTGACGCTGCCACCATTCTGTTACAATCCCTCATCACCTTAGTCCTTGCAATATTCTGCTGTGAGTCTGCCTGCTTCAGGTCTTTCTCCATTTCAATCCATCTTCCATTCAGTCACTAAAATGATTTCCCTAAAATGCCGGTCTGATCATGACATTCCTAACCTCACCCCCATTCAATCAATAAACTCCAGTGACTCCCTATTGCCTTCAGGATGAAATTTAAAAATGCTCTGTTTGTCATTCAAAGCCCTCATAACCCAGCTCCCTCCTATCTTCTGAGTCTTTTTAAAAATTTATTTTATAATAATTGAATAAGATATAGAATATAAGAATAAGAAAAACAGAAATACAAAACAAAATAAAGCAAAACAAAAGAGAGCATTGTCATGTGTCCAGCCGAACATCAGGGAGGATTCAAAATATATAACAACAAATTGCTATTCAAGAAAACATATATATTAATAGAAGAAATTATATTCATGATTGTCTATTTTTCTTTACTTCCTTATAAATTGTTCTTTGATGTCTGCTGTGCACCTTATTTTATTCCTTTTCCCCCCTTCATTCTCTCCACCACCACCCCAACCAAGCTCTAGTTAAGATATATTTGTGTAGCTATATAGATATATACATACATACTCATATACACATATACTCCACATACACACACATCTTTCCTTTCCCTGCTGATTCCTTAATTAAATTCTGCTCCATAACTTAGCTTACTATTACTTAACCTCCCCCCACCCGAGGTTCCCTCCCTTGTCTTTTCCCTTCGGCCTTTGATTCCCCATCTGCCCATCCCTCCCCCCTTATTTATGGATTTTGAAGGGTGCTATACCCTTCATGGTACATATTTAATGTTGCCTATTGAATCCATTCCTGATGTAGGTTTTCAGAACTATGACCCCTTTTAATGCCTCTATTCTTCCTCTGCACTTCTTTTGTATAACATGATTACTATTTTTACTTTGCCTGCCAATCTTTCTTTTGAGCTATCCTATTGTTGATGTGAATCTTAAACATATACTATATATTTCCCATGTTAAAAAAAACAATTTGGCCATGTTTAAATAGTTGTCCATGTTTAGCTCCTTAAAATTGATCTTTGATATTGCCTTTTATATGTTAAATTTTCTGTTAAATTCGGATTTGGTTGATAGAAAGTCCTGAAAATCTGCAAGTTCGTTGAAGGTCCATTTTTTCTCATCCAAAATTATAATTTTGCTGGATGTGATATTTTTGGCTGTAGGCCTAGTTATTTTAATTGTTGATAGATATAATTCCAGGACTTGTGGTCTTTTATTGTAGCTGTTAAGTTTTGCAAAATTCTAATTGTAGGTTTAGCATATTTGAATTGTTTTTGTTTGTTTCTTGTAAAATTTTTTCTTTGATCTGGGAGTTTCAAAATTTGACAATAGTATTCTTGTGTATTTTCTACAAAGAATGTCTTTGAAATGCTGATCGTGGATTTTTTCTATCTACTTTCCCCTCATGTTTTATCACTCCAGGACAGTTTTCTTAGATTATTTCCTATATTATTGTGTCCAGGATCTCTTTTTGGTCACAACTTTTTGGCAGTCCAATTATTCTTATATTTTCTCTTCTTAATCTGTTCTTTAGATCTGTCATTTTTCTTATAAGTTGTTTCACATTCTGTTCTATTTTCTTATTCTTTATAACCTGTTTTGTTATTTCTTGGTCTCTCATAGCTTCATTGGCTTCCCCTTGCCCAATTCTAATTTTCAAAGAATTATTTTCATCTTTGAGATTCTGTACCTCCTTTTCTAGTTGGTTAACTTTTTTTCCAAAATCTTTTTGTTTTTCTTGGATGGTGATGATGATGATGATGATTTTAGTTTTTCTCAATGTCTCTCGTTTAATTGTTAAAGTCTTTTTTAGTTCTTCTTTAAATTCTCTCTGTACAGGAAGCCATTTCACATTACTCTTTGGGAGTAGAAGATTTTTTTTACTAAAGTGTGTTCCTCTGAAGATAAATCATGGTCTTTCCTGTTCCCATAATATGTTTCAATGGTGGGGTTTCTTCATTTTTTTTAATAAGAAGTATTCATATAAGCATCTCTAATCTTGGGGTGGGGCATGGTGCCCCAAGCTTCCCCCAGCTCTCCAAGGAGAGGAGACCAGGAACCCCAAACCAAGAGCTCCACCCTCCATCAGGAGCCCACAGCAGCAGCATCCCTACCCCGCTGCAGCAGGTTCCTTCTGGTCCAGGGCCAATATATCAGCAGCACACCTGGACCTGGCCTTCACAATAAACTGAGGTTCACTCCATCTTCCAGACTCAAACCCTGAATCAACATTCTAGGAAGCGAAAGTCTCTGTTGTCCCTGCAGAGTCTCCAGCAACCCCCAGCCAGCCCCAGGGGTCCCCACGTGGAGTTTCTTAGGAGCTAGCCAGGAGATGTTTGCACTTCAGACAAGTTAATCCCCAGCCCAAAATCTGGGGAATTCTGGTTAATCCCCCAGAAAAAAATCTGTCTTTCTTCAGATCTTCTCAGGTTGTATTAGGAGGACCTCTTTCTATCCCAAGTATTCTTGAATTTTCACCAATCTATGTCTGTCCTGAGGGACAGATATTCTATCTGTGGGGAAAATTTACCAACCTACTCCACCCTTTTCCCAGAATCCTCCTCCCTTTCCAATCTTCTTATACTATGCTTCCCAACATATACTCTTCCATCCTGACCTCCTGGCTGTTTCACAGATCAGACACTCCATCTCTCAGCTCCAGCTTTCTCTGACTGTACTTCATACCTGGAATGCTCTCTTTCCTCCATTGTGACAACTGACCTGCCTGGCTTTCTCTAAATCTCAATCATAATCCCTTCTTCCCCAAGAATAATTCCCCAACCTCTCTTAATTACAGTGTTTTCATTCTTTTAATTCTTTCCATTTATCCTGTTTATACTTTGCTTGCTTATTATTGGATTACACATATATACTTGTTTGTACATTGACTATCCCATTAGATTATAAATTTCTTGAGGACAGGGATTGTCTTTTGCCTCTTTTTTTTGATGTTTTATAGCATTTCCCCCAATTACACTTTTAAACAATTTTAAGCAATTTAAAAAAAAAGTTTTTAATTCCAAATCCTATTCTCCTTTCTTCTCCTCCCTTCCTGAAAGGATAGGTAATCCCATATAGATTATACATATGCAAGCATGTAAAATATTTCATATTAGTCATTTTGTATAAGAAAACTCAAATAAAAAAAGAAAGTGAAAAATAGCATGCTCATTCTGTATTCAGATAATATCAGTTCCTTCTCTGAAGATGGATCGTATGCTTCATCATCATTAGACAATTGGAATTATCTTGGATCATTGTATTACTGAGAATGTCTGTCATTCATAGTTCTTCATCACACAATGTTGCTGTTACTGTGTACATTAACACTTTATTTTGCATGTAAGTCTTCCTATGTTTTTCTAAAATCAACCTGCTTATCATTTTAATAAGAAATACTATCACATAACTGATGCTAGTTCCAATGATCTTGTGACAAAGAGAGCCATCTACATCCAGAGAGAGGACTGTGAGAACTAAGTGTAGATCACAACATAGCATTCTCACTCTTTTTGTTGATGTTTGCTTGCATTTTGTTTTCTTACTCATTTACTTTCCTTTTTGATCTGATTTTTCTTGTGCAGCAAGAGAATTGTATAAATATGTTTACACATATTGGATTTAACATATTTTAACATGTTTAGCATATATTGGATTTTCTAGGGGAAGGAGTTGGGGGAAGGAGGAGAAAATCTGAAACACAAGGCTATGCAAACATCAATGTTGAAAAATTATCCATGCATATGTTTCGAAAATAAAAAGCTTTTTAAAAAAATAAAAAAATCACACATCCTTTGAAAAATAAATAAATAAATGTTTGGTAGGGGAAAAAAAACAAATATGAATTTAGAAATACCATCACAACCATACACCACAGCTTGTTTAGCCACTCTCCAACTGATGGGCACTTTTGTTTCTTCTTGTATCCCTAACACTTAGCACAATGCTGCCTTGAAGTACTAATCAAGAGTGGTGATAGTGTCAGCGAAGAGTAAAGGGCATATTCAGAAAATATTACAAAGGTGAAATCGACAGTCCTTAGAAACAGCTCAGATATGGGGGAACACAAAAAATCAGAATGATTCCTAAGCTTCAAACCATACACATTGGGAGGATGGGGCTGAAGTAAGAGGGAAGGTATTTGATGGGCCGAGTTTTGTTTTGAACATGGGAATTTAAAAGATTTCCTGAACATCCAATTCAAGATATCTGAAAGGTCATTGAAGATGCGAATTTGGAGTTCAGCAGAGAAACTGGAACAAGGAAGATATATTTGAGAATGATGAGTATAGAGATGCTAGTTAAATTCATAGGAGCTGCAAAAATCAAGTGAAGTAGTATAGTAGGAGAAGAGAACCCAGAACAGAACCCAGAGGATCACCTTGGAGTTATAAAGAATGATCTGGAGGAGATCCAACAAAGGAAACAGAGAGGGAGCAGTCAGATAGGTAGAAGGAAATCCAACAGAAAATGGTATCCAGAATACCTACAAAAAAGAGAGTATAAAGGAGGAGACAGTGATCAAGTGTTAAATCCTATAGAGAGGTCAAGAAGAATGAAGAATTGAAAAAGGGTCAATGGATTTTGCAACTAAAGAACAATACTAATTTTGAAGAGAGAGGTTTCCATAAAATGATAAACTCAGAAGACAGATTATAAGGGATTAATAAGAGAGTAAGAAGACAGAAAAATGGTAGCACCTATTGTAGAGACAGTGGAGTGTTACCTACAAAGGGCAGATGAGATTCGGGATGAAACGATCAAGTGGGTTATTGTTTTTTTCAGTATAAGAGACACATGGACATATTTGACAATATGAAATAAGACAGCAGAAAGGGAGAGATTGAAAATAAATTAAATAGTGGGGATGACAGAGGGGACAATCTGTTAAAGGAGACAAGATGGAATAGGATCCTTACAAGTGGTAAGGATCATGAAACAGTATTGAAGGAAGAAAAAATGGCAGAAGGCACCTGAGTGATAGGAGATGAGAAAGAGGAGAGAAGAGGGAGTTCACACAAATAACCTCATTTTTTTCCCTGTAAAATATGAAGCAAGAAGGAGTGGGAGGAAGGGAAGCCATGAGAGATTTGAGATTTGAAAGAACTGCTGTGGAAAGTGAGATAGTGAATTGATAAGAGAAGCACAGTAGAATTGCTTTGAAGATTCAGTTTAGGTTTTGATAACATAAATGACATGATGTGTTATGATAATATAATGTAACATTAAAAGTACACAAGACACTTTAAAATTTTATCTTTATTGTTAACATTTTCTCTATTACTTTCTTAAATCTAGATAATCAAAAAAAATAAATAAATCAAGCTCTGATTTGTAGCATTTGCCAACTGCTGAAGTATAAAATCTCACAAATAAAATTTAACTCTTCTGAATAGATACAAGTTGGCTCCTGCTAACCCTTGCTTACCCCAAAATTCATAATAAAAAGCTTTTGTTTATAAATTTTATCATAGAATATGTATATATAATATGCTTTTTATTTTGTTCTCTTGTCTTATTGCCATAACTAACATGTGGAGAATGAAAAATAATTGCAGGTAGAGGAGGCTATTCTTAGTGTTTTTAGTGTTTCTCCACTTCAACTAATACTAGTTCTTAATTTTAAATAGATTTTTTAAAAAATCACGTTAAATAAGAGCTTCTTCATGTCTAGGTGGTTTAGGATTTTTGCAAATAATTATGATTTTCTTTTTCATTGTTTGCATGAATAGGTCATCAATATAATACCTCACTGTTAGTAAAACATTTTCTATCGCCAAAAAAGATATTTTACAAAGTCACAGAGCTACCCTCTTTTTATTATGGAATTTCAAGTATTAAAGAAAAAGAAGACTCTGTGCCTCATTTTGCTAGTTGAAGAAGGCTTAAAGGATGTTCTGGCTAAGAGATATGAGGCTACTTTTAGGTTTCTCCATTCTCTGGGGATTCTTTTTCTTACAACCACAGAACAGTGAAAATATCATTTGTCAATCCTAGCATCAGGACTGACCATGTATATACTCAGTAAAGACTTTCTATAGGTAAGATGTTCCCCCCGAACAAAAATCTGAACCTTGGGATTCTCTTTTAAAATATATTGTCTCAGCTACACCCAAAGAAAGAACACTAGGAAATGAGTGTAAACTGTTTGCATTTTTGTTTTTCTTCCCGGGTTATTTTTACCTTCTGAATCCAATTCTTCCTGTGCAACAAAAGAACTGTTTGATTCTGCACACATATATTCTATCTAGGATATACTGTGACATACTTAACATATATAAGACTGCTTGCCATCTGGGGGAGGGGATGGAGGGAGGAAGGGGAAAAGTCAGAACAGAAGTGAGTGCAAGGAATAATGTTGTAAAAAATTACCCAGGCATGGATTCTGTCAATAAAAAGTTATAATTATGAAAAAAATAAAATAAAATATATTGCCTCCTTGGAGGAGTAATACAGTAATTTATCTTTCATTCACACTTTGAAATGACTTTATTTACAAATTGATTTTTTTCTTTTCTTTTCTTAATACTAGCTAGATTAGAGAAAAGCTCAAAAAGAATGAAAATTTTGGTGGGTTTAGAAAAAGGATATAGAAGTCCTAAAAAAGATCTTATGAGAGGAGTGCAGCAGTAAGCAACTTACAGACACAAGGTGTCTAAGTGTAGGGAGCAGAAGGAAGGGGAAATAGAAAATGTTCATCTTTTTAATAACTTTTTTTCAGAACAAGGTCTGTTTAAAGTGACTTCACTAATAGCAAATTAAACCCTTGAATGTACAAAGGGATGTAGTATTAGATAGCACAAATTTCCAAGGGTCTTTCATTTGCAGTTCTAGTGTTTTGGCTATTCTCCTCTTTATCTCTAATTACCAGCATCTCTGCTCTTCAACTTGTCCTTGGAGAAAGCCCCAGGTAATCCTGGAGGAGATGCTTAAAGCAAACAAACAAACAAACCTAGAAAGATGGCAAAAAGATGGCAAATACTTTAACAACAGCCAGAAGAAGTGAGTAAATGTAAAGGCTATGCTAGACTTCTACTTCTCCTTCAGAAGGACCAGGTCCTAGCTATTAACAATCTGGTCCATTTGAAGGATGATAGTGAATCTTTATAATTTACAATAGCTGGATGATCCAAGATAATTTTTTTTAAAGATTTGCACCAAGTTAATAGGAGAAGAGGTTGAGTATACATGAGAAAGAGAATGAAAAGAGAAGTATGTTGCTTCCAGCAGAGAGAAGGGGGTTGAGGGCAGATCTAGAAGCACTGTCTTTGGGAAGAGTAAGGATAACTCTTCTCTGCCTGAAGGGAAGAGAGTGGGTGAATATGTTTGAAATGTTGAGGAATGAATCAGAGAGCTAAAACAACTCCTGTCAGATGACCTCAATTAGAGGCAGTAAATTGGTCCAATAGTTAAAGCAGGGGGCCTGGAATTATGATCCTGGGTAAATCACAATCTTTTTCTGCCTTAGTTTCTTCAACTACAAAATTGGAATAATAATAGTATCTACTTCACAGAGTTGTTGTGAGGATCAAATTAGATAATATTTAATACACAATAAGCCTTGTGTAAATGCTAGCTATTATGATTTTATAGTAGTTGTGACTAATAGTAATATTATTCGTACTTAATAGATTACTTATAATATTAATATTAATGATAATAATCTTAGTGAAATAAGAGACTAAGCCATCTGTTATAAGTATATTGATTAGGGAATGCTGTGATAATCTTAAGAACCAAAGAGTCTCTTATATAAAATACAAAGACTTTATCTGGGCATTCAAGGCACTCAACAATTTAGACCTAGTCCATCTTTGTACCTGTATTTCATATTCTTCTCTAATAATAACACTCTATGCTACAACCAAGGTAGACTTTTCCCAACTCTCAATCCTATCCTGCTCTCTGTACCTTTGCTGAAATCAACTTTCATGCCTGGAATGTATTCCTCTAATAACTGCATGTTTTGAAATCCTCTTCCTTCCAGAGCTATTTCTTCCATGAAAGCCTCCCTAATCCCCTCAATAGAAGTGATTCCCTTTTTTTATCCCTCTTTGACCTTTCCTATGCACTTATTTACATTCTAATCTGTATTAAAGTTATTTGAGTTCTCCATCTCCCCACACCCCAATTAAGTCACAGAGTAATTTCCCTAACAGTAGGAACTTGCTATATTTTTTAATAATAGTAGCTTTTTATTTTTCAAAATACATGCAAAGATAGTTTTCAAAATTCACTCTTATAAAACCTTGTGTTCCATATTTTTCTCCATCTCCACCTCCCCCATCCTAGACAGCAAGTAATCCAATATAGGTTAAACATGTACAATTCTTCTAAACATATTTCCATATTTATCATGCCGCACAAGAAAAATCAGATCAAAAGGGGGAAAATTTAGAAAGAAAAAAAACAAGCAGAGAAAAAACAACAAAAAGGGTGAAAATACTATGCTTTGATCCACATTCAACCTACATAGTCCTCTCTCTACATACAGATGGCTCTTTCCATCACAAGTCTATTTCAATTGCCTTGAATCACCTGATTGTTGAAAAGAGCCACAGTTTATCATCACATAATCTTGTTGCTATGTACAAAGATTTCTTGGTTCTAATCACTTCACTCAGCATCAATTCATATAAATTATTCCAGGCCTCTCTGAAATCAGTCTGCTCATCATTTCTTACAGAACAATAATATCCCATAACATTCATATACTATAACTTATTCAGCCATTCCCCAATTGAGGGTTGTTCACTCAGTTTCCAGTTCTTTGCCACTACAATGATGTTGACATATTTTCAAAGATAGCCTTCTTCAGAGAGCTCCAGGTCTTTCCAGGAAAAGATTTTCGTCATCCTCAATCAGGACTAGGAGGTCTATTAATCAAAGGCTTTATCATATCTACATGGATGGTGTTCAAATTGAGACTTGCCACTGTGAACTGACTTGTTTCAAGGTTAATTGGTGAAAGAAGAAAAGGAATAGAATCCAGGGCTTTCTTGTTCCTGGTGTAATACATTAACTTTGAGATTATATAGCTTCTCATTTTGAGAGTGTTTATTTCTACCAAGGAAAGCAGTTGGCTCCTCTGTTCCTGGATCTTCTTAAAAGATGGGTGCTATGTTCTTGGGATCCTATTCATACTCTAAATTTCAGTCTGAAGACTTTCTTTCGCAGGGAACATTTCTATTGGAGTTGGTGGGAGGCTCATATATCAAAAAGATCTCTGGGGAAAAGCCAGAAATGAACATTTGGTTTAGCAAATCTCACCAGCCAGCTGGTCTAGTTCTTTTGAAGTTGACTTTTCTTTGGAAAGAAGTTTTAAAGTTTGCCAAATCTATCTTAGAGTGTGTCCTGCTCTAACATACATCTGTTTTTTTTCATTTTGTGTCTCCAGGAAAAACATAGGTAGCCCCTGCCTCTTCAGCAGCCATAGCTATTAAACTGGAGAAAAAAAATTTTCCCTACCAAAGTTCTTGGTAATGTCAAATGGTCCAATATTATAAATGGATAATATTTAATCAATTGAAATGACACTAAACAGGATGTTTTTCTATATCAGCCCTCTCTTTCTCCTACATTCTGTCCACACTGGATAACTTATCTAGATCTCTGAGCTTTGGATATTACCCAGGGACCACAATGACTTTTTATTCATCTTGAAGCTGAACCGCAGTTGCTCCTTGGAAGATGGGAGCAAGGCTGGATTGGTGGTCAGATTGATGACCTGGGGATTTTGGACAGAGGGAAAAACCCAGAATTTTGGGATGAGAGAAAAGATGAAAGATGGGGTTAAGAATGCCAATTTATTAAGAGTCTTAAAGGAAGTAATTTAAGTAATTTACATATTATTTTGTCCAAAATCAACCACTGAACTTAACAAGACTATAAATTCATCTGGGGAACGGAACGTATTTTATACTTCTTTGTGCCCCCAAACACACATATAAAACCTAGTCCAATGCTGCACACCCAGTAGGTTCCTAATAAAGATTAAATGTTGGATCAATAATGCTCCTCTCCCTCTCTTTCCCCCCAAAAAACCTCTTTATTGCACTATCTACTTATTTCCTCTTGGGTATGCTGTTTTGCAGTACTTCCTGATAACTTCTGATATTTGCGTCCTGTCAAGTGTAATTAATCCTATGCCAGAGAAAGCCCAGGGCAAAAGTTCTCACATTTTTTTTTATTTTAGGACTCCTTTATCCTCTTAAAAATTATTGTGGAGTCTTCAAAGAGCTTTTATTTATGTAGGCCATATCTATCCTTATTAGAAATTAAAACTGATAAAATTTAAAAATATTTATTAACACATTTAAATAATATCATACATCTATTACATATTATTATAAATAATATATTTTTGTGAAATTTTTTTTCAAAAACAAAAAATTTAGTCAGAAGATTGGAATTGTTTTGCTTCCCCTAAAAAATTTTCTTCAGGTCTGGCTTAATAAAAAAAAAACTGCATGGATTCTTATAGCAGTTTCTGTATTTAATTTGATGTGATGTTGTTTTGATTGAAATACTGTATATGAAAAAAAATCTGATCTCACACAAAGATGTAGTTGGTAAAGGAGTATTTTAGTAGGCAAAAAATGCTAGTAATATTATGAAAATAGTTTTTACCTTATGGACCCACTGAAAGAGTCTCAGAGACCCCCAAGGAGCCACCCTTTGAGAGCTAAAGTAATTAGTACAGGAAGAGGGATTAAGCTGCATGATGAGTAGGATCATAGGTTACCAGCCTGACTTGCTCACTGTGAGGGATGATAGCCCAGAAAGAGTGGGTGAACATAGACTGTGGTCCAGCCTTCGATCCAGGAAATCTCGGGATCACACTCTGAGAACTGCTGACCACACAAATGAGAAAGTAGGACGGGGGAGGGTTGTTTCCCACCTGATGACATCAGAATATTAAGTTCCAGAGCACATCAAACAATCTGAGGGACCAAACTCTAATTAGTCTCCTATTACAGGACCACATATAGTTTTTTTTTTTAAACTCCACATCTTTCCTATAGTGTTCAGACACATATGAAATAAGATAGGTGGGGATGATGAAACTCTGTTATACTAATTCCAAGCAGGAAAACCCTTGACTGTACCGGGAAGTTATATTCTCTGAATTTCTCAATATTAAGAATATTGCTCAGGTAGCTATTTGAGTTAGTGCTAGGACCTTATGCTATGCTTAAGTGTACATGATGACAATGCTGATGATAATTATTACCACTTATATAGCCTTTACATTTTACAAAGGTGGATGGCAGAGGATAGATAGTCATGATTCCAGTTATTCAACCAGCTCTCCTCTGCCATTTCTCTTCATGTCTTGGAATCAACATAAGCCAGACTGTAGCTAAACTAGACTAATTCTTCAGTTGATAAATGATCAAAAATTACAAACTCTACTCAAAGGGTTTTAAAAATCCTTTGACCTAACAATACTACTACTAGGCATGAATTCCAAAAGGGATTTTTAAAAATGTGGGGGAAAAGGACCCATGTATACAAAAGTATTTATAGCAAGTCTTTTCTCAGGGTCAAAGAATTGGAAATTGAGGACAAGCCCATCAATTAGGAATGGGTAATAAATTAAAGATTGTAATTATAATCGAATACTATTATA
Organism: Antechinus flavipes; assembly: GCF_016432865.1. Taxonomy (NCBI): domain Eukaryota; kingdom Metazoa; phylum Chordata; class Mammalia; order Dasyuromorphia; family Dasyuridae; genus Antechinus; species Antechinus flavipes. The sequence goes on along the minus strand of NC_067399.1, from coordinate 315,433,403 downwards.
CTATAAGAAAGAATGAGCAGTATGCTCTCAGAAATACCTGGATAGTCTTCTATGAATTCAAAATGAAATATACTGTATACAAAGTAATAGCAATATTTTAGAATGATCAGCTGTCAATGGCTTTGTATTCTCAACAATACAATGATCCTCTACTCTGAAGGTTTTATTGTGAAAAATGCTATCCATATCCAGAAAAAGAACTGATTGTGTCTGAATATTGAAGCATACTTCTTTATATATTTTTTGCAAGGGGGAATCTATTTTTTTTTGCAACATGACTTTAATGGAAATGTTTTGCAAAACTTCACATGTATTTTTTCAATGGGGGGGAAAGAGAAGGGAGAAAATATAGAAAATATAAAAGTTTTTTGAACAAATGTAAAAAAGATAGTTTACATGTACTGGGAAAAATAAAAATATTAAATAAGGTACAAAAATTAACCAGGGATTATTAGATTATTCAGTATATAGCGTATTGGACTCACAAATCAGAAAATTAGGGGCAGCTAGGTGACACTGTAGAAAACATGTTGAACTTCCAATCAGGAAGAACTGAATTCAAAACCAGCCTTGTATATTTAGTAGCTATGGGACCCTGGGCAAATCATTTAACCTTTCTCAGACTCAGTTTCCCCATCTGTAAAATGAGGATAATGATGCTTCATAAAATGGTTGTGAGGATCAAATGGTATAATACATAATAAAGGACATTGCAATTAAAGTGCAATATAAATATTAGCTGTTGTATTTGCTGCCCTGAGGACCTCCTGGGTTAGCAGGTCTTAAGCATAGACAGGGGAAATGAAAAAAGAATGGAAGAGGAAGGAAAGGAGTGCAAAAGCAAGAGAATACAGCTAGATAGATCTAACATTTATTAAGTGTTTACTATGTATCAAGAATTGTGCTAAGGGCGAGGAATTCAAATACAAACAAAAAGCTGTCCTCAAAGAGCTTACATTCTAATGGGGGAAGACAACATCTGTTCCAAAAAATAAAAGGACTTGAAAAATAGAAGAGAGAATAAGTGAATAGGCTTCCATTCTAGCCAAAATAGAGTAGTAGTCCAGGGATGCATGAGCTAAACTGGGTCTGAAGTAATCATGGTTGATATGTGATCTTCCTTACATGGAGGTTTCAGGGAAGAGCTCACCAATTGGAGGAGGAGGTTCTTTCAGCAGGAGGCTGCTGGGGTGGAGATGGCCTCCTAGGAGTCAGGAGATAAAGTTTTGAAGAATTCATTCTTACATTATTAAGAAAGGGTAGAGGAAGAGAGGGAGAGACAGAAATAGAGAGACAGAGAAAGGGCAAAGAAAGAGCAACCACCATTGGGGTCGGGGAGGGGGTTGTTGCTATTATTAAATGGTTTCAGTTGTGGCCAACTTTTTGTGACCCCATTTGGGTTTTTGGGTTTTTTGGCAAAGACACTGGAGTGATTTGCATTTCCTTCTCCAGCAGTGGGCACTCACTTCTGATGCTTTTTAGGAAGCCAATATGACCTGTTGGGACCTTGCCATGTTCTGTCCCAGAAAAGGATGCTAGGTATTGCCCAGGCTGTTCACAGCTGGTACCAGGGAATCTCCTGGCCAGCTCAAATGATCATCCTGGCAAGTCTTTCCTCATCAGGCTCAGCTCTAGAGCCCACATCTAAATGGAACTGACAGTGATCTTCCATAGCTCAGGGCTGACCTTCTTATGCCTACAGTAGCCAGAAAGCTGATCTCTCTAAATCAGTTGCCCAAGTTATAGTAGCACACCTTTTTTATTGAAGCTTTTTATTTTCAAAACATATGCAATGATAATTTTTCACCATTGGCCTTGCAAAACCTTGTGTTACAAATTTCCTCCCTTCCCTCAACCCCCTTCCCCAGATGGCAAGTAGTTCAATATATGTTAAATATGGTAAAACATATATGTTAAATTCAATTATCATGCTACACAAGAAAAATCATTCCAAAAAGGAAAAAATAAAATAAAATGCAAGCAAACAACAACAAAAAGAGTGAAAATGCTATGTTGTGGTCCACACTCAGTCCCTACAGTCCCCTTTCTGGGTGCAGATGGCTCTCTTCATTATAAGGTCATTGGGACTGGCCTGAATCATCTTATTGCTTATCCATCAGAATTGATCATCGTGTAATCTTATTGTTGCTGTATATAATGATCTCCTGGTCCTGCTCATTTCACTTAGTATCAGTTCATGTAAGTGTCTCCAGCCTCTCTGAAATTATCCTGCTGATTGTTTCTTACCAAACAATAATATTCCATAATATTCATGTACCACAATTTATTCAGCCATTCTCCAATTGTTGGGCATCCACTCAGTTTCCAGTTTCTGGCCACTACAAAGAGGGCTGCCTGAAACATTCTTGCACACACATGTCCTTCATTTTCAAAGAGGACCAATGACATCCTGGGTGACATCTTGATTTGATACGAATTTGGATTTAAATGAGACAAAGTTGCACAAAGTTGTGGGTCTCACTCTCTCTTTCAGAGTCGTCAAAGTCCAGTGGCAAGATGAAACTTAAGATGACTGGCCATGGCCCAGGATGTGTTGGATGACTTCGGCATCTTCAATGTCTGACCAAGCTCTGAGAACTCTAAAGCACCTGCTTCTGCTGCCTTTATGGCCATTTGAACAAATTTTTCTCATCTATCCACTCTGCCTAGGGGGCTCTTCACATTTTGGGGGTACACATCCCCTTGTCCCAACTCATCAATGGGCTTTAGCTCATCTGCTAATTCAGTTTTGCATAATATTTAATTGCACAACGTAAAATTGTATATATTATAACTTCTTGGAGCTACAAGTGAGAGTTGGGTGAAGGTGGACACCAAATGTAAATGAGTAATTTTGTAAAGGTTCAGCCAACCCTCACACCAGAAGTGTTAGTCCTCTGTGAACATCCAGATATGAGGGCAGCCAATCCATAGATATGGAGATGGGATTCAAGTTTGGGAAACAGACAGAAGGCCAGTTTGTCTGGATCTTGGAGTACAGGAGGAAGAAAAATGTCCAGTGAAGTTGAAAAAATAGATTAGAATCAGCATGTGTAGGGCTTTAAAAGCTAAGAGAGGGATATAAATTTTATCCTAGAGGCAATAAGGATCCTCTGAAGTTGCTATTGAAGTATCTTAAACTATTATTTTATGATTTTAAAATTATGAAATACTACTTGTCTCTTTTTTATATACATTTTCCTATGACTACTCTCCCCACCCCTAACATCCATTTTTGAATCTCTCTCAAGCTGCTAGGATCTCACTTCTCAATTCTTGTTTCTTTCTTCTCCCCCTATACACACTAATTTAAACCTGCTTAAAATGAATATGGAAGTTCCTTGGTGATTGGAAGGAATAATTGCATTATTAATGCAATATTTATATTGCCTTATTATATACTTATGTATTATATATATGCATTAATATATACATTATTAATGCAAAAGTCATATTTTATTGTAAATTGTTCCATTATTTTTCAGTCATGTCTGATTCTTTATGACCCCATTTGTGGTTTTCTTGTCAGAGATACTGGAATGGTTTGCCATTTTCTTCTCTAACTCATTTTATAGATAAGGAGTAAGTGACCTTTCAAGGGTCCCACAACTAATAAGTGTCTGAGGCAGATTTATTTTTTTAATTTTTAATAGCTTTTTATTTACAAGTTATATGCATGAATAATTTTACAGTATTGACAATTGCCAACGTTTGTTCCAATTTTTCCCCTCCTTCTCCCCACCCCCTCCCTTTGATGGCAGGATGACCAATACGTGTTAAATATATTAAAGAATAAATTAAATACAAAATAAGTATACATGTCCAAACCATTATTTTGCTGTAAAAAAAGAATTGGACTTTGAAATTGTGTACAATTAGCCTGTGAAGGAAATCGAAAAATGCAAGTGGGCAAAAATAGAGGGATTGGGAAATCAATGTAATGGTTCTTAGTCATCTCCCAGAGTTCTTTCGCTGGGCGTAGCTGGTTCAGTTCATTACTGCTCCATTGGAACTGATTTGGTTCATCTCATTGTTGAAGATGGCCAGGTCCATCAGAATTGATCATCATATAGTATTGTTGTTGAAGTATATGATGATCTCCTGGTCTTGCTCATTTCACTCAGCATCAATTCATGTAAATGTCTCCAGCCTCTCTGAAATTATCCTGCTGATTGTTTTTTACAGAACAATAATATTCCATAACATTCATATATCACAATTTATTCAGCCATTCTCCAGTTGATGGGCATCCACTCAGTTTCCAGTTTCTGGCCACTACAAAGCTCTTGCACATACAGGTCCCTTTCCCTTCTTTAAGACCTCTGAAGCAAGCTTTGCACAGTGGCAGTATCATAGCCAATGAGGTTTAACCAAGGCGCGATTATTGCTAATTAAGACCTCTGAAGCAGATTTAAACTCATCTTCTTGATACCAGACTGGGCACTTTATCTACTGAGTCACCTACCTGTCCCCAGTATTAACACTAGTCCTTTATTTAATATTAATAATAGCTAGATTAATGTATTGCTCTAAGGTTTGCAAAGAATTTACAAATATTATATCATATTATCCTTACTAGAATGTGGGGAAATAGACATTATTATCCCAATTTTACAGATGAAGAAACAAGCAGAAAGATATTAAGTAACTTGACTGGAATCATATAGCTAATAAATAGCTATCTGATGCCATTTTTGAGCTCTATATACTGTACCATCTTCTAGTTGATGGGATAAACTCTAGGACTGCTTGTGACTCTTAAAGTGATGCCCATCAGGGACCCTGGTTCTACTTTATCTTGTTCTGCCCAACTTAGAAAGTGTCCCACCATGCTAAATTAATCATTCTGAAATTCCCATTATTTCTGGGCTTTGCTCACAAAAGTTGTCAGCAAAGAAAGATAGAAAAGCGTGTTATATGAAACTAATTCACATTGAGATGTGGATGAGTGATCACTGCATAATTTATTATTCTTACAGGAAACTAGATATGGAGCTGGAAGGGTCCTTAGAGATCAACTAGCCCAATCTCTTCATTTTTTTAAGTAAGAAAACTGAGATACAGAAAAGTTGAGATTAACTCAAGTTAGTTATTGGCAGAGTGAGACTTTGAACCACAGTCCAATGCTCCATCAACATCCACAAATCTAGAACTATTTTTCAATCATTCTTAACATTGGGGTTGTTCTTTTTTTCCCCATCTTTTGCAAGGGAACTATTGACTTTATCTAACAGTCATAGGTGTCCATGGCACAAATAAGAACTCCTGACCTAAAAAGTACCTACAATTCTCGAATAGTAGAAAGACAGGCAGATGAGTAAGATAAGGGTGCTATTTTCATGCAGAAGACCTCAAAATCATATCATTCAGACAGTGGCTTACTATGTCTATATGATTGCCAACTCCAGTTTTTAACGAACAACTCCTAGGGGGCCTAAAAAGATATTATTAGAAGTGGGTAAAGGGATAAAAGGAATAGGGACCTAGTACTAACAAGCATACATGCTCTGTGGTTTGTGTTTTAACCTATGACAGAAACAGATGTGAGCACCATCTGTCTCTTCACACCTGCTCATTCCTATGCCCAATTTTCCCCCTTTCTCCTCCCTTCCCACTTATGTTCATTTTTTCTTTCTTTCTCACTACCCTGCACCAATTCCTCAGATAGAATGCTGAATCCCAGAAATCCCTCCCCCTATCTCATTAAAGTTTATCTTTTTTACTTATCTTATTCTGATGTTAAGAACCAAACAAAATCATAGTTAAAAGAGGAAAAGAAAATCATACATGTAAAACACATAAAATTACAGATCTCCATTGCACGTGATGACTTGCTTTCCCTTTTAGGCATGTAATGAATTCAACTAACATCATTTTTAAAAATATATTATTATTTACTTATTTTTACATTCATTTAAAAAATTAATTCTTAAATTCTGTCTTTCCGGTTCTTCTTCTACCCTCTGAGAAGGCAAGTTATATGATATCAATTATACAGATGAACAATATATAGTTTTCGGAGCTGTCATACTTTCTTGTATTCTCTTTTGGTCTTTTTTCTGATCTTCTCTAGTTATTTAAATTTTTTCTTAATTACTTGATATTCTTTCTTTTATTTTTGAGTGTGTGTGGAGAAAGTCTAACTCTATTACTAACACCCCTTTCCCTTTTACTTTGGAAGGAAGAAAAGAAGAAAATTAAAAACAAATCATTGTTTTAAAAAATACCCACATACACATACTCAAGCAAAAAAAAACATTAGCCATATTTTAAAATGTATCTCATTTTGTATGTTGAGTTCATCACTTTTCTGTCAGGAGGTAGATAGTATGCTTCATTCTTGACCTTCTAGGATTATGGCTGGTCAATAAATTGAACACTTAAATTTTTCTTTACAATGTTGTTATCATATAAATTTTTCTCCTGGATCTTCTAATTTCACTTTGCATCAATTCATATAAGTCTTCCCAGGTTATTCTGAAATTGTTTCTTTTATAATTTCCTACAACACAATAATATTCCATTATATTCATATACTATAATTTGATCAGCCATTCTCCAGTTGATGGGTATCCTCTCAATTTTTAATTCTTTACCACCTCAAAAATGGCTACTATAACTATTTTTGCACAACTAGGTACTTTTTTATGTTTTGGGGATATAGATTTAGCATTGCTATTGCAATATACACAGCCCTTTGGACAAAGTTCCATATTGTTCTCCAGAATGGTTGGATCAGTTCACAATTCCATCAGTAATGCATTAGTGTCCTAGTTTTCCCACATTCCCTCCAACATTTATCATTATCCTTTTTGTCATATTAGCCAATCTGAAAGAAATGAGGTGGTACCTCATAGTTGTTTTCATTTGCATTTTTCTAGTCAATATTTTTATTTAGAGCATTTTATATGACTATTGATAGCTTTGGTCTCTTCTTCCGAAAAAAAAATTCCTGTTCATAACCTTTGATCCTTTATCAATTGGGGAATGGCTCTTATACAAATTTGACTCAATTCCCTATATATTTGAGAGATGAGGCTTTTTATTAAAGAAACTTGCTTTAAATCCCCCCAACCCCAAACACTGCTTTTTTTCTTATTTTGACTTAGTTTTGCTTGTGCAGAAACTTAAAATTTCATCTAACCAAAATTATCCACTTTACTTCCCATGATACTTTCTATCTTTTATTTGTTCACAAACTCTTCCCTAACCCATATATCCGACAGGTAAGTTTTTCTATGCTTTCCTAATTTACTTATGTTATTATGTCTAATCATTTGACTTTATTTTGTCATATAGTGTGTAATTTTTTTCCTAAGCCTGGTTTTTGCCAACCTACTTTCCATTCTTCCCAGAAATTTTTGTCAAAAGGTGAATACTTGTCCCCAAATCTTGGATTCATTGGCTTTACTGATCACTAGATTACTATGGTCATTTGTTAATATGTATTATGCACCTAATCAATTCTACTGATCCACTCATTCTATTTCTTAGCCAGATTTTTTTCATGGTTATTACTTTGTAATGCAGCTTAACATGTATACTGATACTGTTAGGCTACTTTCATTCACATTTTAAAAAATTGATTACGTTGATCTTTTATTCTTCCAGATGACTTTTGTTATTATTTTTTTCTAGGTCTACAAATAATCTTTTGGTAGTTTGATTGGTATGGCACTAAATAAGTAAATTAATTTAGCTAGAATGGTCATTTTTATTATATTTACTCATTGACCCATGAACAATTAATATTTTTCCAATTGTTAAGCTCTGTCTTTTTATAGGTGAAAAGTATTTTGTAATTATGTTCATAAAGTCTTTGGGTTTATCTTGGCCAGTAGATTCTCAAGTATTTTATGTTGTCTGCAGTTATTTTTTATGGATTTTTTTCTTTCTATCTCTTCCTGCTGGGTTTCTTGGTGATATTTAGAAATACTAATCATTTATGTGAGTATTTCCTGCAACACTGCTAAAGTTATTGGATTGTTTCACCTATTTTTTTATTTGATTCTCCAAGGTTCTCTAAGTATATCATCATATCATCCACAAAGAATGATAATTCTGTTTCCTCATTACCAGTTTTCATTCCTTCACTTTATTTTTCTTGTCTTATTGCTAATATAATATTGAATAACAGTGGCAATAAATAGAAATCCTTATTTCATTCCTCATCTTGTTGGGAAGATTTTTTTTAATTCTCATTTGGGAAATTTTCATTTTCATTTTATTTTTATTCCCATTATGGATAATGCATGCTCTTCCTTTTAGATTGATATTACTTATTCTTCTAAGAATGGCACTATTCCTGTGCTTTTGACTATTGTTTTTTAAATGGAAATGAATATTGCGTTTTGTCTAATGCTTTTTCTATGTCTATTGATAAAATCTTGGGGTTTTATTGTTTTTTTTTTAAATATGGCCAATGTTGCTTATAATTTTCCAGTATTGGACCAACCTTGCATTTCTGATATAAATACTACTTGGTCTTAGTGTGTGATCATTATAAGACATTGTTGTAGTATCATAATTAGTATTTTATTTAAAATTTTTTGGATCTATTTTCATTAGGGACATTTTCTTTCTCTGTTTTTGTTCTTCCTGTTTTAGGTAGTAAACCTATATTTGTGTCATAAAAGGAATCTGGTAAGATTACTTTATCTATTTTTCAAATAGTTTATATAATATTTGGATTAATTATTCCTTAAATGTTTGAAAAAATTCCTTTGTTAATCCATCTGTTCATAGGGATTTTTTCCTTAGGGAGCTCATTTTTGGCTTGGTCAATTTCTTTTTCTAAGATAGCATTATTAAAGTATTCTATTTCCTCTTCTGTTCATTTGAATAATTTAAATTTTTATAAATATTCATCTATTTCACTTAGACTGTCAGATTTCTTGGCTATAATTAGGAAAATTAGCCTAATAATTGCTTTGATTTCATCTTCATTCGTGATGAATTCATCCTTTTCATTTGGTTTTCTTTCTTTTTTTTTAAATCAAGTTAATCTATGGCTTATCTATTTGTTAGTTCAATGGTTTTCTTACTTTCAATTTTATTAAACTTTTCTTTGAGTTTCAATATGCTCAATTTGGTATTTAATTTGATGCATAATTTATATTACTTAATTTGTACGCACAATTCATTCTGCTCTTTCTCTCTTTTAATGTATGCGTTTAGAAATGTTTTCTTGTAATATCTGTTTTGATTGCATTCCACAAATTTTGAGATCTTGTCTCATTACTGTCATTGTGTTTGATGAAATTATTGCTTCCATGATTTGTTCTTTTACCCACTTATTTTTTAGGATTAAATTATTTAGTTTCCAATTAGCTTTTAATCTCTGCTTCTGTTGTCCTTCATGACTGTGATTTTTATAGTGTTTTGATCTGAAAAGGTTGCATTTGATATTTCTGCTCTTCTGCATTTTTTGAGTTTTTTATGTCCTAATACATAGTTAATATTTGTGAAAGCTCCATGTACAAATAAGAAAAGATATACTCATTTCTATTCCCATTCAATTTTCTTCAGAGGTTTATCATATTTAACCTTTATAAATTTCTGTTATATCATTTATTATTTATTTATGGTTATGTTTACCTAATTCTTAGAGGGAAAATTTGAGGTCCCACATAGTATAATTTCACTGTTTATTTCCTTCAGCATTGATTTAACTTTTCTTTTAAGAATTTGGATGCTATGCATACTAAACATCTATGTTTAGTAGTGATATTACTTCATTGTCTATGAAACCTTTTAATAAGATGTAGTTTCCCTGTTTATCTCTTTTAATTGGATTTTTTTTTTGTTTTTGCCTTGTCTGAGATCATGTTTGTTACCCCCTGCTTTTTTAAAAAACATGGAACACTTCACGAATTTGCATATCACCATACACAAAAGCCATGCTAGCCTTGTCTGTATCATTCTAATTTTAGTATATGTACTTCCAAAGTAAGCACAGGGAATATCATTCTAAATAGCATTCTAGAATGGCTAAACCAAATCATAACTTCACCAAGAGTTCATTAGTTTTCCTGCTTTCCCTCAACTCCTCTAACAATTTTCATTTGCCTTTTATATTATCTTTGCCAATCTGATGAGTGTGTTCATTTGTATTTTTCTTGTTAATAATTTGACACTTATTTTTATATAGTTATTCATACCTTGGATTTCTTCTTTTGAGAACTGCCTATTCATACTCTTTGACCATTTGTCAGTTGCAGAATAGATCCTGTTCTTACATATTTGAATCATTTTCTTGTATACCATGAATAGGAAACCTAGACAAATTTTTATTAAAAAATTTTTTTTCTATTTACCTGTGTACCTTCTCATTTTAACTGTTAGTTTTCTTTGTGCAAAAACTTTAAACATTTTGTGTAATCAAAATTGTCTATTTTATCTTCTGTGAGCTTCTCTATTGTGAATTCTCTCACAAGATATTTCATTCCCTTTTCCTATAACTTGTCTCTGATGTCAGCATTTATGTCTGTCCTATTTCTGTTTGGATCTTACCTTGGTATCTGGTTTTTAAAATCTTGGTCTAAACCAAATATTTGCTAAAGCATTTTCTAGTTTTTTCAGCAATTTTTGTCAAATAATGATTTCATACCTCACCACTTGAGGTCTTTGAATCTAACAAATTTTGTATTTGTTTACTTCTAGCTATTGTTCCCAGTCCCTCATTAAGGTGCTTTTATATTCATGCTTTCTGTATCCTATTTCTTAGAGTCAGGTAGGTAGTATAACAGATAGAGTATTTGTACTGGAGTCAAGAAAGTCTGAGTTCAAATTTGACCTCAAACACTTAGCCCTGTGACCTTCAGAAAAGTCATTTAACCTCTGACTGCCTCAGTTTTCTCAACTCTAAAATTTTTTAATCATAACAGCACTTACTTTCCAGGGTTGTTATGAGAACCAAATGATTTAATATTTGTAAAGTGCTCAGCAAAACACTTGGCACACAGTAGGCACTTTATACTTTTTTTTTCTTTGTTGTTGTTCCTTGATTCTACCTGATCCACAGCATTTTCACTTCCATTATTACTCCATCCTGGCTTCAGCTCCCAATTAAGTGTTATGCTGCCTAGAACTTTCCTAGAAGAAATCCTTTGCCCAGAGAGAAGTTTTTTTTAACTCAGGTGGAATGGGACAGAAGCTTCCTACAAGAGGAAAAACTTAAGGGACCTGAAGCTCAGCAGGAAATGTGGTAGAGAGAGAAGAGCAGTTGAGTTTAGAGTATAAAAAACTTAAATCGTGGCACCTTAATATTTCTTACCTTAACAGTTTCTTCACCTGCAAAACTGGTAGCTATCTCATGGCATTGTTGTCAAGAAGGAAGTTAAAAGATTCTATTATTATTGTGAGAGATATCTTCATAGGAAGACATTCTATTGCCTTTTGATTATTTCCCTCTTGAATATTAACATAGAAGACAAAAAAATTTTAAAATAAACAAAAGAGACAGAGAAATAGGGATAGACGTTGGAAGTGGAAAGAAGAGGGGAACCTGTTTTCCTGAATAAAAAAAAAATTTTGCTGTTATCGTTCAGTCATTTCAGTCATATCCAACTCCTTGTGGCCCCATTTGAGGTTTCCTTAGCAGAGATACTGAAGTGATTTGCCATTTCCTTCTCTAGTTCATTTCAGAGATTGGGAAAATGAGGCAAACAGGGTTAAGTGACTTACCAGGGTCACAGATAGTAAGTGTCTGAGTCCAGTTTTGAACTCAGGAAGATGAATATTCCTAACTTGGGACCAAGCACTCTATACATCCCACCATCTAATATTATTATTATCGAGAATAATGCAGCTAACTAATATTTAGTTATTATTATACTTTATTTATATTAAGTCATTTGATCTTTACAACAACTCCAAGAGGTAGGTTTATTATTATCCCCATTTGACAGATGAATAAACTGAAGTTAAGTGATTTGCCCAGGATCACATAGCTGATAAGTGTCTGAGGCTGGATTTGAACTCAGGTCTTCCTGTTTCCAGACCCAGGACTTTATCTATTATACCATAAGATTCGTATTCCTGTCTCTTGAATATGTAATAATAATTAATTAATTATAACAGCTCACATTTATATAACACTTTGAGATTTAAAAAGTGCTTTATAAGTATGATCTCATTTGATCCCCACAGCAACCTGGGGTATAGGTGCTATCATTATCCCCATTTTATAATTGAGGAACCTAAGGCAAACAGAGGTTAACTGACTTGGGTCACCTAGAGAAAAAATGTCTAAGGTGTATTGGAAGTCTTCCTGACTCCAGGCCTAATGATCCACCCACTGTTCCTCTAGGTATAGGACACTGATTCTGATAATTAGGAGTAGGCAATAATTTTGACAAATACAGACACAACCACAAACTAAATATGGGGTTGGTATCATTGAAACTGATTTCAGCCTCCCAATCTTTGATTCATTTGGGGATAAGTAACTAAAAAAAATAACAGTCAATCAAAAAAACATTTATTATGCGGTTGTTATGTGCCTAGCACTGGGGTAAGCACACAGAGAGATAAAAACAAGCAAAAGACTTCTGCCCCAGGGAATAGAGTGCCTTGTTAGTTTAAGTTACCTTAGAAGTCATCTAAAAAGGGGAAGAAGAGAAGAAAAAGGAAAGGAAGAGAAAAGAAGGGAAGGAAAAATGAGTCATATAGTTCAAGCCTCTTATTTTACAGATGAACAAACTGAGGTATCTCATGGGATAGCAATGGGAAGTATCTCATGGTCAGACAGCTAACCAGTAACTTCGAAAGGAGATGGGAGAATATCCTTCTTAATGGACTCTGGAGAAGTTAAATGGCTTTACCTTGGGTCATAAAGTCAACAACAGGCAAAGGCAGGATTTGAACCCAGATTCCTTCTGATTCTAGAGTCAGTGTGTCTCCTTATGAAAGACCTGGAATAGAAAGCTCCCTTAGAATAAGAAACTGGCTTGATAGCCAAAGAATAGTTGTACTTAATTCCCCAACTCCTCTTTTTCCTCTTTACCAACTGCCAAGATGCAGTCTAATAAGATTCATGGGCTAAGGACAGAGGACCCCAGAAAAGGAGGGCCAGGAATATATGAAAGTCGGTCTGACAAGAGCCTCTCCCTGAGACAATGGGTGATAAGAAAAGGAAAGAAACTTGGTGGAAATCAGTCGCTTGACTTTCTTGCTGAGGACTCCAGAAATGGCCTCAAATCCTAATTTCTTTTGAAAATTTTTTTTGTTATTGCTGAGGCATTTTGTTTTTACATCTTACAATTTTCTGAATACTCCACACTAGTCTCTCACCCTTCACCCAAAAACGAGTGGATCTCTTTTTGATTAGAAAGAAAAATAGACCTAAAGAAATATCCAATGGGCCCATGTTTGACAGTATATGTAACATTTTGCATCCATAATGTAGTACCTCTCCAAGGAAAGGAAGAAGAATGAACATTCATTTTGTATTTGGCTTCCTGATTAGGGGTATATTTGGCCCAAAGCTTTCATTTCACTCCACTAAAATGAGTCTTCCATCCCCAAATGAAGGGAACAATAGAAAGGAAAATAATTCCTAACTTCATCTTCGATCTTTATCCCTCTCCCATCCGCTATTCTTCTTCCTATTTTTATCTTTAACTCCATTTCTAAATTCCTTTCTCCTTTTTCATTCCCTTGTTCCCATCCTAATTTCATTCCTTTCTCATCATCCTTATCTCTCTTATTCCTATTCATCAATATTCTTCTCTCCCCTCTACCTCAATAGGATCCTTAACCCTATTTTTCTTCTTTAAATCTAAGACCAGCCTTCCTGGCACCTAGCCAGGAGAGGATAAAGTTTTTTTTCCCCTCAGGAGATCATCCATCTGGTAATACAAGGGTTAGACACACAGAATACTTTCTTGGGAGAGGAAAAACCCACAGAAAGTTAATAGACCTCAATTATACCATCACTAGAGGAGAACAAGGATAATACCCTATTAATTAGCCTTAAATTAAGAGAAATGTGCTCAGTTCTTTGCTTTGGGCATGAAGGACATGGTTTGATTGTAACAAAAAAGCTTTATATGGAATTTGTTGACATTTGAAGACAAAGACCATCAAAATGCTGCCAAAGCTGTCTTTGTCTTCATTCTTCCCCTGTATGTCTCTATTTTAGAAGAGCAAGCTGGCCATGGCCAATATATGTTGGGAAAATAACAGTTTATAAAGTACTTGCATATTTATGAACTATTCCACTGATCAATTCTCCTAATCTAGGATAGAGTGTGAATTGGTGATTATTAAGGCAGCTACTTGTCTCTCTGGATAGTACAATGTATCTTGAGTCAAAAAGATCTGAGTTCTAGATGTGTGGCCTTGAGTGAATAAGTTGTCTCAGTTTCCTGATTTGTAAAAAGTAGGAATAATAATAGCACCTATCTTCTTGGATTATTGTGAAGTCCAAATAAGATATTTGTAAAGCCCTTGACAAACCTTAAAGCAGTATATAAATGGTAGCTATTATTATTTCACTGGTAAAGAGAATTCCCTTTTAAAGGAACTTTTCCTACCAGTTGTAAACTGATCCAACCATTCTGGAGAGCAATTTGGGACTATTCCCAAAGAGCTACACAACTGAACATACCCTTTGATCCAGTAATACCACTACTAGGTCTGTACCCCCAAAGAGATAAAAGATGATCTATTTGTACAAAAATAGTTATAGCAGTTCTTTGGTGTTGGCAAAGAGTTGGAAAATGAGAGGATGGCTATTAGTTGAGGAATGAATGAACAAGTTGTGGTATATGATAGTGATAGAATACTATGGTGTAATAATGAGGAAGATGGTTTCAGAAAAATCTGAGAAGACTTACTTCCACTGGTATAAGGTAAAATGAACAGTATCAGGAGAAAACCGCACACAGTAACAGCAATATCGTATGATATGCAACTATGAATGACTTAGCTATTCTCAGCAATACAAGAATCCAAGATAATTCCAAAGGACTCATGATGAAAAATGCTAGAGAAAGAACTGATGGAATCTGAATACACATCAAAGAATACTTTATTTAAACTTTATTTTTCATGGGAGAGTTTGGGGGTCCGTGTTTTCTTTCACAACATAGCTAATATGAAATATGCTTTGTATGACTGCACTTGAATAATCTATATTAAATTGCTGGCTTTCTCAATGACTAGGGAGGGCAGAGAGGAAAAGAACATAGAACTCAAAAAAGAAATTCTGCCAGTGAAGGTCAGCACTAAATGATCTTTTTAAAAATTTATTTTAATAATATATTATTTCCCAATTATATTGTAAAGATGGTTTTCAACTTTTATTTTTGTGAAATTTTTAGTTTTATTTTTTCTCCCTTTCTCCTTTATCTCTCTACTCCCCATGAAAGCAAGGGGATTATACATGTACATTCATTTTAAACATATTTCCATATGAGTCATGTTGGAAAAAAAATGAGAACAAAAGAAAAAAGTCACAAGAAAGAAAAAACAAAAGGTGAAAATAATATGCTTCAATCCACATTCAGTCTCCATAGTTCTCTCTCTGAATGTAAATGGTGTTTTCCATCCAAAGTTTATTGAAACCGAGTTGGATCACTGAACTGCTGAGAAGAATTAAGTCTATCATAGTTCATCACACAATCTTGCTGTTGCTATGTACAATATTTTCCTGGTTCTGCTCACTTCATACAGCATCAGTTCATATAGTGTTTCCAGGCCTTTCTGAAATCAGCCTGTTCATCATTTCTTATAGAATTATAGTATTCTATTACATTCATATACCATAACTTAGCCATTTCCCAGTTGATGGGCATCCACTCATTTTCCTGTTCTTTGCTACCACAAAAAGAGTTACGACAAACATTTTTACACATGTGGGTCCTTTTCCCTCTTTTATGATCTCTTTGAGATATAGACGCAGTAGTGACACTGCTGGATCAAACAGTATCCACAGTTTTATAGCTCTTTGGGTATAATTCCAAATTGCTTTGCAGAATGGATGGATCAGTTCAAAACTCCACCAACAATGTATTAGTGTCCCAGTTTTCCCACATTCCCTCTAATATTGTTCATTATCTTTTTCTGTCAACTTAGCCCATCTGATAGGAATGAGGTGGTACCTCATAGTTGTTTTACTTTGCATTTCTCTAATCAATAGTGATTTAGAACATTTTTAAATATGACTATATGATGGTTTTCACTTCTTCATCTGAAAATTTTCTGTTCATATCCTTTGGCCATTTATCAACTGGGAAATGACTTGTATTCTTATAAATTTGACTTAGTTCTTCCTACATTTTAGAAGTGCGGTCTTTATCAGAAACACTGTCAATAAAAATCATTTCCCAGCTTTCTGCTTCCCTTCTAATCTTGACTTCACTGGTTTTGTTGAACACAATAAAATCTTAAGAGAGGTGTCTTGAAGACTGAGAGACTCAGTCACTTGTCCAGAGTAACCCTGCCAAAATGTGTCCAAAAAGGTACTCGACTTTACATTCCATCCAAAACCAAGAAGGTTTTCCTGACTCTAAAGCCAGTTCCTTATCCATTACACCCCCCTGACTTTTAACCAGGACCAAATAGTTTTGATAATTATAACTTTGTTATATGATTTGAGTTCTGGTAGAGAATGACTAAATAAATCATGTTATATAAATGTAATGGAATATTATTGTGCCAAAAGAAATGTTGAAATGGACTATTTAAGAGGAAACTGACAAGAACTTATGAACTGTTGCAAGAGTGAAATGAGCAGAACTAGGAGAGTAATTTATTACAACATTAGAGCAACATTTTGGAGAAAAGAAATTTTGAAAGTTTCTGAAACTAATCAACCAATGATACTTCACAAGTCCAAAAGAATGAAAGTGAAACACATCACTAGCCTCCTGACAATAACATGACAAACTTAAAATGCAGAAAGAGATGTATATCTTTAGACACAACTGATGTGGGAATTTGCTTTGCTAACTGTGTGTGTGTGTGTGTGCGTGTGTGTGTGTGTGTGTGTGTGATTTGTTTTTCCAGTCTAGTTTTAAAAATGGTCAGTAGGGACAGTGGGAAGAACATTTCTAAAAACGACAATAATATCTTTCTACTTATATAAACAAATATAATATAGTTTAAAAGTGCTAAGCCTCCTTTATATTTACTTTCCCCATTATTTCCCTTGAGATTCTTATACATATTGGTTCTTCAGGTCAATTTTGTTATTATTCTATCTAGGTCTCCAAAGTAACCCCTGGCAGTTTAATTGGCATAGTGATAAATCCTTAAGTCAATTTTAGCAGCAGCAACATTTTGTACTATAGTGACACCCAGTGAAGATTTTTGAGCAAGGTAATGTCAGTCAGACTTGTGCCTTAGGAAGAGTAGAGATGGAATGGAATTGGGGAGAGGAGGACTTGAGACAGAAAGACCAATTATGAATCTATTGTAACAGTACAAGAGAGAGATAACAAGAGTTTAGACCAGGGCTCTAGTATCATGAAGAGAGAAAAGGGAATAGATGTCAGAGAGATTGTGTAAATTGGACTAATAGGATTTGACAACAGATTAGAAGAGAGAAAGGAAGAATCAGGTATGATTCCAAGGTCACAAATGCAGGTGGTTGGGAATATTATGATGCCCTTAACAGAAGCAGGGAAGTTTAGAGGGAAAAGATAATTTGAAGGAAAGAAGGATTGAAGATGATAAATCTTCCCATAGTCAAATAACTGACAAGTGTTGGAAGCAGGATTTGAACCCTGGTGTCTTCTTATTCCGTGGCAAGTACTCTTTTACCTTTGGGTAATTTGAGGTGTTAATAGAGCATCTAGACTGAAATGCCCACCTATAGGACTATAGTTCATGAGAAAGAATTGGGATGGATATATAGATTTGGGAATAATCTCTAATAAGGGTGAAGTCCACTGAATGATGTGATTTAGAGGCACCAGATGATATGATTGAGGAGACCATCAAATGCTGGGATTTGGTCACGTGAATAATTTACAATGGCCATTCTCTTTGGCAAAAGGCAGGTTTATTTAGGAATAGAGATTATAGACAAAATGAAGAGATAGATACCAGGAATGGTAAATATGAAATAGATTTAAGAGAACACATATCAAAGAAAGAGGTTTTAATAATTAATGATGGGAAAAACAAGTTCCCTAGTGGAACTCAAAATTATCTGTGAGAAAGCAAGTACCCCATGAGGTTGAGGCATGTACTTAGTTGGCAGGACCCTAAAAGATAGATAGATAGATAGATAGATAGAAAGATAGATAGATAGAATATACTATATACATACATATATATATGTGTGTGTATATATATATATAATGAGAAAGATACAATAAGTCATAGTGGGGGATGAGAAGAAAGACATCACATGGCATTAGAATGGGATATGAAGGGAAAGACACCACAAGGGAGAGTGCTGTGACCCAAGGAGGTTCAGCAAAAAATGGCATGAGCTAGAATAAATTTATAGGGGAAATTGAACTTCAGGGACATAACTTGGATTTCTTGGCTAGGCACAGCAAATTGGGACCACCTATAGGAGGTGTGAAGGGACCTCCATAGAGAGTGGGACCATAGGGCTAACTACTCCAGGGAGCAATTCCATGAAAATTTCATGCTTTCTCTGCCAGCTACACCCAGAACTTCATCAATCTTTGTAGAGGTGATCATTTTACCAATGGAAGCAAAAGTGGATTGAGATCAGCAAAGGTGGGAATGTAGGGAGAGAAGAGAGGAAGACCCAGAGCAGAACTTTAAAGGATACCCATAATAAAGAAACTGGAGATCAAAAACAATTCTACAAAGACAGAGAAGGAGTAGTAATAGGATAAAGTAGTATCACAGAAGCAAAGAGAGAAGAGAAGTATTCAGGAAGATAATGTGGTCAACAGTGCCAAAAGCCTCTAAGAAATCAAGGACTCTGAAAAGACCATTTTTTAAATTTAGAAGAAAGTCAAATAAACCCTTATCCAGAGAATCATCTGATCATGGACCAGGTCCTCCCCACATATATTCCAACCTCAAGAAATCATTAAAAGGAATTTTGGAGACAATGACAAGCAAGTTTCCAAGATGCTTAGTTTCAAGTATGCAGGTATCTAAATTCCCCTTCAGAAAACCAAAAAAAGATAACTCTGGAGAATCCAGACTGATGAGTGCAAGTGAGTTAGAGGATATTTTTGGAGGGTCCAATTTTCCTAGGGATCAAGGTAATCAGCTCTGCCTGATGATCTTGATAGTATCCGTGATAACCCTAAGGTGAAAAAACTAGACCAGCACTCTCCTATTTCCTCTTCCCAAGCAACTATCCTTTCTTATCCTTCACTAAAAATAAATGGAAAGAGTGTGACAGCCTAATGCATTGAGATTTCTCTTGCCAACTTTACCCTGACATCACTTGCCCTTAGACTGACTACTGACCTCTCCTTTATCTGGAGGTTTCCCCTGTTTAAAACCTTGATTGAGAAATAAAAAGTGATCCATACAATTGTGGACAAAGCTGATTACCCTGATCTCTAGAAAAATTGGACTCCCCAATAAAAATATTTTCTCATTCACTTGCTCCCCACTAGCTCCCAATCAGACTCCCAGAAGCCATTTTATAAAAGCTAGAGATCAAACCACCATCCTGGGAAATAAGAAATCAATAGAGATAGGGTGAATTATGTCTTGGTGGCAAATCAACTTTAGAACATCAATGTCCAACAGACTCAAGCTATTTCTACCTTTTCTCCCCCTTGCCCACATTCTTACAGCTTACTAAGATGCACCTACTAAGCACAAACTGATGCATTTACTAAGAGCACTAAGTGTTTTTATTTAACTTTTATTTTACTTTTTTTAACAAGATTTTATTTTTCTCTTTCCTATCTCCTATCCCAACCCTTTGAAAAAAGAGAGAGAAACAAAACCTTCCTAACTAATATGCATAGTCAAGCAAAACAATCAAACGAATAATTATTAAGAGCCATGACAGACACTGTGCCAATTGCTAGGTGTACAAAAAGAGATAAAGGAGTTTACAATCTAAGGGAAGAGATAATATGCAAACAATTATATATAAAGCATGTTTTATACAGTAAAAATAGGAAATAACAGCGGTATTTCTAGAATTAAGAAGGGCTGGGAAAGACTTCCTGTAAAAATGAGATTTTTATTTAGAACTCAAAGGAAACCAGGGAAATTGGTAGGAGGAGTTAAGACTGGAGAGCATTTCAGACATGGGAGAAAGTCAGAGAAAATGCCTGGAGCTGAGAGCTGAAGTGTTTTGTTTGTGGAATAGCCAGGAATCCAGTGTCACAGTGATGAGGTCTTCAGTGTGGGATGTAGTTAGCAGAAGAATTGATGAAAATTAATCCCTGAAGCATTTGAGAGAAGGGACAGATAGAGATCAGTTCAGCTTCATAATACGACCCACCAGTCTAAAATCCAATTTATAAGATCAAACTCTGAGACTCAGCCTTTGAAGAGGTTATCTGGAACCATGATTGGTCATTAAATTGATCAGAGGTCTTAAGTCTTTTAATGTACTTTGTCTTTCAATTCCAAAGGACTTTGGATGAAAAATTCTAACCACCTGCATGCAGCGAGAGAACTGACACACTCTGAGTACAAATTGAAGCATACTTTTTTGCTTTCTTTTCTTTCTTTTTTTTTTCTTTTTACACATGGCTAATATGGAAATATGTTTTGTATGATTTCAGATGTATAATTCATATAATATTGCTCCCTTTCTCAATGAATGAAGAAAGTGATTTTTAAATTTAAAACAATTTTAATGAAAGTTAAAATATTTTTTTAAATAAGGGTTTGTTATATCATTGTTATAATTATATAAATTGTTCTGGTTTTCTGCTGCATCAGTTCATACAGCTCATCCCAAGTTTGTTTGAATTGCTTCCTTTTTGTCCTTTCTTGTGCACAAAAGTACTATATTACATACATAGATCATAATTTATTCAGCTTCTCTCCAATTGATGGACATTTCTCGAATTTCTACTTTGTTTCTTTGCCACGATAGAAAAAGTAGCTATAAATATTTTTGCACATATGGATTCTTACCCTCTTTCTTTTTTAAGAACTTTCTGTTCTGTGCTTTCTCACTAACCAACTGTGAGGCCAAATTCAATTAAAGTCATCAAGCATTTATTAAGCACCTATTGTGAAGCCTTTTAGTGTGGTGAATAGAGAGCTAGTCAAAACTTGGGTTCAAGTTTAGTGTCTGACTCATGCCAGCTTTGTGTCCATAAGTAAGTCACTTCTCACTGCTCAAAACAACTCTCTAAGACTAGAAATTGTAGAGTATTTGCTGATCCTCACAGGCAGAAGGAATTTCTCATGTGCAGCTACCTATACTGATAAAATCACAGGTCTTGACCAAATACAATGTGGAAAATACTGTGGCAGGCTCCGGTGGTCCAAAGGCAAAACAAAAGATTCCGTTGTATTGGATAGAGACAACATATAAAAAGATAAGTACATACACAATTATTCTAAGGGAGAGAGAAAGAGCACAAACAGCTAGAATTTGATGTCAGAATCTTTGGGTTCCAATTTAATTCATGCTATTTACCTACCCGCTGTGACCCTGAGCAAGTCAGCTAATTTCCACAGACCTCAGTTTTCTTGTATGTCAAATGACAGATAGGGAAGATAAAGGAAATAAGCATTTATATATTGCCTTCTATGTGCCAGATGCTATGCTAACAATTTTAATAAATATCACCTCTTTTGATCTTCACAACAATTCTGGAAAATTGTTGTTGCTGTTGCTGCTGCTAGTATTGTCATCTTTCCTTCTTTTTGAAAAGGACCAATGACAGCAGGGGTGATGTCCTGACTTTCACTTTTAAATTAATTACACTTTAATTTATTATTATTATTACTATTATTTACACTTTTAAATTTAATCTGCTTTATCAACAATTTCTTCATTACTTTCAAAAGTCCAGACAAACAACAGGACAATAAATTAAGCCCTGAATTGTAGCAGTTGTCAATTTCCAAGGTGTTAACTGTTCACCCTGACAATTTAATTAGTGGCTCTTAGCAGCTGGTTCAAGCTAGCTCCAGCATACTCCTGATTTTAACCATTCTTATTGCCTTCCTCTCAATGTTGTTTCAGTTCTGGAGGCAGAGTCAAGATGGTGGAGTGAAACCAGGAAGCTGTTACTGCTCTCCCAGTTTCTCTCCAAAACCACAAGAAACTAAGTTTCTGAACAGAATCTGAAGGAATAAAACCTCTCTTCAGTTCAGGGTAGACTGAAAACACTTCAAGAAAAGTCAGTCTCAAAGGGGTGAAAAGGGTGTTCAGCCCAGCTTAGATAGAGTCTGGGAAAGCTGGTGAGAAGGTCTTAAACATAGCAGATCAGCAACTGAGAGCCTCAGTCCTGGCTCAGTAGACCAGAGAGGCAGTCTGGAGATTGCTTAAAAAGAAAATTCTGGGAAACAGGCTGTTTCTGGAAAGAGCAGGTAGGACTACCTCCTGTTGTGAGCAAAACACCAAACACAAGCCCTATGCTCAAAGCCAAGGCTCAGCCCTGCAGGGAAAGCTTAGAATAGCTCCCACTGTGTCTCAGGAGCAGACTTAACCTTAAAAAAAACTCACAAAAGAGGAAATTCAAAAAACAGAAAAGAAAGAAAATGAGCAAGAAACAGAAAAGAACCTTAACCATAGGAAGCTACTCTAATGACAGGGAAGACCAAAACACCAACTCAAATGAAGACAAAGGTCCACAGAGGAAATCTCAAAGAGTGATAGGAATTGGTCTCAAGCCATAGTGCTCATAAGAGATTTTTAAAGGCAAATAAGAAAGGTAGAAGAAAAATAAGAAAAAAAAAAAGAGAGGTATGCAAGAGAGAGTCAACAGCTTAGAAAAGAAAGGCAATTCCTTTAAAAAAAATACAATTGATAAAATGCAAACAAAAACCTCCAACACCTTGAAAAGTAGAATCAATTAAGTAGAAAAAAGATACAAAAGTTAACTGAAGAAAATCACACATTAAAAACTAGAACAGGACAAATGAAAGCTAATGACTCTATGATACAACAGGAATCAGTCAAGCAAACTAATAAGAATGAAAAAATGGAAGAAAATGTAAAATATCTCATTGGAAAAATAGTCAACCTGGAAAATAGATCTAGGAGAGACAATTTAAAAATTATTGGTCTACATGAAGACCATGACCAAAAAAAGAGCCTGGATAGCATTCTTCAGGAGATCATCAAGGAAAACTACCCTGCCCTGAAATACTAGAATCAGAGGGGAAAATAGTCATTGAAAGAATCCATTGATCACCTTTAGAAAGAGATCCATGAGGAAAACCCCAAGAAATATTGTCACAAAACTCCAGAACTATATATAATCTCAAGGAAAAATACTACAAATGGCCAGACAAAAGCAATTCAAGAATCAAGGAGCAACAGTCAATATTACTCAGGAGCTGGAAGCAGCTCCAATAAAGGATCAGAAAGCTTGTAATAACATATTCCAGAAGGCAAAGGACCTGAGGTTATAACCAAGAATTAATTACCCAGGGAAACTAAGCATCATTTTTCAGGAGAGGAGATGGATCTTCAAAGAAGTAAGAGACTTTCAATCAATTCTATTAAAAAAAAAAACAGAAACACAGAAAAGTAAACAGAGGGGAAATATGTATTATTTTAAGGTTAAACTGTTTACATACAAAAATTACATGAATGTTCTTTTAGTTATCAATTTTCTTTTTAAATTGCAGCTTCCATAACCAATCAAAATATACCAGATGAAGCCTAGTGAGGGTAGAATATAGAAGGATTATTGGAAAGGAGAGAAAACAAAGTAAAACAAGGATTAGTAAATGGAGTACTAGACTTAGATTCAGGAAGACCTGAGTTTTAAATTGTTCCTCAGATACTAAATTCTTCTAGATAAATCACTTGGCAATCTTAGCCTTGGTATCTTCATCTGCAAAATGGGGATGATAACAATAATAAAAGCACCTATCTCCCAGAGTTGTTGTGAAGATGAAATTAAATAACATATGTAATCAGTAAACCTTCATATACACTATAAATGCCACTATAAATAAAGATTATTATTATTTTGTCATCCTTAACCTGAAACCTGTGAATTTTCAAAAGAATTCAATATATTTAGTCTCATTTATAGTTTATATATTTCATTTTATGTGTTTGTAAACATTATTCTGAGGGCAGCTAGATGCACACTGAATAAAGCAGAGGACCCTGAAGACATGAGGATCCGAGATCAAATATGACCTCTAATAATATTTAACATTTACCAGTTATGTGACCCTGAGCAAGTTCATTGCCTCACCCAAAAGCAAATAAAACAAACAAACAAAAAAAAACAACCAAACATTTTTCTGAGAAGTGGGTCAAAACTTCATCAGATTGTCAAAGGTATATACAAGATAAGAACTATTGAATCAGAAATATGACTTCCAGAATAAAGTTCCCATATCCTCTTCACTCCCATGCTAAACTGTGGTTTAAAAAAATACCTTAGCACCTTCCAAAAGCCACTGAGAATCCTTGATTGGCTTCTGATTGACAATACCTAATTAAGGAGTTGGAAGTATGCCCATGTAAGCAAAAAGGGAAATCCCAGAGCAAGATGTATGATTTAAATGAGAGTATTTAATGCCACAAAAAGATAACTAGATGGGACAGAATGCTGGGACTGGAGTTGGAAAGACTTCATCTTCCTAAGTTTAAATCTGGTTTCAAATACTTAGAGGCTATGTGACCCTGGGCAAGTCATTTAACCCTGTTTGCCTCAGTTTCCTCATCTGTAGCTCATTTTCATGAGCTAGATGAAAAAAATGGCAAACCACTCCAGTATCTTTGTCAAGAAAACACCAAATGGGGTCATGAAGAATCTGACACAACTGAAAAATGACTGAACAACGAAAATGATCCTTTACAGGGATAAGATATTGAGACAGAAAGAAGTTGTGAAGAAACAGGGAACTTCAGCTGAGGTCCAGAGAAAAGGTGAGAAGAGAGAGCTAAAGGGAAATGAGAAAGTGCTATGTCAGACTGAGGGCTGAGCTCATTGGAATCCAGCAGAATGCCATGCAATCAGAACAAAAGCAAAAATTACCTCAGAGAATTCTGTAAACAGAGCCTGGGACATTAGTTATGGTGAAGTTTCAAAGGCTTCAAGGAGACCAGTTTCCAACTAAATATGAGGACATCACCTTTCTGTCCACTTACTTACTAATCTAGTCTTACCAGTCTTCTCTAGGAAGAGAAAAAAGTCAACCTAGAATTGCAGTTAAGGATAAACTATCTAGAAAGGGCAGGGACTCCAAAAATTTAGATATTTATAACAGTCAAAGTCATTCTTAAAACAGTATTATTGTTACTATATATAATGTTTTCTTGCTTCTGGCTAGAGAAGGTGCAGGCTAACTGTAAGGGTAATCAAACAGAGATCCTAGATTAATTTATTAATGTTATGAACTTTTCCCCACACTAATTGAGGAATACAAAACTATGTACCTATAATTCATCTAATATATTCTTTTCCCGTGCTTTCTTCAAACTGGTATTTAAAACATTTGGTACATTTGGATTGACTGTGCTTCAAAAGAGATGGTGGTAGAAGGGAGCCACCAGAGAAGAAAGAGAGTAGAGAGGGTGATTATCAGAGACATAATAAGTCTATGAAGGAGAGTTTTCTGATGCTATAAGTCGTAGCAACCAAAAACCTCTTAGACAAAGTAACAATAGGAATGGACCTGAAAAACTCTCATTTGTGGGATCATCCATGAGGGAACCCAAAGAGCTAGACCTGGAAAGCCCTCTAGTTCAATTCCCACACTTTACAGATGAAGAAACTGAGTCAGAAGGAGATGAGGTAACTTGCTCATGGTCACATAGGCAATAAATGAGAAGAGATAGATTTGAATCCAATTTCTCTGATTCTGTGTTTCTTGGCTGACATATATACATCAGAGAATTATGGTTTTGGCAATGTGGCTTCTCCACCCACTGATGCAAATGGAAATATTTCTAGAATTTGTGGGATGGTCTTCCATAGTTTGCTATGATCAAAGTATTCATAACGTATAGTCACCTCAGGACTGAGTTCCTGTTCATGCCTGAAAATACTATTTTTTTAAAACCTTTTTTTTATTATATAGCTTTTAATTTACAAGATATATGCATGGGTAATTTTTCAGCATTGACAGTTGCAAAAGCTTTTGTTCCAACTTTTCCCCTCCTTCTTCCCACCCCCTCCCCCAGATGGCAGGTTGACCAATGCATGTTAAACATGTTAAAGTATAAGTCCAATACAATATATGCATACATGTCCATACAGTTATTTTGTTTTTCAAAAAGAATCAGACTTTGAAATAGTATACAAGTAGCCTGTGAAGGAAATCAAAAGGAAATCAAAAATGCAGCAGACAAAAATAGAGAGATTGGGAATTCTATGTAGTGGTTCATAGTCATCTCCCAGAGTTCGTTCGCTGGGTGTAGCTGGTTCAATTCATTACTGTTCTATTGGAACTGATTTGGTTCATCACATTGTTGAAGAGGGCCATATCCATCAGAACTGATCATCATATGGTATCGTTGTTAAAGTGTATAATGATCTCTTGGTCCTGCTCATTTCACATCAGTTCATGTAAGTCTCTCTAGGCCTTTCTGAAATCTTCCTGCTGCTTATTTCTTACAGAACAATAATAATCCATAACATTCATATACCACGATTTATTCAGCCATTCTCCAATTGATGGGCATCCATTCAGTTTCCAGTTTCTGGCCACTACAAACAGGGCTGCCACAAACATTCGTGCACACACAGGTCCCTTTCCCTTCTTTAAGATCTCTTTGGGATATAAGCCCAGTAGTAACACTGCTGGATCAAAGGGGATATCCAGTTTGATAACTATTTGAGCATAATTCCAAAATGCTCTCCAGAATGGCTGGATGTATTCACAATTCCACCAACAATATATCAATGTCCCAGTTTTTCCATATCCCCTCCAACATTCCGCATTATTTTTCCCTGTCATTCTAGCCAATCTGACAGGTATGTAGTGGTATCTCAAAGTTGTCTTAATTTGCATTTCTCTGATTAATAATGACTTGGAACATCTTTTCATATGGCTAGAAATAGTTTCAATTTCTTTGTCTGAGAATTATCTGTTCATATCCTTTGACCATTTATCAATAGGAGAATGGCTTCATTTCTTATAAATTAGAGTCAATTATATATTTTGGAAATGAGACCTTTATCAGAACCTTTGACTGTGAAAATGTTTTCCCAGTTTATTGCATTCCTTCTAATCTTGCCTGCATTAATTTTGTTTGCACAAAAACTTTTCAATTTGATATAATCAAAATTTTGAAAATACTGTTAATAATAGCTAACACATATTAGTGTCTACTATATGCTACTGCATTTTACAATTATTTTTTCATTTGATCTTTACAGCAACCCTCGAAAGCAGGTGCTATCATAATTCCCTTTTTACAGTTGAGGAAACTGAGACAATAAGGTTTCAGTGATTTGCCTAGGGTCATGCATCAAGTATTTGAGGCCAGATTTGAATCCATGCCTTCTTGATCTCAGATTTAGTATTCCACCCTAGGCTGCCAAGTCCTAGATTTGAGATGCTGTGAGATCCCATCCCAGCTTAAGTACTGTTCAGGGTCAATGACCTCCATTGAGAGAAATGATTATTTCTCTCTCATATTAATAACTAATTATTGAATGAAGACAGAGGTTTTTCCTATTTTTTTATTTCTTCACTCAGAAGTCAACCAGTATGGGAAATTTCTCTCAGAGACAGTAAAAGAAATTCTAAGTTTAGGCCAGCGGGTGGATTCCTGCTCTTTATGTTTATTCAGGTTGGGGGAAATGTGGATTCTCCCTTTTGTCTGACAAATGGTACAGAAATTGATGAAATTAATATGGAAAGTCTATTTGACCAAGACTTAGATTATCCAAGTCATGTATCCCCAAGACTCTCATTAAAATGAACCCTTATCTCAGTATAATATTCATTCTCTCATTAATTGTTAACCAATCAGAGTTGATTATGCTGAATAACACCTGCTCTTCCAAGGGCACATAAACTGTGAATCCATCGCCATGAGAGGGTCTTTGACATTCAAGAGTGTCATTGACCTCTTTTTATTAATAAACATGCTGGCTTTAAATAACCCAGAAATTATGTCTCTGAAATTTTTTAAATGTCACACCATAAAGAATCTTAGAGCTTAGAATAAGATCATAGATGTAAAACAGGAACAGACCCTAAAAATCATTCTAGTCTAATCTTCGCTCTACCCTATCTTACAGATGAAGAAACTGAGGCTGAGAAATTAAATACTAGAAGCCCCAAAATTTGTTTGGTCCTTTGAGGAATTCTTAATTTCTGGTCCTTATAGTTAAGGTCACCAGGTAAGTAACAGAATCAAATCTGAACCCAGCTACTTTAATTATGGTTCAAACATTCTTTTCATTGTACCATAGCTCTGTAAACAGAGTTTCCCAAGACCAAGAAACCCAGCTGTTGCTCATTAAGATAGGCTGTCCTCTGGAGTGGTCCAATCTGGGCCTTAAAGAACAGAGAGGGGACTACTAAGCGCTTCATTATTTTTTCCTTAAAACTGGCTCCTTTTTCTGAATTTTCCCAGTTTCATCAATGGCATTGACATTCTTCCAGACATTTATGGCTCTGTCATCAGTTTTGCTTTTATCTGTCCCTTTCTTATTATTCCCATTTACATTGCCCTACTTCCAGTTCCAGATATTTTCTATGGCCTACTAACCAATCTGCTTAGAATGACATAAGAAATAGAGTCAAGGCAACTGAGTTCACAATCTGCCTCAGAACACTTCATTACCTGATGATCTTTGGCAAGTCATTTAAATCCCTGTTTCCTCAACTTTTAAATGGGGATAATAATAGCATTTTCACAAAGTTGTTGTGAGAATCAAATAATGGAATTAACAATGGCTATTTGAGAGAACTGACAGTGAAGAATCTACATCTCTAGCCTCTCAGGAGAAGTGATGGAATGGGCAGACAGAGCAATTCATTTCTAGATATGACCAACTTGATACTTTATTTTATTATAACTATAAATTGTTAAAGGAGAAGGTTCTACTTGGGATTTGGGAATGGAAGAAGAGATTTATTAGGAAGTGATAGAAATGCTTTAGAGAGACAGAGACAGTGAGAGAGTGAGAGAGAGACATAGAGAGGCAGAAAAAGAGAAAGAGAGAGACAGAGAGAGAGAAACTGTGAGAGAGAGAGAGAGAGAGAGTCAGTTAAACTTTTTTAAAAGGAAAAAAGTAACTGAAGACTTAAGGAAGAAGAGAGTGCTATGAAAACACAAGTCAGTTAACTGAAAATAGATGCTTAAATCACACCTTAATATTAATACTTAATATGATTAAATGGAGTTTTATTTCAATGGACTAGATTTTATAGAAGTCCAATTTTGGGAGAGGAGAGAAGTAGAACCTATTACCCATAAGAAATGCTACAAGCCAAACTTAAGGGAAACTGTAGTAGGGAAGAGAAGTTAAACATTACCCCCTTTCTATTAACAAAAATTTCATTTTAACTTCAGGAACTTACAGCCTGGATGTTCTAATTCTTGACTAGTATTTCTTGAAACTGGCAACTTAAATAGATTTTTAAAAAGTAATTTCTTTGATTGCTTTTATACTATTGAAGGATCCTCCCAAATTTCACAGCCTCAGGCAGAGAGGAAGGGAAAGTAATCCCTATTCTGTATTAGTATTAGAAAACATTGCTCCTTTGTGGATTGTGGAGTTCTAAGTTAACAGCAAGACACTTCCTTTGTGATGTCATTGGCTTTGGTAGTCACTTGCCAGAAGCTGGTAGAAGATCTTTATGGGATGTTGAGGATAAGTGGGCAAGGTTGACTTGTATATACAAATGGAGAGGGCTTGTGACCTCCCACGAGCAATCAATTTCCCTTCCCTCCACCCCTGCCTCCATCTTCAAGGCTGGAGAAACCAGGAAGAGAAAACATCCCATAGGCTAATAAGGACTGGTTTGGCCAAATCATGGTGAGTAGGGCAAGGTAAAGTGTCAGAAGAAGGGACAAGTGCACAAGGATGGGGAACTATCCCTCAGAGAGACTAATTTTTAAAAATTTATTTATTTATTTTAATACATATTGCTTTATGAATCATGTGGGAGAGAAAGATCAGAACAAGAGGGAAAAACCAAGGGAGAGAAAAAAACCAGAAAAAAGAAGTGAACATAGCATTATTGATATACATTCAATCTTCGTGGTTCTTTTTCTGGATGTAGATGGCATCTATCCATCTATCCAAAGTTTATTGGGATTGCCTTGAAGGGAGAGCCATTTTTAACTTCCTGGGAAAATTTGCTATTTCTTGAGATTCTTCAGGATCATTCTGGGTATAAATCCATTGGTCATTGCCCCAAGACCCTAATCAACTGGGGATGGTCTCTGTCCGGCCTGAGATGACTGCTATAGGATGCCTCAAGATTGCAGGCACATCTGGAAAATCCCAGCATCTTCATGGGATTGTCCTTAACGGGAACAAAGTTCAAGAAATCTTTCTTTTCCAGAAAATCATGTTAAAGAGTAAAGTAAAAAATGTAGACATTTAAGGGATGATTTTTCATTTAAAATGACTGTGGTCTATTTGAGAAAACTATTAGGGATTGTCTTTTTGCTTGTTTTTTTTTATCCCTAGGGCAGAGCACAGTCCTTGGCATATAGTAGGCACTTAATAAATGTTAACTGGTTAACAGAAACTAAATAGAATTTTCTTTTTGGGAAAATATGATTAAGCAATGTCTGTTTCTGGCGTATCGCCCTGTAAATAGATGCATGTAGTATTTAGAAATCCAAATTTTTTCTTTTGGAAACAGAAACTTTGCCTTGTCTGGATTTTTCTTAAGAAACTTGAATAATTTCTTAGTTCTGTCACAAAAATACTCCTAGCACAAGTTAAAATTCCTTGCCCCAAAGCAAAAATTTGCAAAGATGATCCCACTATAACCCACTATGCTTGGAAAAATCCAAACCATGCATTCCTGGAGAAGTCCTTCCTTTTACTAATTCCAAAGCTCTGCAGGAGGTATAAATAAATCATGCTAAATGGCCATATTTTCCAGATAGTTCAAACATTATCTCCTTTAGAGCAACAGAAAATTTAACTATTTTGAGTAAAAATCTTATTTCTATACTTTACTATTATTCATACCTATGATTTCATGGGTATGGGGACCTCTCTTTACCAATGTAAATCTGAAATTGCTCTAAATTTCACTCTCTTAGAGAATTGCCAGAGAATTGAGAGGTTAATAATTTGCTTAGGATTTTAGTCAATAAGCATTTCTTAAGTGCCTGGAATGTTAGCTTTGTGCTAAGTGCTGAGGATACAAAAGGAGACAAAAGTTCCTACCTTCAAGAAGCCAGTATGTATCAAAAACTAAATCTGAACCCAGGTCATATAAGGAAAAAAAAAAATCAGCACTGAATTTAGTTAGAAATATTAAATTCAAATCCCAGCATTGTTGCTTACTATTTAGGGCCACTAGATGGTGCCATAGTGCACAGATTCTGGAGTTGGGAATTTTCATCTGAGTTCAAATCCAACCCCAGACACTTACTAGAAAGTCCCTGTTTGCCTCAGTTTACCTACCTGAAAAATGAGCTGGAAAAGAAAATGGCAAACCACTCCCAGTATCTCTGCCAAAAAAATCTCAAATAGAGTTACAAAGAGACAAGACTGAAAGGTCGAACAATAACAATCTATGAATTTACTACCTATGTGATTTTAGGCAAATTATTTTACCCATCTTTGTTCCAGTTTCTTTTGGACTCTGTAGTTAAGACCCCCTCAGTTAGGCCTAGTCAATCTAAATCATTTCTTCCATTTTTGTCTTTGGATTTGATCCAACAGACTTTTGCTTTTGGTCCTAGGGATTTTTCAGTCTTCATTTTCTAAACTTTCCCTGATCATTTGAATTTTAAATCATCAGGAACTCTCTGGCCCCTGACCCAATTGACTATCTTGATTCAGAGGTTTGCCCCCACTGGATGTACAGTGACCTGTTTTTCTGGGGGTTCTTTAGTCTGACATCTGTTCTATATTTCCTCTTTATTTCTGCTGAACATATACTTCCACCACAAGAGCAGATTTTCTAGAGTTCATACAAAAGCAAACTATCATATTATCACATAAAAGAAACTTTTCCTAAGTTGCATAGTAGCTAAGCTCTCTATCCTGAGTCTTTTCGATACTTACCTAGCCCATGACATTCTCCAAACCAGGAATCCCAAGTCAACCCATTCTGCTTTCTTTTAGCCATAACCACCATCCCTCTCCATAAAAGAATTGTCTTTCCTGTCTCTCTTCTGACAATATTGCACTCCCTCTCCCCAAACTCTCTTGATTCTTCCATATTTATACTCTGGATCAGACTTATTGGTCAAAAGTGGTTTTTGGCAAATCAGGAAAACTCTTGATTAAACAGTAGGGTTATGAATGTTCAAGTTGCATTCATACTTGTTCCATAAATTTTTATTCCGTTTCCAATGAATAAAAAAAGAAACAAAAATAAATATTATAATCTCTAAAACAGGTAATGCCAACAATCTGGAATAGTCCAAAGATATACTAGATAACTTCCCAGAAGTTCCTAGATTTCTTAAAACATTCTTTTAAAAAAAAAAGTATTTTGTTCTTAGATCACCTTAATTTTCAAAATAAAATTCCTCCCTTTCTCATGGAGCCATTCTTTATGACAAAGAAGAAAAGAAGGAAAAAATTCCACAAAACTAACCAACATATCAGCAAAATCAAGTGTAATGTTTAGTGTTCCACATCCATATTATCTTTCCTGTGAAGAACAACTAACAACATATCTACAAATGTCTTATTTGGAGTCAAGCAGGATAACTTTAATTTCATAGCATTCAATTTCAATGTTGTTGTTTCTATTTATAATGTAGTCATGTGTATTTTTCTTAGTTTTGCTTATTTGAGGTACTCTTAACTCTTCTCATGCTTTTCTATATTTTTGATATTCATTATTTCTTGAAATATGGAAATATTCCATTATATATATCCACAATTTCTTTAGCCACTCCAAACAGCCCAACAATTGATTGTTGTTTTTGTTATTCAGTTGTATCCAATTCTTTATGATCCCATTTGAGGTTTTCTTGGTAAAGATAATGGGACAGTTTACCATTTCCTTCTCTAGCTCATTTTATGGATGAAAGAAAGAGGGTTAAGTGACTTGCCTAGGGTCACACAATTAGTAAATTGGACCAAATCTAAATTCAGGAAGGTAAGTCTACCTGATGCCAGTCCTGATACTTTATTCACTATGACACCTACCTGTCTAGTTCAGATGGGCATCTACTATAATTCCTAGTTCTTTGCTATTACCAAAAAATATTGTTATAAATCTTTTGGTTCATAGAGATTCGTTCTTTTTATCTTTGACTTCTTTGGAATAGATATCTAGAAGTGGAATTTATGGGTCAAATGATATGGACACTTTTTAAATTGCTTTCTAAAATATTTGGACCAATTCACAGTTCCATCGATAGAGCATTGCAGTGATCATCTTTTTACAAACATTTATTATTCCCATTTTTATTACCTTTGCCAATTACCTAAACATTATTTTTAATAGATTTTATTAATATGTTTTGATTTTATATCTCCTAAATTCCCGGTTGTAGCTCTCCCTTTCTACTTCTTGAGAACCATCCGCTATAACAAATGATTTTGTCTTATATATTTTTAACAATCTTTGGGGTTAATAGTGTGAGTGGACTTAGTGATTCCTACATTCCAATGGACAAATGAAAGCATTTTGGTGCTATGTTCTAAAAACAGGCAGTATCTCCAGTAACTAAACCCGTTTGATCCAAATTGTGTTGTGAACCATCCATATTCCAGCATTAGTTCATCTGAATAAGAATCTATGTTTACTAACTAGGTTTAGATAATATGTAGTAGAGGTACTTTTGTCTTACCATTGAATTCCAATAATTCTGGAGGAGCGAGTGAGGCAGATGACTTTGTGCAGTTTTGCCTCACTTAAATCTAGTTCACAATCAAATCAAGACATTACTCTGGTGATATCATTGCTCATCTTCAAGAACTAAGCATGAATTACAACAAGATAGAGGCAGAGTGGTGTATATTAAAAGGCACCTTAACTGGATTGTAGATCTAGTTCTGTTTCTAACTTGATCTATGGCTTTGGACTTAGGTCTCTGTAGTTGTGTCCTCATCAGTAAACTATAAAGGCATATATATATATACATACATACATACATACATACATATATATACTAAAATATTCTTTGTAGTCTTTTTTTTTAATGGTAGCAAAAACACCGGAAACAAATTAGGTGTCTATCAATTAGGAAATAACAAAATAAACCACTCTACATACAGGTAATGGAATATTATCATTGTACCACAAGAAATAATGAATATGTAGCATTCAGAGAAATGTAGGAAGACTTAGAGAAAATGATTCAGAAGGAGGAAAACAGAAACAGTAGAAAATATGCTCAATGACTATAATAATGTAAATAAAAGCAGCATTAAAGGCATCAAATTCAGATTAAATGCAAATAATCAATAATGATTCAGTAGAGCAGATGCCAAAACACACCTCCATTTTCCTGGTAAAGAGATAGGAAAAACAAACTGTCCAGTGTTGCATACCCAGATGGATTTAGTCACTATGTTGATTGATTTTGCTTAACTGTTTTGCTTTGTTTTTCTTTGCGGGAAGAGGTTTCCATCAGGAAATGATTATGTTGTTTAAAAAAATCATAAAAATAAGTTTTGTGTTATTTTTTAAAGGAGGGTATTGAATTACATCTTCTCTAAAGTTTCTTCATGCTTTGACATCCTATATATCTATTTTAATTTTTATTATATTTAGTCGATTTTAATTTTATTTCTCCAATTCAGGAAAACAAAAACAAAGGATATTTGACTGCATATCTTTCTCAATGAAGAGCTTATTCTTAGGTTTAGTTTTTTAAAGCTTTAAGATAATAATTTGCCACCTTGTTCAGTCCTTTTCACAATGATGTATGTTTTTGTTTTGAAGCTATTAGAGTTAAGTGACTTGACCATGGTCATACAGCTAGGAAGTATTAAATATCTGAGGCAAGATTTGAACTCAGGTCTTTCTGCCTCCAGGGCCTGTCCTCTATCCATTGTGCCATCTAGTTACCCAGATCAGTCCTTTTTAGTCATATCTGACTCTTCATGACCCTATTTGGATTTTTTTTTTTAACAAAGACACTAGGATAGTTTGCCATTTCCTTTGCTCTCATTTTACAGATGAGGAAACTGAGGTCAACAGGTTTGTGACTTACTCAGGGGTTGTATAGCTAGTAAATATCTGAGGACAGATGAGAACTCAGGAAGAATAGGCAGGACTCCAAGCCCAGCACTCTGTGCACTATGGCGCCACCTAGCTTCCCCCAAATAATAATAGTAATGGCTTTTACATAAATACATATTTAATATATATATGTAAGTTTATTTAAAGAAGAGGCAATGTAGCTATCCTCAAAGACTGGAAGATCTGGGTTCAAGTGTTGCCTGTGATATGTATTAGCTATGGTGACCCTAGGTAAATTATTTAATCTCTCAGTGGAGTCAAACTCAAATAAAAACTGGGGCTACTAATTTGTATATAAAGATCCCAGCAAGCTACACATTGACTTAGTTGTAGAATGTAATATTTTCTATGTTTTATTATTTTTTTATTTTGCTAAATATTTTTCATGACAGGTAGGTAGCACATTTAGCATTGGGTTTGAAATCAGGAAGATTTATCTTTCTGAATTCAAATTTGGCCTGAGATACTTAACTATGTGACTCTGGCAAATCACTAGTTGTCTTCATTTCCTTGTCTATAAAAATGAGCTGGAAAAGGAAATGGCCAATTACTCCAGTATCTTTGCCAAGAAAACCCTAAAATGGTGTCATGGAGAGTTGGATATAACTGAAATGACTGAACAACAACAACAAATATTTTCCAATTACATGTTAATCTGGTTCTTAAGCATTTGGGAGAGTTGTGGGCAGCGGGAAGCCAGCAGGCCTGGTGTGTTGGACACCTCTTCTCTAGGTAACTTTCTAAGAATATAATGTTTCAGAAAATGTACTGCTTTGTGCTGGTAGAGGGAGTTACTCAAAAGGAAACACCATATGCCAATAAAGTCACAGGTCTACTCCATAACCCTATTCATACTTCATAGTTAAAACAAAAATAGCTAACATTTATAAAGCAACTTTTTATTTATATATTTATATAATATATTTATAATTATTTTTTCCAATTACAAGTAATTGTAATTTTTAATATTCCTTTTTAAAAAATTGAATTCCAAATTCTTTTCCTTCCTCCTTCTTCTTCCTGCCTCATTGAGAAGGCAAGCAATTTGATAAAGGTTATATATGTGCAACCATGCAAAACACATTTCCATATTAGTTGTGTTAAAGAAATCACAGACCCTCTTACTAAAAAATACAACAAAAACACTAAAATAAAAAGAGAAGTATGCTTTGATCTGCATTCAGAATCTATCAGTTCTTTCTTTGAAGATGAAGAGCATTTTTTATCTTAAGTCCTTCTTAATTGTCTTGAATCATTTATTCCTAAGAATGTTAGGTCATTCACAATTGATCATCTTACAACATTGCTACTGCTGTGTACAATGTTTTCCTGGTTCTACTCCCTTCACTTTGCATCAGTTCATGTAAGTATTTCTAGGTTTTTCTGAAAGCATCATGTTTGTCACTTCTTATAGCACAATGATATTCCAACATAATCATATACCACAACTTCCCCTAATATGGACAGCCTCACAATTTCCGGTTCTTTGCTAACACACACACACAAAAAAAGCTGCTATAAACTTTTGTATATGTAGATCCTTTTTTCTCTTTTTTTAAAAAACTTCTTTAAGATACAGATCTAGTAGTGATATTACTGGGTCAAAGAGTATGCATAGTTCTATAGTCCTTTGGACATAGTTCCAAATTGGTCTCCAAAATGGTTGGGGTGAGTTCACAACTTCACCAATAATTGAATTAGTGTCTTAATTTTCCACATGTCATTCAACATTTGTGGTTTTTCTGTCATATTAGCTAATATAATAGGTGTGAGGTGGTACCTCAGAGTTGTTTTAATTTGCATTTCTCTAATCAATAGTGATTTAAGGTATTTTTTTCACATGATTATAAATAACTTTGATTTCTTTATCTGAAAACTGCTTGTTTATATCCTTTGACCATTTATCAATTGGGAATGCCTAATATTCTTATAAAGTTGACTCACTTCTCTATGTGGTTGAGAAATGAGGTCTTTATCAGAGAAATTTGTGTAAAATTCCACACACACAGCCAGTTTCTTGATTTTCTACTGATTTTGTTTGCATAGATTTTCTTTGTGAAAAGCTTAATTTAATGTCATTAAAGTTATCCATTTTATATCTTGTAATGCTTTCTAAATCTTGTTTGGTAGCAATTTCTTCCCATATCTATAGATATGACAGATAAACTAGTCTGTGTCCCCTAATTTGCTTATGGTATCACCCTTTATGTTTAAATCATGTACCTATTTGATCTTATCTTGTTATAGGATATGAATGTTAGTCTATATTTAGTTTCTACCCATTTTTCCCAGTTTTGTCAGCAGCTTTTGTCAAATAGTGAGTTCTTGGCCCAAAAATTTCATTGATAACTATGGTCATTTGGTCATTACTTACTCTATATTCTGACCTGATCTATTCCACTGATTCCCTATTCTATCTCTTAGCCAATACCATGTTTCGATGATTACCCCATCATAATATTGTTTGAGACCTAGTAATGGCTAGACCTCTTCACTTTTTTCTCATTGGTTCTCTTGATATTCTTGATTTTTTGACCTTCCAGATGAATTTTGTTATTATATTTCTAGCTCTATGATATATTTTTTTTGGTTCTTTGATAAGCACTGAATAAGTAAAGTAATTTAAGTAGAATTCTAATTCTAATTATATAATATAACAATATTATATATAACATATATAATATTATTAGTTAATAATAATATATGATATAATAATAATATAAAGTAGAATTATATTGCCTTAGCCTACCTATAAGCATTAATGATTTTCAAGTTTTTTAGGTCTGATTTTATTTGTTGCACTTACTATATTCTAGGCACTGTACTAAGCAGTTTATAATTATCTCATTTATTCTCCTTGGAAAGTAGGCGCCATAATTGTCATCACTTTACAGATGAGGAAACTGAGATACGTGAGGTTAAGTAACTTGCCTATGGTCACACAGTTAACTAGTAGTTTAGCTAGTATCTGAGTTCAAGTTGGAACTCAGTTACTGTGTCTCCTATAAAAGGACTTTATATGCATTAACTATAATAATAACTAAGGTTTATATATATTGTGATAAGTACTTTACAGTTATATCATCTGATCCTTAGCCCAGCTCTGGGAGGCATAGACTACTTTCCCAGAGTCATAAAACTAGTAAATTTTAGAGGCGAGATTTCAACTCAGGTCTTCCTTATTGGAGGCCCAGTGCTCTCTCCGCTTCAACATCTATAATTCTAATTATACTCGCTAAGATAGGCAGGCTGTGATATGATGGAACGAATTGTGGATTTAAAGGTTTTAGCTTTGAATCGTGCCTCTGCCATTTACTGTGTAGAATATTGAGCAAGTGACTTTGGGCCTCAGTTTCCTCATCTGTAAAATGAGAAGATTGAAGGAGACCATTTCTAAGGTTCCTTTGAGTTCTAAAACTATTTTGATTCCCATTTTGCAGATCAGGGAACTCTCAGAGAAGTAAGTGACTATCACAAGTTTCAACAGATAGCAAATGGTAATGGATAGAGTGCTGGTCGGGAAGATTCATCTTCCTGAGTTCAAATCTAGCCTGAGACGTTTACTGACTGCGAAATTTTGACCAGGTTTCTTCGTCTGTAAAATGAGTTGGAGAAGGAAATGGAAAAAGACTCCACTATCTTTGTTAAGCAAAATCCACGGGGGCAGCTAGGGGGCGCCGTGGATAGAGCACCAACCCTGAAGTTAGAAGGGACTTGAGTTCAAGTCTAACCTCAGACATTTAATACTTCCTGTGTGACCCTGGGCAAGTCACTTAACCCCAATTGCCTGGCCGGGGGGAGGGACGGGGGAGGGGGAGGGGGAGGGGGAGGGACATGGGTCACGAATACTTGACAATTGAAAAAACTTATCAAGAAAAGTAGAGTAGGTTTTTTTCCTCCTCATTCCCTATTTTAATTAATGCCTTTAAAAAGTAACTTTCTTTTTAACTTCACGCCGGGGCCTCGGTAAGGCACAGCTCCCTCCACGCTATAAATCTAGAGCCGCTGTAGTGAGACTAAGCTTTGTCCCATGCAAGAAGGATGAGTAACCTCGGAGACGGCCAAGCCAGAAGGGTAGTGTTGATGTGTTCCCAGGATTGTGTGGTTGGTAATTTGCAGACCGTCCCTCTGCCGGGGAAGGCGAGGAGGCGCCGGGCTTGTATTTGCTGCATTGTTGCTGAAGCGCGTTGCGGAGCCGCCTATTACCTTGTGGAAACTGCTTTTGCCTTTGTGCACTGTGTCAGGGGAGCAGCCCGTCCTAACTGCGGGACGGAAGCTCAGTGCGGGAGCCTGAGCGCCCGGCTAATTGGCTGGCCGCTGTCGAAGGGGAAGCAGGCTCGCAGGTGGTCACTTGTACCTCATTGGCTGAGCGGCTCTCCGCGACTCCCCCAGTCTGACAAGCCAGCCTCGGTTCCCAGGCAGGTCAGCCTCGCTGGCGGAGGGGAGGGGCTAGGACGGCCAAGCGGGTGAGACTGTCTTAGAAGGGGAGGAGCTCAGCGAGGCTCGGGCATCGGGATGCTGCTCCCCGGTGATGCAGCGGGGAATTTGTAGACAGTCCCTTGGCAGGTGGGGTTCACTGGCTTTTTTCCTGGGTGATGGGGAGAAGGACTGGGCAGATCTCTGCTGCCTTCTCACAGGTAGGAACATCCTTCTCATTGACGGCCCCCTGGGGCTCAGGAGTGGGTTGCGCGGCGGGGAGAGGCGAGTTTCGGGGCTGGCAGGGTGACTGAGGAGGCCGAGGAGGGAGGAAGGGTAGGGGGAGAGGTTGGGTGGGTATGCATTTTGGGTATTGATTGAGATTCAAGAAGGGCCCTGAAATCCAGACTCCGAGGAAGTGGGAGGGAGGACGGAAGTGGAGCCTGGAGGACGGGGATGGGTGTGGGAGAGAGAGTAGGGCTTGGTCGTTTGGGAAAGACATACTGTGTTCTCCTGGACTCTGCCTTCTGGGCAGAAATCTGAAGCTGGCACTTTCCGTGCCATCATCGAGAGCCATATGGATGGCAGCCTCTGAGCTCTGTGCCTGGGGAAGGGGCAGCAAGCATAAGCTGGCAAGGGGGGAGGGTTAGGAGAGCTGACCATTGGCCAATCTGGCATAGATAGATAAGGATGGTCCCTGGGGATTTGGTCCTCAGGGTACTGCCCCGCTGTTAAACCAGGCAGAAGTTCCCGCTAACTTTGGGGGGGGGTATCTCCAAACTAAGGAATCCCCAGAACTCTCTGCCAAGACACTTTGAGTGTGGGGGTGGGGAGATTGGTATTCTCCTCTTCCAACAAGCTGCCTCCTTCATCTACTGGCTTACGGAGAAGGCTGTCATGGCAACGTCACTGTCAGTACTCACTGGCTCACTCTTGGTGGTGGTGTGAAGGCCCTGTTGTACCCTTGGCCATCTGGACTATTAAGCAGAGAAAGAAGTGGGGGAGGCCTTTATCTGCCATCTTCCACCCAGAAGGTTTCAAACAGACATCGTATGTCATCCTAGCACTAGTTTCAATGGGAGATTTTGCAGTCTGGAGATATTCACCTCTTGTCTTATAGTTGAGGAAACTGAGGCACCAAGGAAGAAGTGACCTATCTAAGATCACAAATCAAAGCTGCCACAGAGCTGTTTCTTCCAGACATTAGAGGAGAAGAATCCTGCTTTTTTTCCTCTCTCCTCTCCTCCCCCCTCAGCTCTGTCCCTCTTAACCTGCTGCTGTATGATACTGGGTGGGGCATATGTAGTTCCCTCCCCTTATCTCCCTTTCATCATATCTGAAAATAGAAATAAACTTGCCCATTTCCCAGGCTTGCATCGAGCATTGAATGTTTGTAAATTGTTTTACAAAATGAATCAGAACTTAGGACTGCCACGATTCCTTATTTATTATGAATACTTATCTGAGATGACCCAATCGTGGTGCCTTCTCAAACTCTTGGGAATGGAGGGGTCCAGGCCAGCATCCTAGTATCGCTTGGTCCTAGATCTGTCTGGTGATCTTCTGACCTGAGATACTTACTAAGAATGAAGAAAAAGTCTTTCTTCTTTAACGATCTCAGCTCAAAAGGGAAACCCAGGAAGTGTAAATTTCACCATCTGGG
Organism: Antechinus flavipes; assembly: GCF_016432865.1. NCBI lineage: Eukaryota > Metazoa > Chordata > Mammalia > Dasyuromorphia > Dasyuridae > Antechinus > Antechinus flavipes. The sequence goes on along the minus strand of NC_067399.1, from coordinate 315,391,900 downwards.
GGGAAAGCTGAGGCTTGAGGTGAGCTGTTTTGGAGCATGCTATTCCCTGGAGGCTTCGAGTCAGTCATGCTGCTTTCTTTCACTGACTCAGAACTTGTCCTAATTCTCTTCCCCTTTCTAGCTGACAATTATGACAAATTAAGGTGATTGAGTTTGCAAACAGATCTTGTGAGTCTTTTTGTAATAAAGCTGTTAGGATGACAGATAAAAACCTGAGTGACCTGTTCATACCACTTAGAACTGAATCAAAAAAAGGATTGTTACGTTTGATCCTAGAGGTGATAAGAACTCACTGGAGTTTACTGAATATAGGGGGATATGATCAGAACGGAACTTTAGGGAAGTCATCCTGACAGAAGAGTGAAGGATGGATTGGAGGGGAAAGCAACTTGAAGCAGAATGTGGGCTATAATATCCAGACATAAGTTGATGAGGGTCTGTACCATTGTAATGTCATCATCAGAGGAGAGAAGGGGGCTTATTGGAGAGACATTGCAAAGGTGAAATTGATTGGCCTTGTCAATAGATTGTGGATATGCAAGATGAAAGCTAGTGAGGACATATGGGAGAAATGCCACATCCAGTATAGAAACTCATTCCATTGATTAAGACCAGCAACTCTTTGTAATATGTAATCTTGGACAGTTTCTTAGATGGGGTTTAAAACGTCCCCTTGCTAAGACAGCTAATATGTGTCATGCCAGGATTTAACCCATCTTCCTAATTCTAAAGCTAGCATCCACCTTGATGTACTAACTCACTCTCTCTCTAATGAGTTATCATAAATTAATACATGCCATACATCAAAATTTTCTGTCCATGAAATTATATATATATATATGTATACTTAGAAATTAGGTAATACTAGAACATTCCCACTGTTGTAATTCTTCCAACCCACCCCTCCCCCAAATTCTATGTGTCTTTCCCACTTTTTATTCAGTCATGTCTGACTCTTCATGACTTCATCTAGGATTTTCTTGCCAAAAATAGTAAAGTGGTTTGTCATTCCTTCTCTAGTTCATTTTACAGATGAAGAAACTGAGGCAAATAGGATAAAGTGACTTTCCCAGGATCCATCCCGCAGCTAATAAGTGTCTGAGGCTCTATTTGAACTGAGGAAAATAAATCTTCCTGATTTAGGATCTGGCACCCTACTCACTCCACCACCTAGATGCCTGTCTTTTCCAAAAGGCAGCTACAAACCCTGCCTCACTTGGCTCTGGTGTTTAGATGTTATAGAATTTCAAAGATAGAAGGTACTTTAGAGGTTCAACCCTTTTGTTTTATAGAAGAGGAAACAAGGCTCAGAAAGGTAAAGTATTAGTCAAAAAACATTGAGTGCCTACTATGTGCCAGGCATTGTGCTAAGTAAGCACTGGGAATACAAAGAAAAGCAGAAGGCAGCCCCTGCTCTCTGGGAATACATGGTCTGTTGAGGGAGAGGACATGCAAACAATTATATACAAATGATGTATAGACAAGATAAATGAGAGTATGTCAGGGTTAAGGAAAATTGAACAGACTTCTTGGAGAAGGTAAGACTTTAGCTGAGACTTGAAGGAAGCATGGAAAGTTAGAAAATGCCTATGTGGTGGAAGAGTTCCAAGCAAGGAGTGACTTGTCCAAGTTCATGTAACTATTTTGTGACAGAACCAGCATCGACATCCTGTCCTCCTGGTTCCCAGTCTAGGGCTCTTTCCAGTTCCCACTGGTGCCTTGGTGAGTCAGTAGCAAAACAAGACATAACCATTTCTCTCCTTGGTACTGGTCTGCTTTCTAGCTCAGTATCACTCATTTCCAAGAGGCAGATCCATCAAAGCAGAAGTAAATTTCTCCCATCTATTGTTGGTTACTAATTTGTTTTAAAAGGCAGTATCTCAGAGGGAGGAAGCCAATTTCCCTGTGACTCATATCAGTAAAACAAAACCAGATACCCCTCTTTTGGGTTCACAGAAAAGAGCAAAAGCAGCTTTCATATCATGTACAAATGATACAACTTATGATACCTTACAAGGTTAGGGCATGAAGTCAGAATGATAAAAGATAATGCAGTGGACTCTCTGGCGTGATCAAGAGATAGCAGGAGTTGGCTGATCAATCTGGTTGATTGATAAAGAATTCCAGTTAATAAGGAACTACTATAGATGCCAATTTTAAGATAAGAATACAACATAATACTTCCAACACTCAAATCAAAGCAGCTTAGTATGGTGGTTAGAGTGAATTTAGAGTTAAGAAAATCTCTCTTCAAGCAATTTAAAACTATTCCCAAAGGGCTACAAAACTGCCAGCAGTGTCTCTCCTGGGTCTGTGTCCCAAAGAGATTATAAAAAAAGGGAAAGGGATCCACATGTGCAAAAATGTATATAGCAGCTCTTTTTGTAGTGGAAAGAAACTGGAAACTGAGTGGATGCCCATCAGTTGGAGAATGGCTGAATAAATTATGGTATATGAATGTTATGGAACATTATTGTTTTATAAAAAATAACAAGCAGGCTAATTTCAGAAAAGCCTGGAAAGTTCATAAAAATGAACTAATGCTGAGTGAAGTGAGCAGAAGCAAGAGAACATTGTACAGAGCAACAAGAAGATTATGTGATCATCAGCTGTGACAGACTTGGCTCTTTTCAACAATAAGGTGATTCAAAGCAATTCCAATAGACTTGTGATGGAAAGAGCCATCTGCATCCAAAGAGAGAACTATGGACACTGAAGTGGATCGAAGCATAGTATTTTCACCTTTGTTGTTGTTGTTGTTGTTGTTTGTTTGTTTGCTTGGGATCTTTTCTCTTACTTTTTTTCCCTTTTGATCTGATTTTTTTTGTGTAGTATGCATGACAAATATAGAAATGTTTAGGAGAATTGCACATGTTTAATCTATATCATATTGCTTGCTGTCTGGGGGAGATGGGAGAAAGAAGATAAGAGAAAAATATGAAACATAAGGTTTTGCCAAGGTGAATGTTGAAAAAATATCTTTGCATGTATTTGGGGGGAAATACTATTTCTCAAATAAAGGAGGAGAAGAAAGAGGGAGAGGAGGAAGAAGAGGAGAAGGAGGAGGAAAGGAAGAGGAGGAAGGAGGGAGGAGGAGGAAGATAAGAACAAGAAGGAGGAAGACAGAGGATGAACAGAAGGAAGAGGAGAAGGAGGAGGAGGAGGAGAAGTCTACCTCTCTTCAAATCCTGTCTATAATGCATGCTAGTCAAATTTTACTATAGGCAAAACACTTAACCTGTCAGTGTCCCAGCAAACTCTTTTAAAATCATGAGTGGTAAACAATTGCAGATCTACTTTGGAAAAGAGAGTTTCCTCACTGGACCACATTATTTAGACAATGAAAAAAGGCACTAAAACTATACTGAACACAATAATAATAATTCACATGTATACTTAGGCATGAACTTAGTGTAAATCCTATTTATTATTTGTCTCAGCTTAAGCACCACCACTTGTGTGAAGTTTTCCCAGGTAGACAATCATTGCCTCACCTTGTAGCCAGAAGTGATCCCTTCCTTCTGTAAAATAGCCTGTATCCTCGATTATTCCCCTCCCCCAATGTTAGTTTATTGATAGCAAAGAGCAAGTCATCTTTGTATGTCTCATAGGATCAGTGTCTTTTGAGTCATTGTTGGTATATGTAATAGAATGCTAGAGTTGGAGTCAGGAGAGTCTAAGATTTTCTCTTGCCTCTGCCATGCTTGTGATCTTAGACGATCTTAGATCTTGATTAAACATTCTGGACCTCAGTTTTCTCATCTCTAAAAAAGAGATAATGATACCTGTAATGCTTCCTAGATTCGGTTGTTGTAAGAATCAAATGAGTAAAACACTTTGCAAACTTTAAGGCCTTATTTAAACATCAGGCATTATTGGTGTTATTTTTGTTATTAAATCAATATGTTTATGAAGAAATAAAAGAAAACTCAGACCCTTTGAGAAACAATTTATTATTGAAAGACCAGTGCCTCCTTGGACAAATCAACTTACTCAACTTCGGACAGATTCTTACTTACAGCTGTGTAACCCTGGGCAATTCATCTAACCCCAATTGCTCTCAAAAAAAAAAAAAAGAGAAAAGAAAAAAATGAATGTTAAAAACTATCTTTACATTTATTGGAAAATAAAATATTAAGAAATATTTTAATTAAAAAAAGAAATTAAGCCTAGAGAGCTCAAAAAGGAAATGGGAGAAGTATAATTTGAACTTGAAACTTGTTGATTCCAGATCCAATAATATCTCCTCTATGTTCTCAAAGTCCTTTCAACACCAAATATTATAGTCTACTTACTGCTCCAGGAAATAGCAATACTATGCTCTGTCCCCAAAGATGGAAATTAAGTCTTCTTGCTTGGAATCCACTCTGGCAAGAGAAGTGAGATAATAGTTCTAGTTTTGGAGACAGGCCTTAGATGGAGGAATTGTCTCGAACCCTGCACAGGGAACTGTCAGTATAGTTACCTTAGTTGACAAATCCTCATAACGGAAGCACTGTACCTGATAAATAGTAGGTATTTGGTAAATGTTTGTTGATTGGTTGAAAAGACCATTCCACTGGTTGATTAGAATATTCCAATGTTCAGTAAGGAAAGTTAAATGGACTTTTACTCTTTTTCTTTATAGCCTCTGGGCAGCATTCCCTTTTGGGATCTTTTCCCCCCTTGAAAGGCTGTTTTTGATGGTCCCCTCTTAGGATTTAGGTTTGGAAGGAATTAGCTAACAATCATCTTTTCCAGGGATTCTTAACCTTTTTCATGTCATGTACCTCTTTGGGTGGTAAAATGTATGATCCCCTCCTCAGGGGAAAAGAAATGTGTTTTTAAATAATTGAAAGGAAATGCTAAATAAAGAAAGATATAATTTTTTCATTTAGAGTCACAGACCCCTTGAAATCTTTCTAATGAGTCTTTAGGTTAAGAGGCCAATCTAGTCCAGCTTCATTTTATAAATGAGGAAACTAGATAGGGAAGAGAGAGATCATATATCTAATAATGGGATTTGAACCCAGCTCCCTGACTCCTTCAGTCTTGTTCGATCCACTAGAGCAAATTACCTCAGCCTCTAAGCTGATTTTACTAGAATATGATTAGAAGGGGGAAAGGGGCACACTCTGATTTTCATCCTCTACAACCTTCATCCCATTTGAGATGATCTTATTACTACTTAATGAGTTTGTTATTTCAGCCAGGTGCCTCAGTTTCCCCTCTGTAGGGATGCTTAGAGAAGTTGGGTGGATTAATGAGATAATGGATCTAAAGTGCCTGGAGCTCTTTGCAGAAAAACTATTACTTCCAAGAAGCATTATGAGCCACTAAACGGGACTGAGAGGAAATAAATGTTATCATCACATAAGTGCTTAGGGAAAGTGTGTGTGGCTTTTTAGCAAGGTCAGCAGATACTACAACATATTTTGTCCATGTGTTATTCCATCATCTTTATTAGTTGTTACAAACCATATTCATAGATCAGTTCTCTTTAATCCATGGGTTGGTTTAAACAGTAAGTGATTTTTTCTCTAGATTAGGATACAAAGGTCTATGAAATAATAATAATAGTTAGCTTGTGCAAGGTCTTTTACATTTATTATTTCATTTGATCCTTACAGTAATCCTCTGATGTCAGTCCTATTATTACTTGCTTTTGTCAGATGAGGAAACTGAAGGTGAGAGAGGTTACTGACTGCTCAAGTTCACAGAGCTAGTAAGTAACTGAGGCAGAATTTAAACTCAGGTTTCACTGACTCCAAAAAGAGTATATATGTATGATAAATCCAAGTGTACCACAGCTAGGTGCCTCAGTGAATAGAACACTGAGCTTGGAATTAGGAAGACTCATTTTTAGGAATTCAGACCTGGCCTCAAATACAAGTCCCTTAACTCCCTTTACCTCAATTTACCAATAAAATGAACTGGAGATGGAAATGGCAAACTACTTCAGTATCTCTGCTAATAAAATCCCAAATGGGGTCACAAAGAGTCAGATATGACTGAAGATGACTAGACAATAATAACATAAACCCAAGTAATAAGAACAGAGTTAAATAATTCCTTTCGCCTATCCCAGTCTAAAGAGAAATATCGCTATAATTATATTTATAGATAAGAAGCATTTATTAAGAGCCAACTGTGTACAGAACACTACTAAAAGGGAGAAGAGTGTGGAGGTGGATGGCATACAAAGTTTAGCTTAAGTCTTGGAGTTCATGATTTATAAATAACTTTTCATCTGTGATTTCCTTTGATCTATGTGACAGTTTTGAACAATAGGTAAAGGTAGAGGTTTTTTATGTGTGCTAATTTTACAACCAAACTAAGGCTTAGGGTAAGTCTAAGTGACTTTGCAAAGGTCATGCATCTAATAGCAAAGCTTAGATTTGAATTTGCATCCTCAGATTCTCAGGACCCTTCCATTTCCATGCATGGAATCAGGAAGACCTGGATTCAAATCCTGTCTCTGCTACTTACTAGAAATTACAGTGACTACTTAAGTCTGTTAGGTTATTAAACCTCTGCAAGCTCCAGTTTCCTATTTGTAAAATGAAGCTAACAATTTCTATAATACTTATCTCCTAAGGCTGTTTCATAAACATATACATAAAATATATTCACATAAACATAAAAGTATATCTATAGGAAAGGGATGAGATCTGTCATTTCATTTATATAGGGATTTTCAGGTAAAGGAACTCCTTCTGCAATGTAGGGCTACATCTTCTCTGCAGTTAATAATCCTAAAGAGTGATTGAGGATGCTGAGAGGGTCATACAGACAGTATGTATCAGAGGCTAGATTCAAACTTAGGAAATCCTGGCTTTTGAGGCTATTATTACAAATAGAACCCTATCGATTTCAACACTTTCTAATAGAAAGCACAGTGAATAAAATGCTGGACCTGGAGTAAGGAAGACCTGAGTTAAAATTGATTTCAGACACTTATTTGCACTATTTGTGATTCTGGGCAAGTCACTTAATGTCTGTCTGTCTCGTTTTCCTCAACTGTAAAATGGTGGTGATAATAATAGCATCCACCAAGGTTATTGTAAGAATAAAATGAGATCATTTTTTTTTAATGATTGGCACAATGCGTGCTGCTTAAATGTTTCCTGCCTTCTTTTCTTCTGAGTTTGATTGGCTCTTTCAGTGGGTCCCTTCTTTGGGGACAGCCTTATTAGGAGTGAACCCTTTTAAATATCACTTTATTTTTACTCCTGTTCTGATACAGGTTCTGATGGGGGCCCAATTGTTATGATTTATATAACTGATATAGTAAACAGTAAAGATGTAAGTTAGCTCAGAAATCCCACAGGCTGGTCCCTGGCCATTTTCTGACTATGTGACCTTGGACATTTTTTTTCTCTGTTATGTGACCAACAGATTTAGCCACATAGTAGGCACTTAACAAATGCTTATTGACTGACTGAGTTTTCTCATGCCCTTATCACTTAGTACTGTGTATTCCTGTTATGTTTGTACTGAATGAATCTACTGAGGCTCATTGATCATTGCTCAATGTCCCACAGAGAGCAAACACCAGAGCTGAAATGTGGACCAGAAAGCTATTAAAATAGGAGAATGTAAAAGATGTAGGAGATAGAGAACTGGAATGGGAGCCAGAAAAGGTAGACTCACGAGTGACACTATTATTTCCCTTTGACTTAATTTTTTCATATACAAAATGAGGCAGAAGAACTGAGTGTTGAACAACAGGGTATAAAACAAACAAAAACCCACCGTACTTGGAATCAGGAGAATTAGATGAAGCCCTAGCTTTGCCCTTCACGATCTAGATTATCATAGAGACATCACATTCCTTTTTAGAGGTTCAGTTTCCTTATTTAGAAATGAGGATAAGGAAATCATTATACATAGCAACAAGATTATATGATGATCAGTTCTGATGGACGTGACTCCTTCCAACAATGAGATGATTCAGGCCAGTTCCAATGATCTTCTGAAGAAGAGAGCCATCTATACCCAAAGAGAGGACTGTGGGAACTGAGTGTGGACCACAACATAGCATTTTCACTCTTTTTGTTGTTTGCTTGCATTTTATTTTCCTCATTTTTTCCCTTCTTGATGTGATTTTTCTTGTACAGCAAGATTATTGTATGAATATGTATACATATATTGGATTTAATATATATTTTAACATATTTAACATATATTGGATTATTTGCCATCTAGAGGAGGAGGTGTGAGGGGAAGGAAAGGAAAATTTGGAACATAAGGTTTTGTAAGAGTCAGTGTTGAAAAAATATCCATGCATATGTTTTGAAAATAAAAAGCTTTAATAAAAAAAAGAAATGAGGATAATAAAACTTTCACTACTTATCCTGCAGAACTGTTTTTGGGGAAAGTACTTTGAGAACCTTTAAAGTGCTATAGATATGATAGCTCTCAGCCCTTCTAGCTCTGAAGTTATACAGATCTGTGAATCCAAATCAGGCATTTTCACTGGCCTTTCCCAAGCCTGGAATACATTGTTCTCATCTTTGCCTACAGCCTTCTCTGATTTTCTTCAAGTCCCAGTTAAAATTCCATCTTACACAGAAAGCCTTCCCCAATATCCTTTAATTCTTGTTCCTTCCTATTTAGCCAATACACAGCTTACGATATGATTGTTTGTTGTCCCTTGCCCCCAATTAGACTGGGAGCTTCTTGAAGGATTGTCTTGTCTTTCTCTATATCCCCATCTCTTTTACTTGGCACATAATAGGCACCTAATAACAATGCTTCCAATAAAAATATGGGTTACTTTGATACTTAGAAAAATAAACAAATATATAGAGCCTTCATTAAATTCTTACTGTGTATCATGCTAAGAACTGGAGGTACAAATATAAAACAGCAAGAGAGTTTCCACCCTCAAAGAGTTTAAATTCCAATGAGGAAGACAATACATCAAGGGAACCTGAAAGAGAGGAAATGAGGTACGCCAGGTGCAGCATGGCAAGGAGATGGCCAGAATGTGGTGTGAAGTGCCCAGAAAGTTACAGTGGAAGCTCACCTATAACATACAAAAGACCTAGTATCAGAGTCCAAGGTTCCAGTGGGAAGGAGATGAAAATGATAGCCAGAGACCAGATAATATGGTGATGAGATGGTCAGGAAATTGCATCAAGGCTTAGTTGTTGGCTAGATAAAATTGAAAGCTCATTTTTCAGAGTCAGGGGACCCAGAAAAAGAGTCCAGCAGGATCCATCACTGCAAATCACAACCCAGTCATGCTGTCTAATTTTGTGTGACTCTTTATCTCTTTCATTTTGTAAATCTACCCAGCAGAGCCCATCCCTGTGATGGTCTTCTTCTAATTTTATTGTTGTTGTTTAGGCGTTTTAGTACTAACTCTTTATAACCCCCTCTGGGGTCTTCTTGGAGAAGATATTGGAATGATTTGCCATTTTCTTCTCCAGCTAGTTTTATAGATGAGAAAACTGAAGTAAATGGGATTAAGTGACATGGCAGGGTTATACAGCTAGTTAGCAGCTAGGTGGATTTGAACTCTGCTTCCAAGCCCAGTGCTCTATTCGCTACAGTATCTACTTGTCCTGATACATAGTAGATGCTTAATAAATGTCTCCTGCCTCAGGGAAAACCCAGAGAATCTCAAGTGCTTTGATTATTGATTTGTTGGTTTGTGGCAGGATACAGTAAAAGCTAATCTTTGAGAACCAGGGAACCCAGAAAAGGAATCCATTCTGGTGGAAAGGAGATCCATCTCTTTCAGGCTCTTTTACCTTTTACCTTGTATAACTCTTGTCTATGTAAATCCACCACAGACTCCAACCAACATAATGGATTTTCTCTGAATTTCTTGACTCACTAAACTTCTACTTTCTGTCCCACCCAAAAACCTCCAGGAAGTCTTGTGTTAAAACTCTTGTGGATAGTAGCACACAAAAGCACTTCTGAAGATCTGAGATTCTACTTTCTTTTCATTTCTTACGGAGAACGTTCTATTTTTCCATTTCCATATCTCCATGTTGATTGTCTCCTACACTGACAATATCATCTCCCCTTCACCTCTTACCATTCCTTGTTTCTTTCAAAACTTAGTTAAATGCTACCTTCTACATGAAGCCTTACCTAGTCTCCCAGTTGTTGGTGCCCTTTCCCTTCAGATATCACATGTCCATATATTTATTTTCATGTTACCAATAGAATGGAAGATCATTGAGGACATGGACTGTTTTCATTTTTGTCTTCATTGTTTTGTCACCTAGCAAAATACCTGGTAACCAGTCAGTCAATAAACATTTATCAAGTTTCTACTATGTTCCAAACAGTGGAGATACAAAGAAAAATAAAATATAATCTTTGCCCTCAATCTGAGTGAGGGAGACAACATATAAACAACTATATACAAACAAGGTATGTATAAAATAAATTGCAAATAATCAACAGAAGGAAGGCACTAGAATTAAGGAGGAGCAAGAAAGGCTCCTTTATAAAAGAAAAAATTTTAACTAAAGCTTGAAGGAAGACAGGGATTGACCATATTAAAATTCTAATAAAAATTAATGCTTGCTTACTGATGGAAAGAGTTTGATGTTATATGGAATGTTCATTATTTTTTCTTCTATCTCTTCTCTGGGGCCAAGCTCATTCCTTATAATTTTGAAATATTATTTTGTGGTTCCTGCCATTCCCATTGTTGTAATCATTATGTATATTGCTTTACTTATTTCATTTTGCACCAGCTTATGTAAGTTTTTTCATGCTTCTCTGGGAAAAGGTTTAATGTGAAAATGTGGGATGTTAGAAGACCCAGAGTTGACAGAACATGACATTGGAGTGCAGGGGATAGGCAAATATGGGCTTGAGTGTGGGTAGAGGAGGTTTTGTTCAGGAATTCACTGGACAGCCCCAGAGGAATTTATGAGAATTAGCTAAGATGACTTCATTCTCAGAGAGGCACAGAAAGTACTCTGAAGAGGAAAAGAGCCATACTAATGCCAGGAAGAAGAGGAGAGGATTTTTTTTAAAGATAGGAAAGGAGAAAGAGAGAGGTGGAGGAAGGAAGGGACAGAGGGTAGGAAGGAGAAAAGAAAAGGAAGGAAAGAAGGAAGGAAGGAAGGAAGGAAAAAAAGAAGAAAGGAAGGAGGGAGGAAGGAATGAAGGGAGGTAAGGAGAAAGGAAGGAAGGAAAGAAAGGAGGGAAAGAGGGAGAGAAGAAGGGAGGGAGAGGAAGAAAAGAAAGAAGGAAGGAAGAATGGATTTGGACAAAATGAAGCCAGCCAGCTTTCCACATCAGCCCTCTGAACAATGAGGAGAGTCAGAGAAGAGAACCAGAACCAGTTCAGCCCCCTGGCTGTTTAAGTATTTACTTGGGGCTCTCTTGAGTCTCTCTGTTTCTGTGTGAATTTACCTCATTAATAGCCAGACATCTTAAGGGAGTACTAGCCTCTACAAAATCACCATTTTGAAAAGATTAAGGGTCATCTTTACTTTAGCTCTCTCCAATCACTACTTTGATTCTCCTCTTCTCAGTTGTTGCTCCCATTCATCAATCTTCCTATTCCTATCCATTCCTCTTGAGGTTACCACCTTTACTCCTCCTCCTCCATTGGTCAGTTTCTCTTACTCTAGGAGTCCTTAAGGTTTTTGGGTTGTAGATCCCTTTATCAGTCTATCAAAGTCAATGGACTCCCACTAAAAAAAAAATTAACAATTGAAAGAAATGCTAAATTTCATTTAGGAGTTATATATGTGTGTGAATATATTTTTTTCTCAACCAAGTTTAGATTGATAAAGTCTAGATTTAGGGAGCCAAAATAAGATTAGAGTTTAATCTTAACTGGTTATCAGGGAGTTAAATGATAAGGTCTAGTGGCAGGTTTGGGGTTCAGGGAACCAAATAGAGAGGTTTGGCTCCCCTGTACCCCCTTGGGATTCGGCATAAGGATAGGGGAGTTTGGGGTGGCTCAGGGATTCTCTGTAAAGGAATTTACAAATCCAAAAACCTAGATTGATAAAAGCTGTTTATTATAGGGATTAGGAAGTAAGATTAGAAATCCTGACAGAGAGGCAGAAAGTCTCATTAGGGAAACAGATGAGGGTAAAGAGAGGGTGACACTGGAAAAGAATATTATCCAGTGGACAGAGGCTCCTTGGCATGGCATGGCATAGCCTAATATGGCATAGCATGACATGTTTGGAACCTCTGCAAAGAGAGGATTTTAGATTGGCTCTTTTGTATAATGGACCCTCACTGAGGCAGAGTTGAACATTTTCTCCAAGGATTTTTAGAGTTTCAGGGTCCCTTCTTCAAGATAACCCTTGAAATCTATCCACAGACCCTTGGGAGAACGTCTATCTTTACTTCCAAATCTCGTTCCTCACTGGCTTCTCTGGCCTTCTCTGATTTTCAGGGTGATATATTCTGATCCAAATATACTGTGAGAGAAGACTCTGGTATATCTTCAGAGCCCTTCCTCCAGTTTTTAGGTCATAAAAGCCTTCTGGAGACAATTAGTTATAATTAGATCTTCCTACAATTTTATTCACTCATATTAAATAGAACATATTAGCTACATAATACTTTAAAATGTGTAAAATCTGACACTAGTTGAAAATAATATGTAATATGGATCTTCTAAAAATTTCTTCTTACAATGCCTTTTTAAAAAATTGACAGCTCCTGGTTTAGGAACCAGTTGGAATTGTCTGACATTTCCTTTGCTGAGTAAGGGCAAGGAGTGGATGATGATCTGGAATAGAGGAGATGTTCTTTACTTCTGTTATATATTTGAGGGCATGACCGTGTAAGGAAGTGGAGAAAACTTCTGAGAAGGCAGAGTATGGGTAAAGTTCCCTGGGATGCCAACTGATGAGATTCTCATTCATGATCCTCTATCCTGCTTTCCTAGTACAGTAAAAATACTACTGAGCTCAGAGGCCTAACAGCTGAATTCAAGTGACTTTGACACTCACTATATTACCTTGGTGAAGTTTTTTTTTTACCTTGCTTAGTTTTACCTACCTCTAGAGTCCATCAAGTACTAAGCAGTAGTTACTTAACATTTAAACATTTGCAAATATTAATCTCATTTGATTTTTACATCAGCCTTGAGAATTAGGTGCTTTTATTATCCTAATTTTATAGATAAGAAAACTGAGACAGATTAAATGACTTGCTTAGGATCACACAATTAGTATCTGAGGCTGGATTTAAATCAGATCTTCCTGACTCCATGGCTAGGGTGCTGTTAACTTTGCTGTCTAGCTGTGTGTCTTACTGTTATTAATCAGAACAGTTTCAAACTTAAGCTAGGCTGCCTGTAGCCCCATAGTAGTCCCATTGCTATTATCACTTACTAATGCAAAGGGATTTCAGTTCTTGGAAGCTGGCAGCTTACAATCCCAAGGCAGGATGGTTGGGCTTGACAACAAGAATATGTAATGATCACTGTAAATGGGATTGAAATAATGTGTTAGAAGGAGATCTGGGGAACAACTGCATTTACCTCTCAGAAGTATCCATCCTACCAGTGAAAGAATGTCTTTGTCCTTGTGTCTGCAGAGCACCCAAGATCTAGTTGCCAAAGGAAGGTGCTGTCCCTGGGATTCCCGTTGAGAGAACTTGGGTATATTTAAGAGTGCTATTCCAAAGACTTGATCAGGTAAGCAACTAGGAGCTGCCCTCTTCACATCTAATCTATTTGAATCCTGCTGCTTACTCCAAGCTCCTTAGACACCTCTTAAACCTTGTCCCTGTCATCATAATTCTTCCAAAACTCTTCATAATCAAAACTCAGCCAAAATTCTTCCTTCTCATAATGCTTACTTTCAAGGAGATAGGCTAGAAGGATTCTTGTAGAAGGAAATGCTGTATGGATACTAAGCTCCTTGAGACCAATGACATGCTTTTTTTCCCCCTTAGTGTTTTTTTATTTAAAAAAAAAAACTGTGAACTTAATAAACACAAAATAAAATTAGCATTTCCATATACATTACAGAACAGAATTAGAAAATTATATAGACTATCTCTTATTTATCTTTGTACCCCACTCCATAGCATTTATCCTGGTTCTATACTGGACATGTTGAGTGAATGTTTAATGAATAAATGATGTAATCATTCTCCATTCTCTAGATTAGCATACTGAGTCGTCTAGCCCAAGGATGGAAGTGTCTCTTTATATAATCATACAGTAAATTATAGATAGGGTTAGAATAAAACCCAGCTTTGCTTAGATGATAGAAGCTTTTTTTCTGGGCCTTAGTTCTCTGATTTATAAAATGGGAAAGTTGGATGATATTATTTTTAAAGTCCCTTATGTTTCTAAATCCTATAGTAACTCACATTTAGAGATTGCCTTTCTTTTTTGCCTTTGATTTTCCTTGAGAATGTAGCCATAGATTTTTAGTCCCAGTGATGGGACCCTACAGAAAGTAAGCCCTTTTTCGGATGCTGCAATAGAAGAAAGAGAGGGCTCTTGGTCAAAACTAGCGTGGGTGGGGTTACTTCAGTTGTCTCACAGAGAGTGGAACCTAGATTTTTTTTTAAAGGCTAGGAGGGTGGCTAGATGGCACAGTGTATTTTATACACTGGCTCTGAAGTCAGGAGGACCTGAGTTCAAATCGAGTCTCAGACCCTTGACACTTAAAAGTTACTTAATTCCAGTTGCTTCACAAAAACAACAAAACAAAAAAGCCTGGAACTAGTTCCTTTTAAAATGATATCCCACAATAATAACGAGAGGACTACTATCAATGACCAGGACAAAATAGGAAGTAGGTTTACCTCAATTAATTGTTGTTATTCAATAATTTTAATCATGTCTATCTCTTTGTGATCCTATTTGGTGTTTCCTTGGCAAAGATACTAGTTTACCTTTTCCTTTTCTCACCTTATTTTACACATAAAGAAACTGAGGTAAACAGGATTAAGGGATTTGCCCAGGGTCACATAGTAAGTGTCTGAGGCCAGATTTAAACATGGGAAATTGAGTGTCTTAACTCCAGGCCTGGCATTCTAGCCATTGTGCTACCTAATTGAATTTTCTTCAATTAGTACTTCTCCAGTTTTAAGGATTATGGGGAAACTTATTCCCTGGGGAAATTCCCCAAGCTCAGGTAGCCCAAGACAGAAACTCTTAAGAATCTCAACTTTCCAGATTATTTCTCAGACCCCTTCTCTCCATCTCTGTGAATCTAAAGTCAACTTGGTTTCCTTATTGAATTGCTTACTGACTCGGATGCTAAATTTTCATGATTTCCAAAAACTCTTTTGACCATCCTGTTGGAAAGACTAACTACTAAAGACTCTTTAACTAACCCTAGAAAGGATTTCAATGTAGGTGAAGAATTGGAATAGGAGGTATTGTAGACTAACACTCCCTGGGGCACACTTAATGAAGAAGCAACATGGTACAAAGATTGGCCACTAGTCCAAGAGACCTGAAATCTAGTCCAAATATTCCATCCTTGAATTAGTGTTAGTTTCTAAATCTAAAAGGTTTTTTCTTAAAACAAAAAAGGGAAACAAACATATTTTCCTGTTTTGCTTCTCAAATCGATAGATTTTTATGGTAATCAGTGTTTTTTTTTTTTTTTCCTTTCTCAAAGGAAAAAAGGGATGAGTAAGAATGAAGGAAAAAAAACCTTGCCTAAAACTTAACCAAATGAGATTTATTGAATAATTTGTTGTTGTTGTTATTCAGCTGTTTCATTATGTTTTATGTGACCCTATTTGGGAATTTTTGGAGTGTTTTCCCATCTCCTTCTCATTTTATAGATGAGAAAACTGAGGTTTAAATGACTTGCCTAGAATCATATAGCCAGGAGGTATCTGAGCCAGATTTGAACATGCTTACTCAATTCAATACTCTACTTAATGCACCACCTAGCTGCTCATTGAAAAAAATGCTTATAACTAATTGAGATCTCAGGAGAGCTGGAGATGGGGGACACTACAAATTTTGAGGTTTACTTCTTTTCAAGTATGCCTCATTAACTCTCCTCCTTGGTGAAGAACAACTAACATGATTTTATGGATTTATTTTAATATACAGGAAAGATCCCATCTTTTCTTGTCTTTCTTATCACTTTCTTAGTGATGTTTCTCTTGTTTTCCACTCCCCAAAGGTCCTAAGGAAGTGATTGATGGTGAAGCAAACGATTTTCTGTCCCTTCCAAATTAAGATCTGTGCTCTGGGAACTTTGGACATCTAATTGATTGATGAGGTGAAGGAGGAGAAGAGTCTAATTCACCCAGTGACTTTGTTGGTTTATTGAAACTTGTCTCATAGAGAGAGGGGCCCTGGACTTTAAAAAGCTTTCCCAAGTCCTTTGGCTCCCTTTACTGCATATAGGCTATTAGAGCAGTAGAGGCTTAATGGCAAAATAAAGAACAAAAATGCTATTAAATTTGTTCTTATCCTGGCTGCTTCCCAAACTCTGAAGCATGCTACAAGTCCAGCAAGGGCAGTTAGGTGGTACAGTAGATAGAAAGCTGGGCCTGGATCGGGAAGAGTCATCTGAGCTCAAAATAGGCCTCAGGCATTTAGTAGCTGTGGGACCCTGTTTACCTCAGTTTCCTGACCTGTAAAATGAGCTAGAGAAAAAAAAAATGGCAAGCCACTTCAGTATCTCTGCCCAGAAAACTCCAAATGGGGTCACACAAACTCAAAAATGACTGAAGTGACTGAACATCCCCACCAGCAAAGAGGTCCAATTAGCAGACCTCTTGACAGGGCCATTTTGTTTAATGCTTCCTATATTGGAGAATCTTGGCATTTATGAGATAGGACAGTAGGCAATTAACAGGAGCTAGAATAAGGCCCATAGAAATGACTTACTAGCTATGCAACATAGTAGGGTACACTGAAAATAAGTGTAATTAAATTGAAATGACCATTGGCATCCTGAGTCTCATTTTCCTCATTTATAAAATGGAACAATAATACTGATGCTCCCTATTTTTATAATGTTGTTGTGAAGATAGCTATTTGTAAACTTTAAAGCTCTGTAAAATGAGGTTAACATAATTATTATCTGTAAAATTCAGAGGTACAAGTAAGATGATTTTGTATTAACAGTAGTTAGCACTTAGATAATTCTTTAAGGTTTACAAGGTGCTTTACAAATGTCTCATTTTATGTGACAAATCTGGGAGGTAAATTCTATTATTGTCCTCCATTGTCTGAGGCTTACGGAAATCACACAATTTGCCCAAGATACATAGCCAGTAAATAAATAGCTAAGGCCAAATTTGAATTTAGGCATTCCTTACTCCAGGTCCAATACATTATCCATTGTGCTGCTTAGCTGTCTCTGTCCAGCTTACTATTATAGATAGGTTATTTGCATCAAATCCTAGGGCAGGAAGAGAGCCAAAAGCCATTTAGTAAACATTTATTAAGTGCCCACTATGTGTCAAGCACTGTACTAAATGCTAGAGGTACAAAGAAAGGCCAAAAAAAAACCCCAAAACCCAAAAAAACCCTGTTCAAGATTTACAAGATACAAATTATATACAGGATAAATTAGGAATTAGCAACAGAGGGAAAGCACTAGAATCAAGAGGGACTGGGAACAGCTTTCTGTAAGAAGTAGAATTTTTAGATGGGACTTGAAGGAAGCCAGGGAAAATCAGGAGGTAGAAATCAGGAGGAAGGATATTCCAGGAATTGGAAATAGTCAATCAAAATGCTGAATCAGAAGATAGAGGGTCTTGTCCTAGGAACAGCAAGGAACCCTGCAATCCTGGATCCAGAATATGGTCAGGGAAGTGTAAGGTAAGAATCAGAACTCTGTCTCTAGCCCTGGAAAAAAAATCAAGGGAGGCAAAAGTATCCTGGAGAAAGGAATGGTTAACAGTCAAAAACCTGTAAGGGTGGACAAGTAGAATGAAGAATGAGAAAAGGTCTTTAGTTATCTTGGTAGCCTAGAAAAGAGCTGTTTAAGGTGAATGGGGAGATCAGAAATCAGAATACAAGGGGCTGAGAAGTAAGAACTGAGTGAGACATAAGAAAGTGGAGGCAAATGACAAAATTTCTTTCAGGATTTTAGTTATTAAAAACAGAAGAAATACAAAATATGTCAGGAAAGGATGATATCAGGAAGCAACAATAAGGTCAAGAGAGGGAGTTTGAAGGAGAATCAGAGGGGATAAACAAGGATGGGATTATGGTCACAAGTAGAGGGATAGCCTTGGCAATAATGACCATCTCTACCTTAGAGCTTGAAATAAAGCAGAGAAGAATAGGGAACCAGGTATATAAGGAAGGAAAGAAATCTCACAACAGATTGCCTTGTTTTTTCTCAGTAGGAAGCAAGATCCCTTGCTGGGGGGAAGAGAGAGAGGATGGAAAAAGGTGTATGGGAGGCTTGAGGAGAGAAGGTTTGAAAAAGCTATTATGGAATGTCAGTTAGGAAAGAATAAAAAGGATTTCCATGCAGCAGTAAAGGCCTGATTGAAATGAGATAACATAAATTTGTGGGATACCTAGTTTTCATTGTAGTAGAATGTCCTCTTGCAACATGAGAAGAAGAGCAAAAGAGGTAGATGTGGAGATAACCTTTAATTTTCATATTTCCACATTAGTCGTGTTGTGAAAAAGGAAAAAGAACTAA
Organism: Antechinus flavipes; assembly: GCF_016432865.1. Taxonomy (NCBI): domain Eukaryota; kingdom Metazoa; phylum Chordata; class Mammalia; order Dasyuromorphia; family Dasyuridae; genus Antechinus; species Antechinus flavipes. Next base: position 315,373,319 of record NC_067399.1, on the reverse strand, counting down.
TGGAAACCCCACCAAAAAAACTGAAAATAGTGTGCTTTGATCTGCATTCAGACTCCAATTCTTTCTCTGGATGTGGAAAACATTTTATATCATGAGTCTTTGGAAACTGTCTTGGATCATTGTATTGCTGAGAAGAGCTAAGTCTGTCATAGTTGATCATCACACAATGCTATTTTACTATGTACAATGTTTTCCTGGTTCTGCTTATTCACTCGGCATCAATTCAGATTTTCTGAAATCTGCAATAGGCTTACATTCTACCAGGGGAAGAGAAAGAGGAGGGGGAAATCAGTATTTTAGCAGTTGAGCAAGTGCAAGATATATGCAAAGTCAATACACAAACAATTGTGAGTCAATACACAACAACTTGGAGACTCAGAAGAAAGAAACACCAGTGGTTCTCAAACTTTTGTTTTCAGTATCTTTATCCTATTAAAAATTATTGAGGATCTCTCCAAAGAGTTTTTGTTTATCTGGATTATATTTATAGACATTTACCATATTGGAAATAAAAGCTATTTTTGAATTTGTAGACCCTCTAAAAGGGTTTCAGAGATCCCCAGGATTCTCTAAACCATATTTTGAAAACCTCTGATTTAAACTGAGCCTTGGTGAGAGCTAGGGGTTCCAAGAGACAGACATGAAAAAGAGAAGTTATACTAGGTATGAGGAACAGCTTGTGCAAAGATGGGAGATGGGATATTGTGTATGAGGAACCAGAAGTAGACAATTTTTCTAGAATGTAAAATGTATAAGGAAGGGGAATTTGCCACCACTGGGCAAATTATATTCTTTCCTCACTTCCTTCTCCTCCTCCTTCATTCCTCAGGACACACAGGAACCAGGTTGTAAATTGTTTTAAATGCCAAAAGAGTTTGTATTTGATCATAAAGACAATAGAGAATCACCAAAGTTTTTTGAGTAAGGGAGTGACATTGTCAGACCTGTGCTACAAAGATCACAATTTGGAGGTTTCTGGAGGATAAATCAGAAAAGGAAGTAGAATGTATCAAGACCAATTAAAAGGCTTTTGAAGACCACATATGAATATGATTCTCAACAGGTGGATTGTAGTATGAATAGAAAGAAAGAAGATGCTAAGAGATATTGACTGGGCAACTGAGGGTGGTGGTCCAGAGTAAAGAGTTGAAGATGATGGCTCTTTTGAGAAACTGTGTAATAGGGGAAATGATAGGTTCTTCCACAGAAATAGGAAATTTAAGAGGAATTTAAGAAGAAACATGGAGTTTTGTATTGAACTTGTTGGGTTTGAGATCAAGCCTTTTGAAATATAAACAGTTGAAGATACAGATTAAATGTTCAGGAGAGATATGAGGCCTGGATATGTGAATTTATGACAAATTTGCTGAGAGAGAGTGATGATGACAGACAAAAAAAAAAGCTCAGGCCCAAAACTTGGAATATACCCATAGATGCATGGGGTCAGATAAATAAGAAGAAAAACCTGAGAGAAATGTCATGGAAAACCTGGGGAGAAAAGAGTGTCCAAAAGGAAGAATGTTCACAGAGAGGTCAAAAGAAGAATGAAATCAAAGCAGAGAGAAAGGATTCATATGTATAAAAATATTTAGAGTAGCATTTTTTTGTCATAGCAAAGAAACAGTAACACAGAGAGTACTAGCCAAGCAAGTATTGGGATATTAGTCTTCTGTCAGAAATGCCAAAAGGCACAGATTCAAGGAAACTTGGAAAGACTTGTGTAAACTGATCAGAATAAAATGACCAGAATCATTTCTACAGTGACCACAAGACAATAAAGATTAACTACTTTGAAATCTACAGAAAATAATTAGAAGTTTAGAAAGGGACACAGACAAGCTGGACAATATGGTGAATTCTTTGTTACTAGTGTTTTACACACACACACATATACATAATCACAACTTCATATATAACCCTTTTCTGGACTTTGTAAATTTTAGTGTTTGTTGATTATGTTCTTATTCATAATAAAAAAGAATTTTAAAAAGAAAAAAGGAATGAGGACCAAGAGATCATTGAATTGTTGCCTTTGGGAAGAGAGCGGTTTCAGTTCAATGGAGTGGATAAAAGCCAAATTGCAAGGGATTGAAGAGTGTGTGGGAGGTAAGAAAGTGAAAGCAGTGAATATATTCAGATTTTCTAGTTTGGCTGTGAAAAGGAGAAGAAATAGATATAGGATGATAGCTTGAGAAGCTGATTGGATCTTGTCAAGATTTTCTAAGGATGGGATGAGATCTGTCTAGGTATGTTTAAATAAGGCCATGAAGGTTGAATTGGGGTCCAATTTAGATTTGGAAGATGTGAGGTGGAACAATAAGAAACTGAAGGATTGGAGATTGTCAACTAGGGATGAAATTTCTCATTCTCCCTAGAGCACAAAGCCACCTTTGCATTTCATAGCCTTTCCTGCACATTACCTCTACCCCCACCCCATCTGGCCTTGGCAGGCTGTTTAAATAATTCATCATCATCTTTTGGTTAACAACAGGAAACTGTCTCCTACAGCACTGGACCTTAAATACTCAGACTCCTAGCAACTGGCAACCCCCCGCTAACTATTCTCTCCTTTCTACTCCAGACCTTGTCAATCCTACCCTTTCCATCTCTCCACCTCATTTCCTGAAACTTAACTGCTTCTGTTCATTCTTCCACAGGGTTTGTGAGCATATGTTTGGGGTCTCTAGAGAAATCAAGAGGGCAGTTGATATAAATCCATTCAATTCAACAGAAGTAGTGCAAGGCACTTTACTAAGAGACTGGAGATTTAAAGATGAAAAATGAACAGTTTCTGTCCTCAGAAAGTTTATACTTTAAAAAGGAAATAGTTCAGTGGTCCACAACAAATATGAAACCCCCTCTCTCTGGCCCTCAAACTCAACTATGTGTGGGACAAGACCACTGGCTTAAATCAAAGAGATTTCTCAAGGTAAAAGCAAAAAGCTTGTCTGCCTCCCCACAAGCAGTTGGGCAAGAAAAGGCAAGGCCCAATTAACAGACAAGAATTATATAGGGGCCTGGGCTAACACTCCTTATAGGTTGGATCTTTGCCTGATTAGCCAGGACAAATGACCTCACATTTTAAGTCAGAAATGAGGAAAAACTTCCAACCAACCACATCCTTAGGATGATTAAATTACCTTCTATGGGAGTTTCAATGCCAAGGTGGCCCCAACTTAGTCTCACAAAGAAAAGGTCCCACTCCTTGTAAACCACAGGATCTCTGGAGAAAGAAACAGGCTCCTGGGGCAAGCTGACCTTCACAAAGTTTTTACAACAGTCTCCATCTTGTGAGACACCTTTCACACATCACTTCCTTCAATTCCCCCCCCCCCTTCATCAGTTGAAACTTTCTCGAAGCAAAGTTTATACATTTCTTCAATTCCTTGATCAACTTCATTTTCAAGATCTTACTTCCTCCCAGGCTCCAGTTCCTACTCTTGTCTCTTGAGCACCATCAATGGTGCTAATCCCAAAACTGTATCTTCTATCTTAATGATTTTGGGAATTTTCTGAATTTTCTGAACCATATTGGTAATAATTTGCATCATACAGGGGAGACTTAACTCCATTGAGGACTATAAAGGAGAAACTATAAAGCCTATCTCCAACACATTCCTCCAAACCAAGAGGTGTTAAAAGATAAGGTCCAAGTTTGATTCAGAACATGTGTTAATTTTCTGATGTCTTTGGTTATATCTTTTACCAAGGCAATAGTATTTTCTCCTGGAAACAAAGTCTTTTCTTGTGGGAATATTAATTATGAAATCACCCAGTTTTCTTCCTTCCTTGCCCTTCATTATAACCATTTTGGATAATACAGATTGGGAATAGAAGGACCCACCAAGTGCTATGAGGATAGCCTTCTGTAGACATCTTATTGATTGGAATTTTCTTCTTGGGCTCAAGTAGCAGGGCCACCACCTATCATCCCAACCAGTTATGTTCCCCTTAATTGGAGTAGGTAACAGATAGATGACAAGGCCAAATACATACCTACCTACTTTAGGACATAATGAAAACATTTTTTTGAATTGTGTTCATGGATCCTAATGACTATTTATTCTGATTATAAAGACTTGCCATAAGAGAAAAAAAAGCAAGGACATGACTAATACATCATCAATACAATAGCATCAAAACAGGTCCTTCAGGCCTTGGCCTGAGATCATATATATGATAGTAACAATTCCACCTTAAAGGCAGACTCAGGAATAATTCGATGTCTTCTTATTCGAAAGAACATCATTGGGAAACTGAGTCAGAAGGATCCCACCTTAAGCAGGCCAAGGTCGTCCTCACAACTTTTGCCCAGATACTAACTTTCACCTGTTAACAATTCAGGATCACATTCTTCTGAGTATCTTGTGGCATAGTCTTTTCACAGGATGGATCAAGAGGCGCTTGATGAAGCATCAGACAATTATACCTGAATTTAAAACTCCAAATAATATCAGCTACAGTCCCATGAAAGTTGCCTGACTGAATGCCATCCAATTCCTGCCATTTGGGATTTGTCTTGGTTTTACTGACTTTGGTTCTGTCTTAAGTCTCTCCTCTTCTGGTCACTAGATCTTGGAAGCAGGGAAAGGTCCTGGAAGTTGGCAGACTGCCTAAAGCTAGGCAGGATGACCTCCTGCTAGGTCTAGAGATCCCTCCCACTCACCAGGTCACATGATCCTGGAAAGCCCCCATAAACTGTGGGACAAGACCACCAGCTCAAATAAATCAAGATTTCTCAAAGCAAAAGCAGAAAAAAAGTGTATTAACTATCTCCCAAGAAAGAGCATCTCCCTCCCGACAAGCAGTTAGACAAGAAGATAACAGACAAGAATTATATAGGGGCCTGCCTAACATCCCTATAGGCTGAATCTTTGTCTGATTAATCAGGACAAATGATCTCACATTCTAAGTCAGAAATGAGGAAAAACTTCTAACCAACCACATCTTTAGGATGACTAAATTACCTTCTATGGGAGTTTCAGTGCCAAGTCTTTTAGTCACAAAGCAAAGGTCCCATTCCTTGTAAACCATGTGATCTCTGGAGAAAGAAATCTGGCCCTGGGTCTCAGCTGACCTTCACTCAATTTTTAGAACATTGTCTCCATCTTGTGAGATAGCTTTCACAGATCACTTCATTTGATTAGAAATCAACTATCACTCTCTTAAGTGATAACTTTTTCAGGTAATTCCCCTTTCCAGGGAGGGAGAAGAGGGAATTGGGATTAAATTTCTCCCTAAACAAATGTTTTCACTTTCAAAGAACATTAAAAATAGAAGTATCTAGTCAAAACTCCAAGTGAGGATAGCCCTAACTCTTGTAATATCCCTAAAAGATGGTTATCTAGCTTTTCCTCAAATGCTTCCAAGGAAGCTCACTTCTTTTAAGAGTTTCATTTTTGGAAATCTTATTTTGTTTGGATCAAAATCTACCTCCCTTAATCTTATGTTTACTCATCTCTGAAGCTGCACAGAATGATACATCTATTTTACACCTAATATATACTAGCATATGGTAATTTGTATTTTAATAGATTATCAAAAATTATAAAAGTCTTCAAGACAGAAAAATAGAATTTCTGGCAAAGTGATGGGAATTAAGGGTTTGCTTAGAGGCAAAAGGCCTTGCCTGATAACACTCCAATGTCCACCATAAAAAAGTGGCCACACTCTATACCCAATGAAGTTCTCTTTCTGCTCCCCAACTTCTTTATTTTCCCCTTTTTCTCCTAAAAACCCCTTGTTATAGATGTAATATATGAAGTGCCATATCATATCTACCCACTTGGAGCTTCTCTTCTTTGTATTATGTGCTAAGTCTCATAAATCCAACTCTAGTGTTAAGGTAGTATCTAGTAGGGATCAAATTAAAGTTCTAAGATAATTACAGTTGTTAAATATTTGTTGAGTGAATAAACGAATGCTATATATCTATGGCATTCAAAGTCGATATCATTTAATCTGCCACTTTATCTTCCTCTGTTTTCTATTGTTTGGTGCTCTCATATCCCCAACTTGATTAGAAGCCTTCAAAGGGCAGAAATTATGATACCTCATCCAAGGTTAGGTGAATATGCTAACAACTGTCCAATAAATGTATTGAATGATTGACAAGATTTTTTCTAGTGGTACATTCAAGTACTTGAAAGAGTAAAAAAAAAAAGATAGCATGAAATTTACATGCAATTTGCATATTGGATAGCCATTGTCCTTTATTCCCTATATCCAATTATTGTTCTCTCCTTCTATTACAAGTTAAAGACACCTTGGGGTAAGAGGACAGTCTGTCAGAGTGGAAGAAGCCATCACTCAGAGGGTCTGTTTTCTCTCCAAGGATCTGGGAAAATATTGGGATCAGTTATTCCGAACAAATGCTAGAAACCAGGGGTAATGATCATTCTATACTGCAGATCCTAAAATTTGTCCTTGCGCAGAAAAAAAAAATCTCTTGATGAAATGAGCACCAGTGTCCAAAATATTTATCTCTTTGCCTAGAATGTGCTCAGGATTCTCCATAGTGAGTTAAACAAAAGCAATCCCTACTGTCTGTGGGTTTCTAGTAGAAGGTAATAATACAGGAGTCAACAGGAGCAGATTCAGTAAAGATTTATACTCTGTAAGGTGTTTACAAAGCCATAAAGGTTTAGGTAGGTGGGAAACAGCTATTTTCCTCTCAAGGCAGCTATCCATTCAATGCTGGGGAATGGGGAGTCTGGGTTTCTCTCACCCTGTAAGAACTATTTGTCCAGGGAACCTCTTAAATGAGAAGAGGAAACTGAGAGAAAAGGATCATTATCTGGGAACTGGGCTAAAAGCCAGGTTTGAAGTCTAAAATCCACTGGGTTATGTACCCTAGAAGATATTAAAAGGAGGAAGAGGAAGAGGTAGGAGTCTGCCTACTTTCCATTAAGACTCAGACACATAAAATCTAGTAAAAAATATCCAATATCCTCTAGTCATTTCACCCTTTTCTGCCCCAAGTATGACTTCTCTTTGTTACATACCTAACAAGTAATTTCGATTTTGTGTAAAGACCTCCACTGTTTTTTAATTTTTCAATAGTATTTTATTTTTCCAAATACACATAAAACAGTTTTTGACATTCGTTTTTGTAAGATTTTGTGTTCCAAATTTTTCTTCCTTCTTCCTTAAGACAGCAAGGAATCTGATATAACTTAAATATGTGCAATTCTTTTAAACATATTTCTATATATGTCATGTTGTGCAAGAAAAATCAGACCAAAAGAGAAAAATCCATGAGAAAGAAAAAAAACCCAAACAAATAAATAGGTGAAAATATTATGCTTTGATACATACTCAGTCTCCATAGTTCTCTCTCTGGCTATGGATGGCATTTTCTATCCCAAGTCTACTGGAATGACCATAAATCACTGTATTGTTGAGGAAAATCATGACCATCTCATTTGATCATCACCTAGTCTTGTTTTATATATAATGTTCTCTTGGTTCTGCTCACTTAACTCAGCATCAGTTCATGTAAATCTTTCCAGGCTTTTCTGAAATCAGCTTGCTCATCATTTTTTAAAGATTCATATGCAATCACTTAGTCAACCATTCCCCTTTTTAGTATCCACTCAAATTCCAGTTCCTTTCTCCTACAAAAAGGACTTCTACAAACATTTTGGTACATGTGAGTCTTTTTATGATCTCTTTGAAATACACATTGAGTAATGGACACTACTGGATCAAAAAGTGTGCAGTTTGATAGCACCTTTGGGCATAGTTGCAAATTGCTCTCCAGAATGTCTAAATCCGTTCACAACTCCACCAGCAATGCATTAGTGTTTGTTTTCCCACATCCCCTCTATTATTTATCATTATATTTTCCTGTCATCTTAGCAAATCTGAGAAATGTGTAGTACCTCAGAGTTAAGACCTCCACTCTTCATAAGGAACTCACTAGTTCCCTAAGGCAACTTATTTTTGGACAATTTCAAATAATTGACACATTTTTCCTTTATTTTTAACCGACTGCTTTTTTGCATCTCTCTATCTTTTATTCTTAGTCTTGCATTTAGGGGCTAATGAAAACAAGATTGTGATCTCTTCTACTAGATGATCTTTAAAGTGTTTTGCAGACTATTATCATGTATACTTTCTTAATATCCCTAGCTCCTTCAATTGACACTTTTATGCCCTAGGAGCCCATATGTGGTACAGTGAATAGAGAGCTGAGTTTGGTATCAGGAAAACCTGAGCTCAAATCTAATCTCAGACTATGCAGGACTATGGGAAAATCACTTAATCTCTCTTTGCCTTAGTTTCCTTATAGCCTGAGTCAGGGTTTTCCATCTTAGCCTAGAAGCTTCTGGAGCTCAGAGACTGATCCAGGTAGCTTCCTGATCATACCCATACCAGCACAGTGGAAAGAGCCAAGAGACCCGGATGCTAGTCTTGGCTCCATCAGTGATCAGCTCAGAGACTTTAGGTAAATCATTCTCATTTCTCTGAGCTTTGGTTTCCTCAGCTATCTAATGAATCAGCCTGACAAGATGGATTCTAAGGCCCTTCCTCCTATAGCTCTAATTCCTCTGAGGCTTCCTGCATCTGTCAGCAGGTAGTGAATTAATGGAATGCTTTAAAGCATTTTGAACTCTTTATAGTATTTCATTTTTGCTTGAAAATAATCCTGTGAGATAGTCCTATTTCACAGATTCCCAACAATAGTTGTTCCTGTTTCACATATTATGAAAGTGAGTCTAAGATCAGTTAAGGGATTTGTCTATGTGCAGACCTCTAGCAAGCATTAGAAGTAGCAGATGTATCCAGATACGCTAGACTTCTAGTCAAAAACTCTGGACCCAATACAATTGTGATAGTATTTCCTTGTTTTAAGAAAATAGCCCTGATACATACATCTAATTAGCTGGTACTCTTCTATCCTGAGCTCAGGGCAAAAAGGTAGGATTCTTTTTCCTCCTTCCTCTGGCACACAGTGAGCATTTTTTCCCCGCATCCTGATAAGACTGCCTTATCAGGGAAATGGAAAATCAGCATCCTCGTACCCTCTGGGGAAGATCCCTACAATCCCGCAAACATTTATTAAGCAGCTGCTTCACCAGGCACTGGGGATACAAGGAGAAAAAGGAAGCACAAGTCCGACCTTAGGTAGGTAGTGCCAGAGTAGACTCCTGCCCCTCCCCCAGCATTTTGGGCGACTCCTCCTTTCCCTTCTCTCGCCTGCCTTCCCCTTCCCCTCCTCCTCTCCCTGCTCCCTTCCCCACAATGCATCAATAGCTCCTTCCCTGACCGGGCAAGCTGGTCGATATTCTGGCTGATAGCCTCCTGCTGAGCTCAGCACGGCCTCTGGAAATGGGCCTGCCCAGGAGGGTACGGTGACCTCCACGATCTGGTGGCTCCATCACGGCAGGCTACCCTGACCTGGCCCTGGCCCTACTCCCGATGGATGTGAAGGGAGCAAAAGAGAAGGTGATGAGAGACGCACAGATGCCTGGGAAAACTGTACAAATTAGGACTCCCGGATGGGGAGGGAGGCAAAAAGAGATGGATTCCCTTAAGAAAGGGCCCTCCCAAACAGCCATTAATTGCACTGTGTTTCTGGAGTTGAGCCAGAAGGATTCTCCACTACTCCAGGACTGTGGGAGAGAAGTGGGGTTGGGGGATGGGATAACGGATGATTCAGGTCCCAATCTACTTCTCCATGTCATATATCGAGCCCTCATGGAAGAAACAGGGCTATGGAGTCCTCCCGAGGAGGAGGGCAGGCTATGTATGGGCTCTGCCCTTAGCCCTGGGCTGACTTGACCAAGGATATGGGAAGTGATCCAAAAATATCAGATCATACAAACTCATGTACAACATAGAAACTTAAACTTGGAAGGGACCTTAGAACCCTAATCACAAATGAACAGTAATCCACTCTATAATATCCTTGACAAATGGTTGAGCAGCCTTCCCTTGAAGACCTCCAGCAATGAGGCACTCTACATTATATGGATGTCCTGGTTTTGAACAATCACTTCTAAATTTAGGAAATTTTCTATATTAAACCAAAATCTACTTCTCTGTAACTTCCACCTGATGATACTCTCTCTTTTGAGACCAAGTAAATTAAGTTTTTAAGATTCTTTAAAATATTTTAAATTAATACTCACTTTGACAGCACATATAGTAAAATTGCACAAATATGACACGAACATTTGCAAAGTATTCCTTATTTTTCATTACACACACCACTATTAAATATCATCTTAAAATATATATTTTTTAAAATAATGTCTTTCTTTCCTAATATCTTTCTTTCCTTTTTTTCCCTAGTTCTTGAACCAACCTTGGTTTGACATCTTTTCCAATATTCTTACCATTCATTTTACCTATCCTCTGGATGGATCTCATAGAGACAACATGGCATAGAGAACTCATCTTGGCATCAGGAGGAACTGGGTTCAAATCCATTCTCAGACACATTATAACTATGTGACTCTGGACAGACCATTTGTCATTTTCAGCTGTGTTTGACTCTTTGTAATCCCATTTGGAATTTTCTTGGTAGAGACAGCAAAGTGGTTTGCCATTTCCTTTTCCAGTTCATTTTTTTAATGAGGAAACTGAGGCAAACAGAATTAAATGACATGTCCAGAGTCACACAAATTAAGTGTCTGAGACCAAATTTGAACTCAAGAAGATGAGTTGCCTTGACTCCAAGTCTGGTACTCTATTCACTCACTGCTGCATCTAGCTGCCCATCCCCTCGGTGCCCCCACATAAACCTCCAAGAATAAAAACTGAAGAATAGATGATCACCTGCTTTGGTTGAGGATGTTTCCTAATTGGAAGCTCCAAATAACCTATGAAATCATAGTTCTAATTTTTAAAAAATGGGGTTCTTAGAATGAGTATAGATTTAAAACAAGAGAGAGATTAGATCTGTCATTTCATTCAACTTAGAGTCTTATGTAGGTCCCTGAAAGGTTAGGTGACTTTTATAAGGTCACATATTCAGTATATTTTGATAGACAGGAGCCTGTCATTTTCTTAGGGTATTAAAGTTTTGCTTTGATAGAGGAAAACTCATGACCATGAAAATTAGGGGCTGTACCACCACCTCCACAGTCTTTCTTGACAACTCCAATCCACAATGATTTTTCTTTTCACTGAATAATTTGAACACTTATTCAGGACTAGTTTAAATACTTTGCTGCACTCTTATTGCCTCGTGTGGATTCAATTTCTGCTCTAGGACCCATACTGAAAGAGCTTATAATAATGTGAGATTTTGTGTTTAGTGCTAAGAATACAAAGAAAAAGCAAAATCTCTAATATAATACCAGGAACATATATAGGAGAGCTTAGTAAAATATGAATTGACTGTTGATTGACAATTTGAAGGAAATACTTTAGGCAGTTATGAAAGTTGTGAGTTTATTTCCTGGGGATCCTTAATAAAGACTAAATAATGGGCTTTGGTTGCTGGTGGGAGGGTGAGGTTCAGAGTTAAATAACAGGAAGAACCTGAGCCCTCAGATTTGGGTTCTTAAATTTAAATAGTGATGTCCTTTTAAATGGCACAACCTCAATTAGGCCTATCATACAATTGAATAGGCTACTTCTGGAGCTTTGTTGTTGTTAGTCAATCATTTCAATCATATCTAACTCTTTGTGACCCCTTTCTTGGCAAAGATACTGGAATGGTTTATCATTTCCTTCTCCAGCCCATTTTACGGATGAAAAGCTGAGGCAAACAAAGATAAGTCATATAGCCAGTAAGTGTCTGAGGCCAGATGGGAATTTATGAAGATGAATCTTCCTGATTCCAAGACCATTATCCACTATACCACCTAGCTGCCTCTGCCTTTGGAGCTAATAAGTTCTGTGTTAGCCAAGGTCTTCAAGCATAAGCTGAAAAACTATTTTCTGGTGATGTTGTTGACAGAATTTTTATTTTTGGTAGACTCTTTTTACCCCCAACCCAGAGAACTTGTTTCAGTTCTGATGCTGTCCATGGGGGACACCTGAGAATTCTTGTCCATTCCTAGACAGCCAGTGCTAACCTGGTTTTGGCATTATTCTCGGGGATTTAGAGTCATATAAAAATGGGGAAAGGGTCTGAATAGACCCTTCAGCCTTGGAAATGACTATGAAGAGTTCATTTCAATTCTCTATGAACATGTGGACAAGTCAGTCTATGTCCCAAATCTCCTGAGGCGGTTCCTGAATCCCCCCAAAATATAGAGATATTTGCTTAATAACTCTATTTCAGTCTTCAAAGTGAGACATCAGGAACCTCATAGGATTACAGATCATAGGTCAAGAGCTGAGAGAGACCTTGAAGTCATCGAGTCCAGCCCTTTCATTTTAAAGATATGGAAACTGAGGTATAGAAAAGTTAAATGTCTTGCCCAAAGTCACACAATTAGTAAGCTTGTTAGAGATAGGATCTAACCCTGAAGGTTCAGGGTTAGATCCTCTGACACTGGAGCCATCACTTTTCTCTAATTCAAAACTGGCCCAACAGACTAGCCTGGGTTTCCTTTTTTTTTTTTTTTTTTTTTTTTTTTTTAATTTTACAAATTCAGGCCTTTAAAGTAGGGAACAGAAAAGATCATGCAGTGAATAGAGCACTGGACTTGGAATCAGGAAGCCTCATCATGAGTTCACATCTGTCCTCACATACTTAGTAGCTGTGTGATTCTGGGTTGACTCTTTTTGCCTTGGTTTTCTCAAGTGTAAAATGACCTGAAAAAGAAAATGGCAAACCACTCCAGTATCTTTGCCAATAAAACCCCAAGTGGAATTATAAAGAGTCAGACATGACAAAAAGAACTGAACAACAACAAAGTAGAGGGCCGATTATTTTTTCTCTGAGCAAGATAATAGTTTATTAAAAATTATGTGTATAGCTGTTAAAAAAGTGAGTCACACTGAGCCACTCATTTAGGTTAGTGATCACAAAGGGGAAGAGTAAGCCCTCTTTATTTATTATATTGGCTCATAAACCCATGAACTATTATTATTTTTCCAATTGTTTAGTTTTATCTTTATTTGTGTGAAAAGGTGTTTTGTAATTGTGATCATATAGTTCCTATAATTGTGTTCATATAATTCCTGGGTTTATCTTGTCAAGTAGACTACCAAGTATTTTATATTATTTACTTTGTATTGTTTCTCTTTCTATATCTTGTTGCTAGACTTTGTTGGTAATCTATACAAATGGTAATATTTAGATTGGTTTATTTTATATCCTGCAACTTGACTAAAATTGTTAATTATTTCCACTAGTTTTTTAGTTGATTCTCTAGAATTCTCTAAGTATACATCACATCATTTGCAAAGAGTGATAGTTTTGTTTCCTCATTGCCTATTATTTTCTCATATTTTTAAAATTTAATTATAGCTTTTTATTTACAAGTTATATGCATGGGTAATTTTACAGCATTGACAATTGCCAAACCTTTTGTTCCAATTTTTCCCCTCCTTCCCCCCACCCCCTCCCCCAGATGGCAGGTTGACCAATACATGTTAAATATGTTAAAGTATAAATTAAATACAATATTAGTGTACATCTCCATACAGTTATTTTGCTGTTCAAAAAGAATCGGACTTTGAAATAGTATATAATTAGCCCGTGAAGGAAATCAAAAATGCAGGCAGATAAAGGTAGAGAGATTGGTGTAGCTGGTTCAATTCATTACTGCTCTATTGGAAATGATTTGGTTCATCTCATTGCTGAAGATGGCCAGGTCCATCAGAATTGATCATCATATAGTATTGTTATTGAAGTATATAATGATCTCCTGGTCCTGCTCATTTTACTCAGCATCAATTCATGTAAGTCTCTCCAGGCCTTTCTGAAATCATCCTGTTGGTCATTTCTTACTGAGCAATAATATTCCTTAATATTTATATACCACAATTTATTCAGCCATTCTCCAATTGATAGGCATCCACTCAGTTCCCAATTTCTGGCAACTTCAAAGAGACCTGCCACAAACATTCGTGCATATACAGATCCCTTTCCCTTCTTTATAATCTCTTTGGGATTAAACCAATAGTAACACTGCTGGATCAAAGGGTATATTTTTTCTTACATGCATATTCTCATATTCCATTTCTTTTTCTTCCCTTATTGCTATGCCTAGCATTTCCAATGCAATATTGAATAAAAATGGTAATCATGGGCATCTTTCCTTCCCCTCCCTTGCCATTGTATTGGAAAGGCTTATCTAGCTTATCCCAATATGGATAATGCTTGCTAATACTTTTTAGATATATATTGCTTATAATTTTAAGCTTTTAGGAAACTCCATATTTCTAATGCTTTCTAGTATTTCTAACAGGAATGAATATTATTATATTTTGTCAAAGGTTATGACAGACTGCATCTATTGAGATAATCATATGATTTCTATTGATATGGTCAGTTATGCTGATAGTTTTCCTAATATTGAACCAGCGCTGCATTATATTAATTATGTAAATCCCAGCTGGTCAAAATGTATCATCCTTGTTAGTATTTTTGTTTAAAATTTTTTGCATCAATAATGATATTGGTCTACAATTTTCTTTGTTTTGTCTCTTCCTGTTTTAGGTATCAACATCATATTTTTTGTCATAAAAGGAATTTGGTAGGATTCCTTCTTACTTATTTTCCCAAATAGTTTGTGCAGTATTGAGATTAGCTGTTCTTTAAATGTTTTGAAGAATTCACTTATAAATATGTTTGGTCTGGAGATTATTCCTAAGAAAAAAATTTTCTAAGAAAAACTTCCTAAAAAGCTAATTGATGTTTTGTTCATTTCTTTTTCTAAGATTGGGTCATTTAATAAGTATTATATTTCTTTTTCTAATAATCTGGGAAATGTTTACTTTTGTACATATTCACCCATTATATTTAGATTTTCAAATTTATTAGCATTATTTTGTCAAAATAGTTTCTAATAATTGGTTTAATAATTCATCTCTTTCATTTTTGATGCTGGTAATTTGATTTTTGTCTTTCCTCTTTAAAATCAAACTAACATGATTTAGCCATTTTATTATCCCCCCCATAAAACCAGCTTTTAGTTTTATTTATTAGTTGAATGGTTTCAAGATTATTAATCTGTTCTTTGTTTTTCAGGATTTCCAATTTAGTATTTAATTGGGGATTTAAAATTTCTTCGTTTTCTTGATCTTTTAGTTGCATGCCCTACTTGTTGATCTGTTCTTTCTCTAGTTTTTATTGATGTAAGAGAGTAGAGAAATAAGTTTTTTCTTAAGTACTGCTTTGGTTGTATTCCATAAATTATGGTATGTTGTCTCATTGTTTTAATTTTCTTTAGTGAAATTATCAATTGTTTCTGTAATCTGTTCTTTGACCTACTTATTCTTTAGGATTAGATTACTTAATTTCTGATTAATTTTTAATCCCTTTTTCCAATGCTCATTACTGATGTAATTTTTATGCATTATGATCTGAAAAGGATGCATTTGCTATTTTTGCTTTTCTGCATTTAGTCTTGAGGGTTTTATGCCCTAATATGTGATCATTTTTTGTGTAGGTGACATATACTGCTGAGAAAAAGGTTTATTTTTTTTATTCCCTTCAGTTTTCTCCAGGGATCTATCATATCTAACTTTTCCAGAATTCTATTAATCTCTTTAAATTCTTTCTTTATTTTTTGGTTAGATTTATCTAGTTCTGAGATGAGAAAATTGAGATTTCCCCATTAGTATAGTTTTATTATCTATTTCCTTCTGTAGCACATTTGACTTCTTCAAAAATTTGCAATTTGTTTAATATTAACATTATTTCATTTTCTATTGTATCTTTCAGCAAGCTATAGTTCCTTTCTTATGTTTTTTTAATTAGATCTATTTTTATTTTTGCTTTGTCTAATCATGACTGCTACTCCTGCTTTTCTGTTCTGCTTTGCTTCTGCTGAAACATAATATATTCTACTCCAGCCAGGTTACCTTTATTCTATATATAACTCTGTGCTTCAAATGTGTTTCTTGTAAACAATATATTATAGGATTCTGGCTTTTACTCCACTTTGTTATTTACTTCCCTTTTGTAAATGAGTTCATCTCATTCATATTTCTAGTTATGATAACTACCTGCATATTTCCCTTCATGCTTTTAGTCCTTTGTTTATTCCCTTCTTTCTCTTACCTTCACCCTGCCCCTCCTCACAAATATTTTATCTCTGATCACTGTCTCCTCCAATCTGTTTTCCCTTCTATCAATCCCTGCTCTCTTTCTCTTCCCTTTTTACTTCCTTATAGGATAAAATAGATTTCTGAATACAACTGAGCATATATGTGTGTATATATATATATATATATATATATATATATATATTTCCCTCTTTAAGACAACTCTGACGAGAATAAGGTTCAAGCTTTGCCCATTACTTCCTTCACTTTCCTCTTCATAGTAATAACTCTTTCATGTTTCTTTTATGTGAGATAATTTACCCCATTATATCTCCCCCCTTCTTCTCCCAGTGCAATCTTCTTTCTCACCCCTTTATTTTGTTTTTTGGGGGGTGAGGAATATCATCCCATCAAAGTCAACTTATATCTGGATTCTCTGTCTACATATATTCCTCCTGATTGTCCTCTAGTAATAATACAAATATAATTTGCCATACAAGAATATAAACAGTTTAACCTTATTGAATCTCTTATGTTTTCTTTCTTGTTTGTATTTTACCTTTTTTATGTTTCCCTTGAATCTTGAATTTGACAATGAATTTTATTTAGCTCTGGTCTTTTAATTAGGAATGCTTGAAAGTCCTCTATTTTGTTAGATATCCTTTTTTTCCCCTGAAGGATTATAGTTGGTTTTGCTGGGTATGTGATTCTTAGTAGTAATCTTAACTCCTTTGTCTTTCAGAATATTATATAACAAGATCTCCAGTTCTTTAATATGGAAGCTGCCAAATCCTGTGTAATTCTGCCTATAGCTCCATGATTTTTGAATTGTTTCTATAGGGACTTGCTTGCAATACTTTCTCTTTGACTTAGGTGCTTTAGAATTTTTCTTGGATGTTCCTGGAAGTTTTCATTTTGAAATCTCTTTCAGGTGGTAATCTGTGAATTCTTTTAATTTCTATTTTTCTCTCTGGTTCTAGGATATCAGGGCAGTTTCCTTGATAATATCTTGAAATAAATGTTGTCCAGAGCTTTTTTTTTAATCATAGCTTTCAGATAGTCCAATAATTCTTAAATTATCTCTCCTGGACCTAATTTCTAAGTCAGTTGTTTTTCAATAAGAAACTTCCCATATTTATTTTATCTTTTTATTCTTTTGATTTTATTTTGTTGTATCTTGATGTCTCTGAGTGATTAACTTCCACTTGTACAATTTTAATTTTTTTTTTTTTTTTTTTTGCTGAGGCAATTGGGGTCGCATAGCTAAGAAGTGTTAAATATCTAGGCCAGATGTGAACTCAGGTCTTCCTGACTTCAGGGCTCGTGCTCTATCCACTGCACCATTTAACTGCTCCTATGATTTTAATTTTTAAAGAATTATTTTCTTTTTTATTATACTTTTTTATTTACAAAACACATGCATGGGTAATTTTTCAATATTGACCCTTACAAAACCTTCTGTTCCAACTTTTCCTCTCCTTCCTGAATCCCCACCCCTAGATGGCAGGTAGTCCAATACATGTTAAATATGTTAAAGTACATGTTAAATCCAATATATGCATACATATTTATCTAGTTATCTTATTGCATAAGAAAAATTAGATCTAGAAAGAAAGAAAAAAAATCTGAGAAGGAAAACAAAAATGCAAGCAAACAACAAAAAGAGTGAGAACGCTATGTTGTGTTCCACACTCATTTTCCAGTGTTCTCTTTCTGAGTTCTCTTCATTCTCTTCATTACTGAACAGTTGGAACTGGTTTGAATCATCTCATTATTGAAGAGAGCCACGCCCATTAGAATTGATAATTGTATAATCTTGTTGTTGCTGTGTATAATAATCTCCTACTTCTGCTTATTTCACTGAGTATCAAGAATTATTTTTTTCAACAAGTTTTTGTACCTCCTTTTCTTTTGGCCAAATTCTATTTTTAAGGAGTTATTTTCCTTGGTCAATTTATGTATATATATTTTTGTCCTTTCTGTTAACTCTTTTTTCATGATTCTCTTGCATTCCTCTTATTTCTTTTTCCAATTTTTTTCTGCTTTGCTAATTTTTTTTAATACTTTTTAAAGCTCTTCTAGGAATTCTTTTTGAGATCAAATTACATTTTTCTTTGATACTTCCATGTAGCTATTTTAACACTTGGTCCTCATCTAAATTTGTGCCTTGATCCTCCTGGTCTCCATACAACTTTCTATAATCAAGTTCTTTTTTTGTTTGTTTTGTTCACCCTTTCTGCCAAGTTTGTGGTTGGTATTTCTGTGTGAGAGCTGGGTTCTGTACTGTTCTATACTTCTTGTGCTGAGGCTCAGAGTCTTGCTCTTGGCTTTTATTGGGCTTCAGGGCGTAGCCATGGGTCTGCATCAAAGGTAGGCCCTTGCTGCTGGTTTGCTATGGAAAAAGGGTCTCTCTGCTGATTGGTCCTCTGCCCCTATAGCCCACTGCTGACAAATTCTCACCACTAGTCAGCAAATGGGTTAAGATGTAAGAGTTAAAGAGGGAAAGAGCAGAAAGGGGATAAAGAAGAGAGTACAGAAGAGCTCTCCCATTCTTTCCCCTTATCTCCCAATTCAGATCCCCCTTTTAACTTCTTTATTATATCTTTGTTCCTTTCTCTTGATTTGAAGAGGTGTGGGTAGATCCCCCTGCCCAATCTTTCCCACCTGTGATTATGGTTGAAATTCACAGATCCACAATATTTATTGCTGAAAGAAAGCTTGGATTGAGATGAGACTGTCACTTCCCTTGTTCTAGACACTGAACTTCTATTAATGCAGCCTAAAATCACATTAGCTTTTTTTGGTAGGCACTTCACACTATTGACTTATATTAAGCTTTCAGTCAACTAAAATCACTACAGTTTCTTCACATGAATTGCTGTTAAGCCATTCCCATCTCTTCTATCCCATACTGATAAACATAATTTTTTCATAAACTTAATTTAAGTTTAAGACTTTATACACAGTTTCATCTTTTTAAATTTGGTCCATTCTTCTAGATTGTCGAGATCTTGGATCTTTCTTCTGTCATCTGACTTAACATCTAGATATCTAAATTTAGAGCACAAGACTCCTGGGCTGGAGACAGAAAGACATCTTCCTGAATTCGAATTTGGTCTCAGGTACTTATTAGCTAGATGACTGAGCAAGTCACTTAACCTTATTTGCCTCCATTTCCTTATCTCTAAAATGAGCTGAAGAAGGAAATGGCAAAACATTCTGATATCTCTGCCAAGAAAATTGCAAATAGTATCATGACTGAAATGACTGACCAACAACAAAATTATGTCATTAGACAAGCATCCTAGTTATGCCCGTGCCAAAGTCATTGATTAAGGTGTTGAATAGAATAAAGTGGCAGACATAGACCTTAAAGGTTCATATCAATCCACTTATCATTTTAGATTTAAGTACAGTCATTCTACCAGCTATGAATCCATCTAATTCCATCTCATAATTCCAATCATCTAACCATAATTTTTCCATCTTGTCCACAAAAACATCATGTTCTCATGAAAGACTTTGTCTCATGCATTGCTAGAATCCATATATACTATGTCAATCAACTGAATATTCATCAAGTGCCTGCTATGTACTGGGACAACTAAGTGGCACAGTGGATAGAGGACCAGACTTGGAAATCATGAAGATTCAGCTTCCTGAATTCAAATCTGGTCTAAGAAAGATATTTATAGCTATGTGTCTCTAGGCAAGTCAATTAACCCTATTTGCCTCATTTTCCTCAACTGTAAAATGAGCTGGAGATGAAAATAGCAAACCACAACAGCATCTTTGCCAAGAAAATCCCAAATAGGGTCACAAAGAGTTGAAAACAACTAGACTGAACTGTGTACCAGGTACAAACAATGAAATAATACTAAGAAGCACTCTATGGTATTTTTCAGATCTATCATTTTAGTAATGCTGTCCTACAAAGGAAAAATTACTATTTAGTTAGATGAAACTTCCTTTTTGTGGTTCCATCCTGGCTGCTAGTGATCTCCTTTTCTCTAAGTGATCACAAGCAATTTGTTTAATAATTAGTTCTGAAATCTGTATTTTCTGAGAATCTATATTAAGCTCAACAGTCTTTAATTTATGGAATTTCCCCTTTCCCCTCTTTTAAAAAATTAAAAAAGATCTGTCCATTTCTGTTGCTTGATTTTCAAGAAAGTCTCCCATTCTTCACAGCCCTGGATCTGGAGACGGGAAAACTCTAGTTAAAATCTAACCTTAGATATTTACTAGCTATATGACCCTTGTAAAGCCACTTAATTTCAGTCTGCCTCGGTTTTCTCATCTATCAAATCAGAGTAATAATAGAAATTACCATATAGGATTATTCAAAGGATAAAATGAGAGAGCACCAGTTAAAGCTCTTTGCAAATCTATAGCCATGTAAATGTTAGCCATAATTATCATTGTTTTCAACGATTACTGACAGAACAAACAATAGTTCTGCAAGATCTTCTAGTACTGTCTCTGTGACACTGGTCAGATTATTTAACACTTTGATTTTTTTTTTTGTTATCTGTAAAATGGGGAGAATTATATTTGTATTACTTGCTTCATTATTCATTTAATCAAAGCATATTATGAACTTACTATGTGCCAGGCCACTTGAATACAAAACCAAAGGTTGAGTAGTCCTTGACCTTACAAAGTTTATAACCTATCAGGGAAAACATGTACACATAAAGGCATTTGTGATATAATTAAAGAGCATGTAGAGGGAAAAGACATTATTAATCACTATGGGGATTTGGAAAGGTGATATGTTGCAGTATACATATATATGTATACATATATATGATACAATAGATACAATATATGTTTGCAGACCCAAACAGTTCTCTTGCCACAACAGCATCTTTGCCAAGAAAATCCCAAATAGGGTCACAAAGAGTGATACATACAAAAGGTGATAATTGAACTGCAACTTAACAAACCTTAGTGATTCTATGAGGTAGAGGTAGGAAAGGATAACATTCTAGGAATGAAGGACAGCCAGTACAAAGATGGAACAATAAGAGCCCCAGTTTGACTGAGCCACCCATTTGTATGAAGAGGATATTTATAATATAGAAAACTATGTTATTGTAGGGAAAGTGCTCTATAAATGTTTTAAATACTTCATAAATATGCTTATCATCATTAATTCCCCATGATTTCATCATCCACTGGCCAAGCAGAACTGACAGACATTCTAAGGTCCACAGAAATTGGACACTTTCCCTTGTTCTGAGATATAGAGAGATCCAAACAATTTACATCCTTCCCTTTTCAAATTTCGAGCTCAAAATTGTTTCCTTCTCTCTTTCCATCCCCTCTTCCCTTTCTGAGATGGCAATCCATTTTTAAAATTTAATTTTTATTTTTAGATTTTTTTCAAATTACATGTAAAGACAAAGTTGCAACTCTTTAGAAGATACAAACAAAAGCTTCATAGTATTCAAAAGAAATGTATTCATGCCAGAAAATCTTCAGCCTTACCTCTTCTAATAATTGGGCAAGATCAATCTCCTACAGAGATTTTATCCATAACTACCTCCATTTCTCTTCCCAAATGGCCACCTTCAATTGTAAGAAGAGAAAGCATTACCATTTTGGTCTTAATCCCTCTCCAACCACCCCCATGCCAGAATAAGTAGTAGAACAAGGGGTTGCTGTCCACTTAGCACCTGCTTTAGGATCAGCAAAGAAAGAAAGCTAGCATTGGTGGTCATTGGGTCACCATGAGCAGAACTACAAACTTGGGCAGGATAATAAAGGCACCAATGTTCTTGTGATACAGGAGAAGGAAGAGAGGGAAAGAATGTGTCCATTCTTTAAATTAAAGGGCTGGAACTATGGAGGGAGGAAGTAGAATTTTCCTTTTTCCATTTCTAATCCCAACCCAATGGACCTTTTCTCCATCTGTGGCTTAGGATGCTCTCTTTTTACTACACTTGAATGTGAAAACTTTTTCTTTTGTAGCTTCTCCATCTTCCCTCACCTTAAAGTATGGCTGACCTCAGCCTGTGGACTTGACTTGAGTTTTTAGTGGGAGACATTCTCAGGTAAGAGTTCTTATTTTTAAAAAAAAATCAGGTTCCCTAGGGGTTCCCTATTAGTTCCTCAGATGTCTTGCTTCCTTCAAAACTGTACATCCAATGGGCAGAATGTTTCCTATACCCCTTCATGGGACTGGTCTTGATCTCCTAAGCTAAGAGCAGGTCAGACTTTTATGTATAGATAAAGTAATATGATTTCTAAAACATCTAGACCAAGAGTTTCTAATCTTTTG
Source organism: Antechinus flavipes (assembly GCF_016432865.1). NCBI lineage: Eukaryota > Metazoa > Chordata > Mammalia > Dasyuromorphia > Dasyuridae > Antechinus > Antechinus flavipes. Next base: position 315,350,914 of record NC_067399.1, on the reverse strand, counting down.
TGTGGGTGTCATGTATACCTTTGACATCTGGTAAAACCTATGGACTCTTTCTCATAATAATGGTTTTAAATTTATAAAATAAAATACATGATTACAAAGGAAGCAAATTATATTGAAATATTGAAATCATATTGAAATATTTTGAAAGCAAGTTCAGAGACCTCAGATTAAGAATTCCCAATATAGTAGGTTCCAAGGGCATCCTAGAATATCTTACTCATTTGCTGATATTTATGTTACCATATTAGAACTTCATTCTCTTAACTTAAAACTTATGAGTCCTCTGAGAAGCATAATACTGTTTTCAGGTTTTTAGGATTTAGCATGAATAAATTTAGGGAATGTTTATTTGAAAACAGGTTTATATAGACAAAAGAAGAATACAAAAATATGAATTCCATCTTTCTGAGAGGAAGAAAGAATGGATACAATTGCAAGCAAAGAAAGAAATAAAAGGAGAAAGTTAGGGCTGTTTTGCATATGAAATATAAGAAAGTATTTTTATTTTCCTTTCTAGGACCATCCTTTCCAAGATAAGAGTGAAGGTGGAGTAGATAGGATCCAGAACCAAAATTGTTAGGGATAGAATAAGCTTTCAGATAGGTTCAAATATCTATCAGCCCACTGTAGTATTTTTGTAGCCCATTTCATGTTGAATAGGGCATCTTTAGTATTCTAAAGATGGTCCTAACTAACCTACAATCTATGTTTAAGTCTTATCTAAAGACTTAGAGAGATAACCTGTGGACAGGATACTATACGAGGAGTCAGAAAGACTTCACTTCAAATCTCTCCTGATACTACTTCTAAGACTTACTAGCTGGATGATTATGGAGAAAATTATATAGCTTTTTCAGCATTAGCCAACTGTTTAAGACTCATCTGCTAAGTTATAAATCTGCTTTGGTGTTTAACGTATAAAATCAGCTCTTTGATACATGATCAGAATGCTTGCTTACATTTTGCTGTTTTCTTTTAGGATCTTGGGCTGGTGCTGATTTGCATGATTGGTATATAAGAAGCCATTTCCTTTTCCTTTGCTCTGTAGGAGCCGAGCTTTGGGAGGGTTAGGGTTGAGGACTGAAATGGGCACCAGGCGTTTTAGTCTGTGGATGTCCTGTGGGGTAGCCTGCTCTTTTGAGGGATAGGGTGGAGCCTGGCATTGTGGAAGATATCCTGACTGTGGCTTTTAACTAATCCAATTTTCTCTCCTCCCTAGTCTTCTGTTTCCCAGAGTAAGGAGGAACCAGCCTTGGCAAAATGGATCCCACGTTCCCAGAGGCAGTGAGCCAAAGCACTATGCCCCTGGATATTCTGAATGTTGTAGAAAGATACAACAACCGATCATTGGGCACATGCTTTCATACCAGGAGTGCTATAATGAGGGGGCAGAGCTTTGGTGGAATACCCACTGTGTTAATCCTAAACCTCTGCTTCTGGCTGGTAAGTCAGTGGCAGGGTGGAGAGAAGAAAGAGAATGAATGGTTCTATAGTGAGTCCTAGCCATAGATGTACCAATGTGAGCTGGTGATTAGCCATGGTCATATACCTGTTTGGGAGTCCAAGCAAGAGAGGAATAGTAGGACTCCTGGATTCATAGAATCAAAATATGATCTCATTATACATTTAGAACTAAAAGTGACCACTTGTGAGCAGTGGGGGCTAAGCTTGTTTCCGTGATGGGACTTCGTTCCAGATAAAAGTAAGAGGTAGAATATAAGTTTAGTAAAGGGATCAGAATATCATTGAAGGTTATAGTTGAAAAGGGATTATTAAGATCTCTGTCATTTTATTGATAAGTAAATGGAGCTATAAAGGAATTGATTGGTGTATTCAAGGTCAAATAATTAGCTAAAACAAGAACGGGAGTTTCTTGTCTCCCAGTCTGATTACAAAAGATATCTCATTGGAGGCTCACAGCCTAACCATGGAGGTAGGCAGGATAGATATTCCCAGAGAAGAGGAAACTGAAACTCATAAGGGCTAAATGAGTAATTCAGCTAGTTCACACAGCTACTGGAGGTCATCTAGCCTAACACCCCCAATTTTAGAGACAGTATGGTATAGTGGATAGACTATTGTACTTAACTTTTTAGCCTCAGTTTCCTCATCTGTAAAACGAAGGGCTTTTCCTCTCATGTCTGAAAATGAAAATGTCTCAATGATCTCTAAGGTCTCTTTCAGTCCTAAATCTAAGCTATTATCTTAGCTGTGTTTTTTCTTCACAGATAACAAAACTGAGTGGCAGATCTGAGACCTCACCCAGCCTCCTAATTTCCAGTCCAATGCTCTTGAACCAAGACCCTGCTTCATTTCTTTTTTTGAAATGATTGAAGAGTCTATTCCTAACTATCAAAGGGTTAGGGTAATAGTCCCCATGCATACTAGCTCCTTTTAGAGCCAAGAGAGGGTCTCCAAACAAAAAGTCATCAGGAGTAGAACACTGATCTTGACTCACTTTTCTTTCCAACTGCAGGTTGCTATTTTTGTCTATGCCTTCCTTCGGAAAGCTGCCTGGGACTATGGACGCCTAAGTCTGCTAACAAATCATGAAAGGTAAGACTCAATCTATCCAACAAACCCACATTTATTCCCTAGAATCACTTGAATCTAGAATAGATCAGAATAGACTTGAATCTAGGTCTGTCCTCATCAAATCCCAAGTTGATGAATCCACTGAAGGACCCCAGTTGAATAGCTCCATTTGGGAAATTAAATTTCCCCAGGTTGAAAATGATTGGCTAGGATATTGTGGAGATTGACTCTTTTTACTTCTTCAAGACCATCCAACAAGAAGCTAGATTTAAATGACTGGCATGTTAACATGATATGTTATATTAAACATGAGAACAATAACAATAAAAAAACACTTTAATCCTCTGTATTGATCCATTTCTGGTCCTCATACACAGTCATATCTACATCTAAAGTGTGACAGGCACTGTGCTAAGTGCTGGGGAAATAAAGGCAAAAGATAATCCCTGCCCTAAATTGAGTTAAAAATCTAATGGGGGAGGCAAAATGCAAACAACTATAAATAATCAGAAAATTTAGCTGATAGACCTATTTGGGATAGCCCAAAGAGGAAAAGGGTTCATGTGGTCTTATACTAAAGTCCAATGGAGGTTAGGGCTTTTTTGTATATGTGCTAACTTTGGGCAAACATAATGCCAGAACTTGGAATTGACTAATTTGAATATGTCAGATAAAGATAAAGGGATTCGTAGAATTCCTTTGGTTTCAGGACTTAGAACTTACCAGTTAGAACTAACTGCTATATGTTTCCTTTCCTCCCTTCCACTATTACTCCTCATTCCCCACCATTTTCCCTCTGGGATATAGTACCTCTATATTTTTGAGACTCTTTTGTTACCTGATCATCAGAGTCATTGGGATCTCAAGTTTGCAGAGATTTGAGGCTTAGGAAGAGATACTAGAAGTTATTTAGTTTCAGTGGCTCATCATATACAGGAGAGAACTGTTACAGAGTCAAAGTAACTTCTTCATTATCCTATTTAGTGAGTAATAGAACCCTGAATTTGGAATTAGATGGACCTGACCTCAGGTTCAGGGACTGTGGTTGTTTCCACAACTAATGATCTGAGAAATCTCTACTGCTGGTATGGGAACTGAGAACATTCATTCCTGACCCTAGACAAGAAGAAAGAAGGGAATATATATATATAGCAAGTGGAATAATGACCAGAGGGTCAGACTTCAAATGATAGAAATCTGTTTTCTCCTTCTTTCTTCCTCTTCTCTTGTCTCTCTTTCTCCCTCTCCTTTATCTATGGCTAGCCTGATCTCACTGTTCTTTGGAGAGCAAAGTGATAAGAATTCCCCAATGGAAGCTGTCCTGGAGGTACACAAAAGAGATACGGTAAGTATTTGATGGAAGTGCAGGTCTGAATGAAGAATACATACTAAGGTAAGAGTTCCATTCCTGAGACCAGATTTCTCACTAGATACTCAAAGGCAGGTTTCTATTGACCTACTCCCCCCAAAATTTGTATACAAATAAAGGGAGACAAAACTTAAAGGGAAGCAGGGAAAAAAGAGGGGGAAGGTAACCTGGCAAAGCAATGGTTTGGGGATGTAAAGCATTCTGGAGAGACTTTTGAGTTAGAAATAAAGTGAGTAATATAGCTGAGACCCTTCAAGAAGTGGTAATCCCAGGCAGAGTGCTCGCCAACCAATGAGGAGACCCTAAACTGGCAAGACAACTGTTTTGTGTTTATGTATGTATGTGTGTATGTATGTATGTATGGTTCAGCTAGGTGACATAGTGGATAGAGTGCTGAATCTGGAATCTTCCTAAGTTCAAATCTGGCTATGTCACTTTGGGCAAGTCACTTAACTCTATTTGCCTCAGTTTCCTCATTTGTTTCCCCATTTGTAAAATGTCCTCAAGAAGGAAATGCAAACCATTCCATGACTAAACAATGCATGTATGTGTATTGAGGGAATAATTCAAAAAGTGAATTGAGCCAGGAGTGCATACATGATCTCTACTTCATTTATATATTTTTATTTACATATCATAAGTAGATAGGTATGGTATTTAAAAATATTCAAGAGACATAATATCTGGGTAATTTTATTATTGATAATAATTATAATTTTAATAAATAATAGTATAAATACTCAACAACTTAATTAATAAATAATAGTATAAATACTCAACAACTTAATCATTTTATTAATAATACTTATAATAGCTAACAATCATTTAGATAAAAGGATGGTTACTTGTTGTCTGTTCCTGAGACTATTTTAGCAGCAGGCTCTTGATTTATATGTCCATTGGAAGGGGGATGTTCTTGAAAGTGGCATTGAACTCTGATTAAAGAGAGAATGAATATTACAATGAAGGACCAGATATGAAATTTGGTTATGTCATTTGCTTTAAGTTAACCCCAGCCTTGAGCAATCTATTCAGAGAATTTGTCCCTATTCAAATCTGAGAAAAACACAATTGTTCCCCTCTCTGAATGGGATGTGGATAGAGAAGATACCTCTGCCTTTAGAGATTGAGGTCTTGAAATGAGGATAAGTGAAAAAGGGGGAAATCTGAATCTCCCTAAATCATTGGTTATTAATAATCATTTCTCTCATAGGTATATGCTTATGCACATGTCCTTATTTGTCTTTGTATGTCCCTTGGAAGATGACCACATCTGATTCATTTCAATTCAGTAAGCATTTGTTAAATCCCTTCACTTATTCTGGCACATTTTCCCAGAAGCCATAGTTTCTTCCCTTGAAGAATTTGAAATCAAACTGACTAGATAAAACAAATCTATAAATCATCAAAGAAAAATGGATTCAGTTACTCAGCAAACATATTTTTGTCTTGTTTTGTTTTTATAGTATTTTATTTTCCCAAATACATGCAAAAATAGTTTTTAACATTCACCTTTGCAAAATCCTATGTTCCAAATTTTTCTCCCTCTCTTCCTTCTCTCCCTTCCCTAAGAAAGCAAGCAATCTAATATAGGTTAAACATGTGCAATTCTTCTAAATATTTCCATATTCATCATTTAGCAAACATTTTTTCATGTGCTCATTACTTTAGGAGAAATCCAGATATATCTCACATGGTCCCTAATTCTGGAAAAAGTTTCAAAATAATTGTTCAATTAGATTTAGAACAAAAGTTTGTCAAGCACCATTAATAAGGAACTGTCCTTGGTGCTAGATCTGTGGGTTGGTTTTTTGTTTGTTTGTTTGTTTTTTTAAATATGAGGAAAATGGTCCCTTCAGTCAAAAAGTTTGTATGCTTCTAAGCAAATAAAAATGTAACAAAGTAATTTCAAGGTCAAGACAAAACTAGCATCTGAGGGATACCATAAAAGTCTCAGGAGGTAGTTCCTGAGCTCTCTCTTAAAGGAAGTTAGGGATTCTTTGAAGGAGAGAAATCCAAACGTGGGAGAAAAGAAACATGCAAGTTTGCCTGGAACAGGGAGCATATGTAGGGAAGTAACATGAAATAAGACTGCAAAGGTAAATAAAAGCCATTTTGAAGAGGGTGATCAAGACCAGATTGAACAGCTGTGCAAATACTGACTATACTGACTATAGATTAATATTAATTATATCATAGTAGGTCATGCTGATTTTGTCAGAATTTTTATGGAGGAGGTATTTTGAATTGGTTCTCAACAAAGTGAAAGGTCAATCTTGGTGAAGGGAGGAAGAATAGAAAAACAAAGTTGCAGAACTGGTAATAAGTGGGGAAACAACATCAAGGAACCTTGCTCAACTAAAAAAATGGGCTGACTTGGAAAATCATGAGAAAAAAACAGGTAAATGTAATGAAATGGAGCAGTAGAGTAAGAATGGAATTAAACATCATTTAATTCTGATATTACAACAGAGCAATTATGTATTAAGTTCCCTGCTATGTACAGAGCTATATATTTAGTACTGCAGGAGACCTAAAGTTTCAAAAACAACACTGCCATAAAGATTTTTCCAGGGTCAATCTGGCAATATAGGTCATTAAATGCTATAAAAATATTACATGATACATGTGTTAGAGATTTACAAAACAAAGTGCTATGTGAAGCTGAATGGAGAGGATATTTCTAACCAGAGAATGGGTAAAGGCATTGTGAAGGAAGTGGCAACTGGTTTAGGCTTTAAATGAAAAGAGGACATTTGAATCATAGAGAATAGCTTAAGTATATGCTCCAAGTCTTGAAAATGTAATGAATTTTTAGGATACAGAGAATTTGGGTAGATTTAAAGTATCCAAAAAGACATAACATAAAATAAGTCTGGAAGGAACAGATTTGATTTAAGTGTTAGACAAAGGAATTTTAAAATTTACTTTTGAGTCAGAGCAATTTTTAAGTATTTATAGTGACTTAACCAGATCTATGCATAGAAAAAAGACAACATGGTATAGGGAAACTGAAACACCTGAGGTGAAAACCCAGGCAAGTCACTTTGAGCCTCAGCTTTCTTATCTGTGAAATTTGTACTTTAATTATCTTGCAGAAGAGCTCTTTTAAAACATATATGCATGTATATGTGTATCAATGCACAAACATATACACATGTGTATATAAGGTGAGAAAAGGGGAGGGAGGGAGGAAAGGGAAAAAAGATAGATGGAGGAAGAGACAGAGAGACAGAGAAAGGGAGAGGAAGAGAAAGAGAAGGAGAAAGAGAAGGAGGGAGAGAGAAACAGAGAGAGAAGAGAAAGAAAAGGAAGAGAAGGAGGAGGAGGAGGGAGAGAGAGTATGTGTATCCCCTCCTCCATAATCTGACACTGGTATGAAGGATATGGATTGGGAAGACTGCTGGCAACAATACAGTACAATTGATAGAACTTTGGCTTCAAATGTGGGTTCAGACACTTCTGTGACTATGAGGGAATCATTTAATCTCTGACTCATCTGCAAAATGGAGGTGCTAATAGTGCCTCCCTCACAGAGGAAGATGTATGAGGACCGAATGAAATAGCATGTAAAGTAAAGCTTAAATCACTATTGAACTGCTAGTCATTATCACTATTATGTAAATTGTCATTACTAGCTGCGATGATAGTCTAGGTAATTGGTAATAAGGGTCTGTACTAGAATACTGACAATGGTAATAGAAATGGAGGGAAACAGATTTTTAATATTTTGGAGAAATGAATTGAACAAAACATGATCAATAACTAGATATGAAAGGTGAAGGAGAGGATAGTCAGAGGTATGCATGAGGCAATGGAAAGTGCATCCAACTTGAAGTCACAGAACATGGGAATATATGCGTGATATTGGGGAAGTTACTTAATCTCTCAGGTTTCAGTTTCCCCATATGTAAAATGAGAGAGAGTAGATGGTCTTTGATCTCTTTTCGTTACAGAGCTATGATTCCATCATCCTATGAACAACAAAATTACAAGCCTGAGAGGCAGGTAAAAGAGGAAGTTTAGGGGGAAAGATACTGTGCTGGGTGAGGGATAGAATGAATTTGAAGTTCCAGTGGGAATATTCAGGTGGTGTTACTCTGAGCTCAGCTGGAAATGAAAGCCTAGAACACTAGAGAAAAAGGAAAGACTGGAATAACAACAATAAAAATAATTATATAATACTTGAAGGTTTCCAAAGCACTTTACAAATATCTAATTTTATCTGCATAAGCATCTTGGAAGCTGCTGTATTATTTACATTTTACTAATGAGGAAACTAAAGCAAACTAAATTTAAATAATTTGCCCAGCAAATACTTACAACTAGTAAATGTCTGAGACCAACTAGAAAGTTTTTGCATTAATGTAGGAATTAAATGACCTGTTCATACCTGGCTTAAGGGCTAAGTACAGAAAGAGAAAGGAAGGATTCCATAAAAATACATTTTATATATACATATATTTTATGTATACACACATGCATGCACACATGCATATACAATATATACCTACAAATGTTTATATATATACGTACATATATACATTTAAGCATCATTAAACTTTATGTTTATATCAATATATTTTGATCATTTGTATCTGACTCTATGACAAAGACGAATTGGCAAAGAAAGATGAGGAAACTGAGGCAAATAGGGTTAAGTGATTTGTCCAGAGTCATACTCTGTAAGAGTCTGAGGCTGGATTTGAACTTAGGAAGATGAGACTCCCTGATTCCAGGCCTGGCATTCTATCTACTGTTCCACCTAGCTGCTATGTTAATATATAGTATATAAAAAGTATAAATTTATATAATCTATATTTAAAAACTTCTTCAATAACTTTTCTCTTATAATACAATTTATTTTATTTTATGCATTTAAAATGTTTATTCTTCATCAGTTCCAATCCAATCTACTTCATTCATTCCTTAGCCTATTCCATTATTACCTTTGGAACAACTAGTTCTATTGCCAACAAGCTTGCATATATTTTTGAACTTTTAAACATTTTATGATTAAAATTAGAATCTGTCTGGAAGATAACCAAATTCCTTGAAGTCTTCTCTGCAGATAGTTACTCCACTTATCACACCTTCTTCTTTTAGGGGATGAAGTAGAAGGAGGGGTATGCTCCTTGTTCTAAACTACCATTTCCAGTACATTGCTCTCCCAACATTTGTTAATGACATTCTCTCTTCTGAGGTCCATACAACTCACTTTTATTACCCTCTCTTCATCCTGTGATCACTTTACTAACTTTTGAAATGACTTTGACATCTGGATCATAATTATATTCTCTACCCATTTCTTACCATCAATCCTGAGAGTGACATTATTCACACTGACAATCCTTCTAACAACCTGTGTTCCAGACTTATGTTCTAACACATTCAGCTGAGTTCAGTATATCAGCACCTTGATTTCCCCCTGGAATGTCAAACTCATTATAGTCCAAGTAAAATTTACCACACAATTCTTTGGCCTCCTTGAATCCCGTAACTTTCTTCTGTAGCATTTTAACCGTACACTGAAATGATTACATCTTAGAGCTCTCCCGGATTTGACCTACAATCTTAGGTGTGATGGCCTGCACTTTGTAATTTCTGCTTTTGGGGAAACTGAGGCTGGTGGATTGCTTGGCTTGAGAGTTTTGAGTGCCAGCTCTAAGTCCAGAATGAATATGGTGAGTGCCTCAGAGTGGGAAGTAAGGGCCTAAAGCTGACTATGGGAGGGTCAGAAATGGGACTAAGTCAAAGTTCCTGTGAATTTGTACTTCTCTTGTTGTTGTCATTAAGTTGTTTTAGTCATATGTGACTCTTTGTAAGGCAGTTTAGGATTTTCTTGGCAAAGATAATGGAGCAGTTTGCTGTTTTCTTCTCCAGCTCATTTTCCAGATGAGGAAACTTAAAGAAAACAGGATTAAGTCACACAGCTAGTATCTAAAGCCAGATTTTTACTCAGGAAGATGGAGTCTTCTTGACTCCAGGCCCAATATTGTATCTATTGTAGATAACTCACAAATTATCTATAGCTAATTGGTACAATGGATAGAACATCAGACTTGGAGTCACAAAGTCCTTAGTTCAAATATAAATATTGTCTATTGTATCATATAAATTCATATTTATTATATAACATTAATACAAACATAAAACATAAAATATGTTTATAATCAATGTATGTCTATATAGAGAAACATACATGTAGCTATTTATGCGTAAACATATTTCTTTGATGGATTCTTTCTGTTCTTTTTATATACTTGATACTTGGGTCAGATATATACCTGGCAAAAGTTTTCTAGCTGACTTTCCTATCTCTAATCCATGTTAAACACATCTAATTATCAATCTTCCTATAACTTGGCCACTCCCCTATTGCCTACCAAGATCAAAGAACTGAAACACCTCTAGAGGAGAGAAAGCCTGTTGAATATGACACCTATAAAGCAAATGGTTTGTCACCCTTCTGCTCTACCTGGAGGGCAGAAACCTGGAGTGCAGAGTATTCAGGTTCTGTCTAATCAGTCTAGGAACTAAAATGCAAATATAGCAGAGAGAACTCCTGGTGGCCCACACTAAAATGCCAATAGTCTAGACCAAGAGTTCTTTTTTCTTTTCTTTTCTTTTTTTTAATAGCTTTTTATTTACAAGATATATGCATGGATAATTTTTCAGCATTGACAGTTGCAAATCCTTTTGTTCCAACTTTTTCCCTCCTTCCCCCCATCCCCTCCCCTAGATGGCAGGATGACCAATACATGTTAAATATGTTAAAGTATAAATTAAATACAAAATAAGTATACATGTCCAAACCATTATTTTGCTGTACATAAAGAATCGGACTCTGAAATATTGTACAGTTAGCCTGGGAAGGAAATCAAAAATGCAGGTGGGCAAAAATATAGGGATTGGGAATTCTATGTAATGGTTCTTAGTCATCTCCCAGAATTCTTTTGCTGGGTGTAGCTGGTTCAGTTCATTATTGCTCCATTGGAACTGATTTGGTTCATCTCATTGCTGGAGATGGCCACGTCCATCAAAATTGATCATCATACACTATTGCTGTTGAAGTATATAATGATCTCCTGATCCTGCTCATTTCACTCAGCATCAATTCGTGTAAGTCTCTCCAGGCCTTTCTGAAATCATCTTGCTGTAGACCAAGGGTTCTAAGTAACTTAGAGTTTGTGAACTTTGTGTGTGTATATGTATATCAAACTCTCTATTTACATATATGGTATGTATATGCATACTATATGTTACAATATGTACATACTATACATACAAATACTATATATACACACTCATATGCAAACACTATATATACACACATACACTGATGCTGTATATACATACACACACTAAATGTGTATATCTCTCTATATATACACACACATACATACCCTCCACAAACACTATATATACATACTATATACACACAATATACACATACTATATATACACATTACTATATACATGAAACATCCTATATCTATATATACAACATATACCTGTTTACACTATATGTTACATACAAACTATAGATACATACATACACACATTTTATACACTACATATACTTTATATATACTCTATATTATATATACACTATGTATATATACATATACATTATATATGTATACATATATAAACGCATGCATGTACATAAATTGTATATACACACTATATAAACATAAATAAATACACAAACACATTCTGTATGTATACCTATACAGTATATACACAAACACATTATACACATACAGTACACATTATACTCACACAGCATATACATACATTTATACTATATAGATATATAGATATATATATATCACATATACACAAATATACATACTATATATTCATATAATATATACCATGCACATATTAATATATTCAACATATACACACACTATATATATCATATACACATATATACCTACATGTACATACTGTATACACACTATATGCATTATATATACATACAATATATATACACATTATATGCAAACACTACATATACCTACATGCACATACTGTATATACACATATTTTCTCTTTCTTTTTCTCTCTCTCTATACACATACATATTTATATTATATGTGTATACCATATATACTATAAACACATTATATACACACAACATATATGCATATACATATTATATACACACACACAAACACTATATATAATATATACCTATACTATATATGTGCTGCACACATATACCTATATATACTATATACAAACATGAATATACATTATATTCATACACCATATATATATACTAATTAGGTAGATATAGATATATGTATATATATATACACACTATACATGTATAAACATATATATACATATATGCATACTATATATATACAAATACTATATATACCTATATACACATACTGTTTATACACATATTATATATACACTAAATATATACTATATATATGTATACACACACACATATGCACATGCAATATATATTATAAATGCCACACACACATATATACACTATAAATGCCATTCACATACATATAAACACTATGCACACATTCTCTCTACATGTACTATATATATATATGTATATATATATATATATAATATGTACTTTATATATACACACACTACATATACACATGAATACATACTATATACATGCACCAAATATACTATACTTACTATATGCATGCACTAAACATACTATTCGCATATTGTGTGTATGCATGCTTTATATACACTATGTATGTACAATATACACACACATATTATAAATATATACATCCATCCATACACACATATACACACACCCCAAATATATGTACTATATTTATACACATACTATATGTACATATATACACGTACTCACATACCATATATATACATGCATATATACACTGTATATACTATGCACATACACACTATATTTATGCATTATATATACTCTATACATATATACTCTATAATATATACATATATAGTATATAATATACATATACATATAAACATACATAGATCACCTATATATGAAGATTAATAAATTTGGCATGTTAAAGATGTACTAGAATTAGGTAATTAGAATTAGAATTAGTAAGCTTTTCCTGTACTCTAGGATTTACGTGACCAGTACCAATCAGGCCTAAGGGCTAGCTGCAGAAAGATAAAGTAAAAAGGGATTCCCTTGAAGAACATTTTAGGTGGAACTCTGGGTCTGGAGTCAGGAGGACCCAAGTTCAGATCTGCCCACCGACACTTATTTAGTGTAGGATCCTGGGTGAGCCCCTCTTCCTCTTGTCTCAGTTTCCTCACTAAGGGAATGGAAATAACAGCAGGTCACCTCCCAGGATGTTGTGAAGATTCCATGAGATAATATTGCTAAAGCACTTAGCATGGTGCCTAGCAACTAGTTCTGTATAGATGCTAATTATTATCATTGTTGTTGTTACGGCTGATGACTAATTGAATATGATTTTAGAATACAAATGAGATGGGATTAATTATGGGCTTGTCTGCATGAATATGGCCCGGGATTTGCAGTCAGAAGACCTAGCTTTGAATCTGGAATCTTCAACTTATAATGAGGAGATCAGACTTGACCCCTAAAACCTCTTATCTGCTTTAGATACGATGATCTTATGAACTCCAAATCTGTAAGCAGAGTGAACCGTAGAAATGGGGACTAGTGGGCCAGGTAATGAAGAGCTTTAAGGGCCAAGTGGAGAAATGGCTTTGCACTCATGATTCCACAGGTACTCAGCCAGCATAAGCACGTTCACATCCGTTATTTCATTTGGTCCTCAGAAATACTCCGCGGGGGTAATCAGGACAAAGATTATTATTCCCTTATATACATGAGAAACTCTGCTCCCAAGGACACTTGACCAGAGCCTTCAGGACTGGGAGCCTGGGGGAAGAGGGAGTGGGCAAGGGTGTGCTGGAATAAACTTGTAAGAGAGAATTGTTAAATATATAGCAGGACCGTTTACACTGTGAAGAGCCCGGCACATTTTTATTGTTGTTAAGTCATATCCAACTCTTCATGACCTCCCTTTGGAGTTAGAGTGGTTTGTCATTTCCTTCTTCAGCTCTTTTTACAAAGGAAGAACTTGAGGCAAATGGGGTTAAATGATTTCCCCAAGATCACACAGCTAGTAAATGTCTGGCTGGATTTGAACTCAGAAAGATGAGTCTTCTAGCTCCAGCCCCCACACTATCCACCACGCCACTTCCACTGGCTGCAGTCAGAGCCTGTGGACTCCTCTTGACAATTTTGACAATATTGATTATCTTGACAATAACACTAATTTACTTATGTGAACTTGGACCATTTCCTCCTTTGTAAATCAGGAACTTGAACTAGATAGCCTCTGAGGCCTTTTCCAACTGTGATCCTCTGTGTGTGTGTGTGTGTGTGTGTGTGTGTGTGTGTGTGTGTGCACTCATACACATCACTGATCCATCCTCTCTGAGTGACTTACTTTTTATGACTTCATGTGGACAGCCTTGTTCCCTGGGGTGGCAGGGACAGAAGTCCTCAGTGCTTCTCCAGATCCTGTCTGTATACCTAAGAACTTCCCTTATACGGTGCTAACTTACTCTTCTCCCTCCTTTTTGCTCCCAGGGTAACTTTTCCTGGTTAATCCACATCATAAAAATGACGTAAGTGTTTTTACACCCTGGGTGAAAGCTCTATGCTATGGGGGAAAAGGGGATTGGGCAGGGCTGTGCTGGATCACCTTGTGAGAGAAAATTCTTAAATATAGCATGAGTGTTTAGACTTTGAAAATTAGCAAATGCTACTGTTTAAGGTTTAATTTATTATTTTGTTGATTGTTTAAACTTAAGTGGTAGAGAAAATGTTAATAATGCAAATTAAGCTTAAAAGAATATTATGGTTGTTAAACATTTCCCACTACACTCTGCCCCTGAATCAGCTATGTGGAGCTCCCCATGTATAGCTTGTGTTTAGACTTTGAATTATGTAGCCTTCTCTACTTTGAGAGAAGGGCAGGAAATATTTAGCTTATCTGCCCTGTCCCATTATTCATTAAGCAGACCCTCAGAAACAAATTTCTTCTTCTACTCTATAGGCTTTTAGCCACAGCCAACTTCAATGTCATCATCAAAAGGAATTTCCCCTGTGTCTGCCCCTTCCAATTCTGCACAACTGAGGAAAGCAGTAATGGGAGAAGACAATATGATACCTATTTGATACCTGTCTTCAAGCCTTAAAAGGATTGACATTGTGGAAGAGGAAATAGGCTGGTTGCTCTTACAGGATAGAATTAGACCTAATTGATGGAAGTCATAGTCATAACCCTAAATTCTAACTTAATATAAGAAAAAGCGTCCTAACAACTAGAGCATCCTTGACATAGTAGGATATCACTAGCTAGGAATGCTGTAGAAGTGATTCTCAGCTCAGTAATAGCCCACGTTTAATACCGGTGCCCTTTTTATGTATATTTTCTCCAATTTATCCACCTTTTAGTTAGTTTGTATGATATCTGGCACATAATAGGTACTTAACCATTTATAAATTACCAATTCATCCTGAGCTGGATGAGTTGCACTAGATACCTTTCCAGCTCTGTGATTCTTCAAGTCCCTGACCCTCCTATAACCCCTGAGAGATAACTTCTGAATTTTCCCCAATTTTCAGCACCTTAATTTTTCATTATTTTCAACTCCAGCCAAACAGAACCAAGCACAACTATACAACTGCC
Source organism: Antechinus flavipes (assembly GCF_016432865.1). Classification (NCBI taxonomy): domain Eukaryota; kingdom Metazoa; phylum Chordata; class Mammalia; order Dasyuromorphia; family Dasyuridae; genus Antechinus; species Antechinus flavipes. Next base: position 315,335,281 of record NC_067399.1, on the reverse strand, counting down.
AACACACACATATATACCTACATGCCCATACCATAGTACATTGGAAAAAGCATTAGAATGAAAGGCCACAGAACTGGATTTTTTACATGCCACTGTGATACTTTGGGAATATAACTTAAATCTCTCTGGGCTTCATTTTTTCATCTATAAAATGGACTGGGTTTCTGAGATTCCTTTCCAGCTCTGAAATTCCATGGTTTTATGAAATCTGGATCTCTGTACAAGCATACCCCCTCTTTGGACAGTCTGCTATCATTCTACTAATCTATGTTCTTCCTCTTACCCAACTCAAAACATTCTTTCTTCCAGCTGTCCTTTAAAGGCCCTCCATCTACCAAGCTCTCTTTTGTATCAGGCTTCTATAACAAATACACTGAGCTCATTTACCTTTCTTTGTATTTTTCTTTGCAGTGCTCTTAGGGTGTTTTTCATTAGGATTCACTTAGACATCGGGACAGAGACTTTTTCTTCTCTTTCTTTTATAGAGCCTTTTAGTGAGCATTTCCAAGTTATTGGATGACTGACAAGTCTGCCCTTGCCAGAAAACTTCCCATAAAACATGATTTCTTTGAGCCTTGGCTATTATTAAGATAAGGATGTGGAGGTCAGAGTCAGAGCTCGCTTCATGTTTTCCTCACTTGATCCCAAAGATACTCTGTTTGCCATGGGCATTTGTGTTTATCTGTGTTTAAAGAATGGCTCAGGATCACACTGAAATGTGAAAATAGTAATTTTAGGACAAATAAAAGGAGTATGAAGGGTAACTATAAGGTGATGGGAATATAATGAGAAATTCTTGGCTTCTGTCACAGAACTTCCCCCTTTAGGTAATATGTTGTAAACATATGGTACTAGTTTACCATGAGAAGTGAAAAAGCTATGAACAGTTCAGGATTAAACAATAAATGGCCAGTATTACATGAACAAGAGTGAAGAAAGCCCTGGATTAAGATGCTGGCAGTATCCACTTAATAAATGGTAATATTAATCAAACACATGCTCAGTAAGAGATCAGAGAAGCCCTATTGAGGTCTAGAACTGGCTTTCTGCTTTTGGGATCCCTAAGTGGTATACTTAAGCAGATCAGTATACCCTCATGTCCATTTTGGAGTGTCACTATCTTGGGAATTTCCTCTCCAAGTTCTTGGTTTGTTAAGACTGTCCTGATATACCAGTGATAACCTATATATAATTGATGATTCCATTTCCACTATTCTAATAGAACTGTCCTCTCTTGAAGATTACCAGTGATGTTCTAATGATCAAACTCTTCTCAGTCCCCATTCTCAACTTTTCTATAGCATTGAGTATTGATATTGATTCAACTGATAATGGTTTTCAGGAAAACATTCTTGTTCATTCTTCCAACTCGCCCATGGCTTATAATAAATAAATCTAAATAAGCTGGATGTTCTTGGAAATCCTTCAACTCAGATACCAACATGTTGTCCATCCCTTTCCTTTTTTATTCCATTTCCATTCATTAAGTGCTTACTATGTGCAAAGTACTGTGAATGGTAACCTCCTTTGACTTTTTAACCTTTTTTTATGATGAACTTAATAAACATGAACATTTTGCCATATTTCCTCCATATAAAAAGCAAAACAAAAAATTATGTTGCATATGAAACCATTAAGTTTCTATTAAATTTGACATGATTGTACTATTTCCCTACCTCTCTGAATCACCAATATCTGTATTTCATTGATTTTTTTTCATCTCTTTTTTGGTATAATTCTCTCCTACACCTATTTCCCATCCTTCCCTCAATAAAATCCTGTTCTTCTAACATATGAGAATAGTCAAACCAAACAAGATTCTCACATGGGCTGTGTCTGAAAATTTATGTCTCATTTTATAGTGCTTGGCCAAGAGGTGGTTTAGTATGTTTTATCTATCTTCTAGAATCAAAATTTTGGTCACTGCATTGATCAAAGTTCTTAAGTTTATCAAAGTTGTTTTCATTTATTTTATTATAGTCATTGTATAAATCTTCCTTTTGGTTCTGCACATTTTACAGTGATACAAATAAATCTTCCCAGGTTTTTCTGAGTTCATCTCTTTCATCATTTCTCAAATGTAATATTATTCCATTCTATTAATATACAGTAATTTGCTCAGCCATTCCCTGATTGATGGATATCCAAATTGCTTCTTGTTCTAAGCTACAACAAAAAGTACTACTATAAAATTTTGTCCATATCTCTTTGATTTCTGCAATATTACCATTCTTCTTTTTTCCTCTTATGTGTCTGCTTGCTTCTCTGTTTTCTCTTTCCCTTTTTGTAGGATAAGCATGTTTGGCCTAAAACTTTGTTCTTGACTCTCTTTTCCTTCCTGTTTGCAACATTATCCTCTCGGTTTCTTTCCCATTGCAATAGTCCAAATTTAAGTACTCCTTAGCTAGCTCTCTTGTAGATTATTGTAATAACCTTCCCATCTCCAGTTTCTTCTTCCTCCAGTTCTTCCTATCCACCTTTGTTAGGTCAGACTTGTTATCCAGCTCTGATCAGATCATACCATCACTCAGAAGCCTTAGTGGTTTTGTTGCCTACCAATTCTTCAAAGACATAAAATTTCACATGTGCATTCTCTATCCACCAATAATACACAAATTATCTAAAATTAGTAGAAGTTTTTGAGAGTTGCTATTGTCAAAAGTTTCATTATCCTGTGGCTAACCTGCTTCTGAACATCTTGGAACTTTACCAAGCAGGCAACAGATGCTCAATCAACCATTCTAAACTCAGATCCTTAGAGTAACCACAGTCACTACCTTGTCACCAAAATAAAAAGCATCAGAGTAGTATTTTAGTGGAAGATTGATTTCCAAATAAAGTACAGGCTCCATAGCCAGGAAATAAAGACATTCTGTAGCACAATACAAGACTACCTTTCCATCACTGCTCCTCTAAATAAGAATTATGTTCTAGCCAAATTGAATTTCAAACTCCAAGGCTTCTTAACTCTATGCTGCTTATTCGCTCTCTCCCATCTAACTACTAAAATTCCACCCACCTTTCAAAAACCCTAGCTCACAAGGTACCTACTTCCTGATCAAATAGAAGGGAACTCATTATTTCATAGGGCATCCCATTCTGTTTTAGGATAATACCAGGTATTAGAAAATTCTTAGTTTGATGTAAAAGTAGTACATAATCTCCTTGAGATTGAGGAAATTTTTTGTGATCTTCGCATATCCAGTTCCTGTCATCTAGGAGCTGCTTAATAAATGTGTGTTGAATTGAACTTAATTGAAACCTGCCTCCTTGTGACTGCCACTCCTGAAGCCACGCAGTGTTTTTTAAACCAGCCCCAGAGGACTTAAAAATGCTTTTTGGTGATCCACTGATTATTCAAGATAAATCACTCTTTTGCACCTAATTTTTGGCATACCAGTTTCTGAGAAGTGTCTTTTTGTGTCTCTCCTAGGAAAGAGGAGCTGATTAAAAAGTGTGGAGATGATGCCAAAATGTACCTCAGTTTCCAGAGACACCTCATTCTTCTATTCCTCTTTCTCTGTGTGCCCTCCTTGGCTGTCATCCTGCCTCTCAATTACTCTGGGAATCTTCTGGGTAAGGGGAGCTCAGAAGCCAACAAACACTCCTCTAGAGCTGCAGTGCCTCAAGAGAATGGAGGCAAAAAACAGTTCCCTCCAAACATCAGGGAGGGCTTGAATGAGGGTCCTCTTTTATGGCAGTGGAGTGTAATAAGGAGAACACCAAACTAGAAGTCAGGAGGCATGGTTTCTTATCCTGGCTCTGCCATTGATTTACTGTCTGCTATTGGATACGTCACTTTGAACTCTTCATTACCTCATTTTCTTCATCTGTATCATGGGGAAATTATAATGGCCACTTTTTATTTCATAGGGATAACAAAAATGAAAATACTTCCACTTTGGAGGAATAGATGGAAACAGTGAAAAGTATATTTTGTTTCTATGACTTCTATGAATCCAGTGTCAACCCAATATAAAAGCATAGTTGGCTAAGTATATTTAATAATAATATTTTTGAGATAGAAAATCTACATCGCCAACATAGGATAACATCTTTTTTCTATAATGTTCAGCTGATACATGTGAAACCCTAATAATAGTTGCCAAGAAAATAACAAGTTTTCCTGTTTCCACAGCCAACATAGGATAAGTCCCCATTTCTAAATATGTCCAACCATTTTTCTTCAGTTTCCATCTTTTTTGGGGGGACTAGGTTTCCCTATCTTGCCTAGGCTGGAAATGTAGTGAGGCTCTTCACAAGCACCCTATCCCACTAGTAATCTGTATTGTCTAATGGAAGCTTTAATTTTCATTTCTGCCTGAGCCAATTTGCCTCTCCATAGGCAGGCTGGGAATCCCTTACCTCCATCTCCTGGAGGCTCACCATATTGATGTTAAACTTTTCACTTGATTGGCCTCAGCCCTGCTGAAACTCAGAACTCTTGAGCTCACCAACATCAGCATGCCCAATTGCAGGGGTAACATGTCTGGTACTTTTCCTCATTTGCTTCTCTGCCAGTTAAATATTTATTTTTTCCCTGAAGTTCTACAACTTCCTATAAATTAAACATTTATATCAAAATAGATCCTATTATTGCCATTTTCCCCAAAATAGCTTTTTTTTTTTTGAGCCTGGGATTCCATTTGTTGTTATGAACTCTCTGAATAGAAACTCCCTTCATTAATCCAGAGCAGCAATTTGTCTATTTCTCATAGTCATGAAGGCTTCCTGGGGCAATGAAAGATTAATGGACATACCCACGGATAGAGTCACACAGCCAGTATGTATTAGAGGAAGGATTTGAGTTCATCCTTCCTGATGCCAAGACTAGACTATATCCACTATTCCATACTGCTTTTTATATATAATCTTTAAATAATTAATTCCATATAAATGTATGTGATAGAAAATAATAACAATAAAATCAGGGAATAGTAATTACAAAATAAATTTGACTAACAGGGCTCATTCCATTAATCTGAATTTTTAAAAGTATTTTGTATTATTAATTATTGTGTTTTGTTATTATTTTATATTATTATTGTTACTATTATTAGGTTGAGGAAGCACAGCTTGCAAAAATGTGAGGGTAGGAAAATCAGTCAATAGTTGGAGTAAAAGAGTATAATGAAAAAGAGCACTGTATTTAGAACCAAAGGACTGAGTTCAAATCTTGACTGCTACATACTTCTTCAGAAATCTTGGGAAAACCTTTTTTCTTCTGGGGACCCCCATTTCCTCATCTGTAAAAAGAGACTGTTAGATTAAAAGTGTGGTTAAATTCCAATAGAAATGAATCTCCATAGGCCTCATATTGACTGCAAAAAAAACACAAATTAATATCATATATTTAATGTTCTCAGTTCCATTTTAAACTTTTTCAGCCGCATTGGGGAGTTTCATAGCTTGCTTGTAGAATTTGATATGTTTCCTTTCTCTTCCTATGACCATATGAGAAAAGGACCTGTTATTGTCCCAACAAATCTGGGACTAGCTCATAGGGCCCGAGAAAGGGTAGGACCATGGGAGGTAATCCAAGGTAGACTTTCAGCTGGGATGCATGCATTCCTAGAGGCAAAGCTACTAACAAGCATTCTTCTTTTTCAGCACGAAATAGTCATTTCGGCCGTACCACCATTGTCAATGTCGGCAAAAAGTAGGTGTCAATGTCTTCTTACTTTTTTTGTCTTACCTGGAGAGGGAATAGATCAGGGACACAGATCAGTTATATCAGTCTCCAACTTGGACATCAGTTATCCTGTGTTGAGAGAGGTTTATTTTTCCTTAAAGATCTAATTTCTAGTCTCTAAATTAATGAACACATGTCCTGGTGAAATCTAGTGTACTGGGTTGGGAGTTAGGATGTCACTGATTTACTAAGCTAGTATTATTTGACTTTTCTATACCTCAGTCTTCCTAGCAATATAGTGGATTTTTTAAAAAGCTCATAAGATGGTTAACAAAATTAGAATTCAGAAAGACCTAGTCCGGCTTGAATGATGACCAAAACTCAAGGTGAAATTTAATGAGCATAAATATAAACTCTTTGGGTTCAAATACCAAACTAATAATTTCTTAGTCATCATTATCTAAAGTATAGTATTCAGAATCAAGGAATGGTGGTCCTGATTTATTCTGCCCTGGTCAGACCACATTTGGAAAATTACATTTAATTCTGAAAATCGTGTTTTAAGAGAGATTTTGTTGGAGCTGGAGAGGGCCCACAGGAGGGCCATCATGGTAACAGGATTGGAAACCATGACATAAGATCAGCTGAAAGAAACTACATACCTTGCTTGGCTATCATCCTGCTAGTCAAGTACTATGAGAATTATCTGGGCAGGGGAAGCCAGCAACCCTTCCAGAGGACTAATGCATTTCAAGAATATAGGAAAGAACAAGTTAATGGGGTTGGGTAGGGTAAAACAAAAGGGAAGTATGAGGGGAACCGGATGAGACAGCTATCTTCAAATATTTAAAAGTCTGTCGTGGAGATGAAAAAATAAAATTTATTACACATGACTTCAGAAGGCAAGTGACCAAAGGGTGGAAATTATAGGTAGTTAGGCTTTAGTCAAATTTTTTTTTAAAAAAAAACAAGTTTTTGACAGTTGCAGTTGTTTTAAAATGAAATGGGCATTCTCAATGAATCCCTGGATGTGTTAAAGAAGAAACTCAGAATTTGTTGAATTTGTTTTAGAGAGGAATCATTCTTCGGGTAAAGGTTAAACAAAATGAACACTGAGATACTTTTGTATTCAGGGATTCTGTGACTCTATGAAGCACTGTGATCCTCTCCTGGTGACCTACATGAAGGAGTATAGTTCTGGTAGCCAAGCATTTCTAGTTCTTCAGCAGAAATCCCACAGAATAATTTAAGGGAGTTAGGGGATAGTACTATGGACTTGAAGCTAAGAAGACCTGAGTTTGAATCCTGCCTCAGGCACTTACTAGGTGTATGACTGCTCATCTAGAAAACAAGAGATGATAATGGCAGCTACCTAAGGATCAAATGCGATAATATGAAGTACTTGCACTATAAATGTTAGCTATTCTATGAGTAGAGGTTTAGGCTATTGTTAACCCTATGCATAAATGGATTCATTTCAACCTCCAAATTTTATATAGAATTAAATTCTAGACAATCCTCTTGGCTGTCAAAAGAAATTCAAACATTGGATCAAAATCAGATAAGACAATATGAAAATACTATAAAACTGGGTACTGGATTGTAGAAAATGAAACAATTTATATAACTTAGTTGTGATTAGCTTCCTGCTACTCTATGAATACATTAGTATCCAAAGCTCTTGACAGTGACACCTTGTGGCAGAGGCTCCAAGAGCAAGTGTAATCTCACAAATAATCCACTTCTTGTTACTACAGCTGTTCCTTTCATCTGGGCACAATCAGTCTTAGACAGGATTATGAAACAGATAAAGATGTGTCTTTAATAATGTCAATAATGCCAGACACTTGTCTTGGACAATTTTTACTTAACTAGCTTCCAAATAACTTACTATCTGATAACTTTTATCTATCCAGTAGGATTTTCATCTTTATAAAGCTTATTTTTAAAAAACACATACATTACTTTAATAAAGTTTTTTAAGGGCAGCTAGGTTCCTTAGTTCCTTAGTTCAAATCAGGCCTCAGACACTTACTAGCTTTGTGACCCTGAGCAAGTCACTTAATCTGTTTGCCTCAATTTCCTCATCTGTAAAATGATCTGGAGAAGGAAATGGCAAATCGCTAGAGAATCTCTTCCAAGAGAACCCCATATGGCGTCAGGAAGAGTTGGCTGGAAGTGACTGATCAAGGCTTCTTTAAAGACAAAGGACTTCAAGGTCCAAGGCTTATAGGGATGGGAAGGTCCTTAGAAATGAATTAGCTAAGGAATCATGAAGTGGCGCTTGTAAGAGATTTCTTGCAGTGTAAGTGCCTGAGCAGTCATAGACTCAGAGGGATCTCAGAGTTTATCTTTTTGCAGTTGAGGAACTGAAGTCCATAGAAGTTAACTGATTTGCCTAAGTTGGCTCAGGTAGTAAACAAGACTTGAACCCAGGTCTTTTGATTTCAAATACAGTGCTCTTTCCTGTGTTTTGAAAGATCCTCGCATTAAATCTAGAACAGACCTCAGAGATCATTGTAGAGAGGAACGATTGGGGCAGCTGAGCCAAAAAGTAGTCCCCAGTTTTTCCAGATTGAAGAGAAGGGATTTAGATACAACAGCAGTCCAACTCTGAGCTCTCCTTCTGCCCTCCTTTTCATGCTTCATCTACTACCAACATAGACCAAACAGTATGAGATTAATAGAATCTAACCCCAAATTTTCCACCCACTGATCTATCACTATGGAAATTTGGCCAGCCAGGCTGAAGCCCCTTAAATTTAGAGATAGACTGGCATAGCCTTAGCATTTAGAATATAAATTTTTACATTGCCAACTAGGTAGGACATAATTGCTAGAATATTTCAAGTGTTAAATCTAGGAAAAATATATGTCCCAGGAGCTAAATCTCTGTATATCAAGTTGTACATCTTGAACTAATTGTAACTACTTCTTATTCTTGACAGTGACAAGATCTTGTGGGTACATAGTGTATTCTCCTTTCTCTACTTCTGCCTCACCTTTTGCTTCATGGTCCACCATAGTCGAGACATTAAACCCAAGAGTGAAGGAAAGGTAAGGTGAAGGAATCATACCCATTATTAAATATTCCCCATCCTTTAAACTCCAATTCAAATACCTACTCCATGAAACTTTCTTTGATCCTCTATGATAACATTTTCTCCTTCAGGTATAACATAGTTCTATACTTCCCTTATATTTTTCCTAGTTTATGTAGTTTCTTTATTTCAGAAAAACATAAAATAATACATAATAAATTGTAGTGTTATATATATATACATATATATATATGTGTGTATATATATATATATATGTGCCTTATTTCTGAAGTGCTTGCTCCAAGGGACACTCCAGGAGATGGCCTGATCTAAAAAGGATGCTAAGCTATCTCAGAGTTTGAGCTTTATCTCACTGAAGTTATTGTGGGAACATAGTATCCTGAATTTCAGAGACCTTAGTTCAAATACAACTCTGGACAAGTCAGTTTTCTCCTCTGAGCCTCAATTTCTTCATCTAGAAAATGAAGAGATCATCCTAGGTGACCTGTAAGATCCCTTCCTTCTTTAAATCTATGAATTTCAGAAGAATCAGAAGCTGACTGCTGACACTAGAATTAAGACTTCTCCTAGCCTAGCCTCAATCCTCCAGCATCTTTGGATGAAGTTCCAAATCAAGTATGAGGTATCAGTTCAGCCTAACCCTCAGAGTTCTAATCACCCTCTCATTCTTCTTCCTCCATTGGGATCTCAGAAGAGATTCTGGCCCTCCGGAAGTCAGAGGCAGTGAAAACAATCATCATGTCTATGCTCACTTTTCACAGATATTTAATGTATAGGAGCCTCTTATTTTAATGACACATGAATTCCCAGTTCCCATTACCCTTATCTAAAAATCTAGAGTCTCAAATCCTATTCCTTGCCTCTAATTTTGTCTCTGGGAAAATCAGCTTTTCTTTCTCCATAAGCCATGCCCTCAGTGCATCCTCTAGAATCGTGGCTTTATAGGTTCACAAAATCCCCTTTATCTTAGATCAAAAGATCTTCACTTTTCCATCCTTTTAGGCTGGCTCTCCCCAGAAGGCACTATATCCTTTGGCCACCCTCTCCAGAACTGGGTCGTCTTTCTCATATCCTCTGAAACAGGGCCAGGAAGAAGAATTGGTATAGTCCTCTCTCCTCATTGCAACTTCCAGGTACTCTTTTAACATCCTCAGTCAGCAATCTCTCTTCCTTTGAGGTTCAAACTATCCATCCTGAAATGTCTTACTTGCTTTAACTCCTTGTTATAGCAATCTACTGGCACCTAGGTGATTCTTTCTCCTTTCTCAAAGAATTCAGTTCCTGGATCACCATCTTCCTCTTCATTCTGCCTTCATACTTGGAGGTCTCAACATGTATCTTCTACAGCACTTCCTAGAAAATTAGTTGTATTTATGTTCTCCATTTCCTTGCCTTCCATTAATTCTCATTCCCTTATCTGGTTTTTGACTTTACCTCTTGACTAAAACTGAAATAGGATTACCATTGATCTTTTGACTGTTCAATCCATTGGCCTTTCCTCAGTGCTTATCCTTCTTGACTTATCTAAAATATTGTCAATGACCCCCAGCTTCTCCTCTTACAAACTTTCTCCTCCCATGGTTTCTGTGACACTTATCTCTACATTTTCTTTTTGCCAATTTGATTCTTTTCCTTTACTACATTTCCTTTAGTTAGTCATCATAAAGTTGTCTTTGGCCCTCTTTTCTCTCAACAGAAGAGAGAAATCTCTTGCCAATCTCTTTGGTTCCCATGGTGTTCAATGATCATGAGTATGACAATCACAGAAATTATATCTAAGTAGAGCCTGAAGTTAGGAAAACCTGACATTATGTCTGACTTCAGACATTTAACTAGCTGTGTAACCCAGAATAAGTCACTCTATCCCTCTCTGCCTCAGTTTCTTTAGCTGCAAAATAGGGCAATAACACCTACCTCCTAGAATTATGAGGATCAAATAAGATTAATATTTACTGAGTGTTTACCTCTGTTGTGGTTGTTGAGTCATTTCAATTGTGTCTGACTCATCATGACCCTATTTCTTCACAAAAACTCTGGAGTACTTTGCCATTTCCTTCTGTAACTCATTTTACAGTTGAAGAAATTGAATTAGACAGGATTAAGTGACTTGCCCAGAATCACACAATTAACTCATTTTACAGTTGAAGAAATTGAGGTAGACAGGATTAAATGACTTGCCCAGAATCATACAATTAATAAGGGTCTGAGGCCAGATTTGAAATAAGGAGGATGAGTCTCTCTGACTTCAGGCCCAACACACTATCTACTCTTATCTACTGTGTTATCTAACTGTCCCACCTGGCATATGATAGGCACTTAATTAATCCATCCCTGAAATTTTCACATTTTCACAAACTATTCTTCATTCCTGGAACCTTTTCTCTGTTCTCATCTCCTTTTCTTCAGCTCCCTTCAAGTCTCAGCTAGTTTAACAGAAAATTCTAGATTTGACTCCTACCTGGCTTGCCAAAAAAGATGAAATGACCAAAGAAACAAAAGTTTGAGCTCCAAAGCACAGCAATTTATTATGACAATTATATAAGAAATTGGGACCAGTCATCTTCCTCAGCTTTGGCACTGTACTCTTAACTGAAGAGGAAGACATTTTTTAATACATAAAAACTTAATCAAATAGGACCAATTAATTATAAGCAAAGCAATTAGCCAGAATATAAAATTAGGCAATCTAATTTCTAACTGAAGGAAAGATTAAGGGTTTTCCAAGTTTGGAGGGGGAAAGAGTCAAGTTGAGAAAGGAAAGACTAGATTTGGAATGGATCTTAGAATGAAAAGATGTTGATTAATTGCATTCGTCTTCATTTGTGAAACAATAAATGGCTTGTACCATCTCGTTTTCTATGGATAAATAACAGAAAAACAACAAAATGGCAGCACAAGATGGAGTCAGTGTTCATGAGATAGAATCTGATTGGTTCTTTTGATTCCCACACCAAATCAACTCAATTTTGTAATTGATCTTCATTTTATCTCAATTAATTAATCTGCCCTCAGACACATACTAGCTATGTGACCCTTGGTCAAGTCCATTTAACCCTGCCTGTTTGCCTCAGTTCCTAATCTGTAAAATGAGCTTGGAAAGGAAATGGCAAAGGATTCTAGTATTTTTGCCAAGAAAGTTCCAAATGAAGTCACAATGAGTTGAACACAACTGAAATGACCAAATAAATAAAAGGTACTACCATTTTTTGTTTACCTTTTTTTAAATATAGCACTTTATTACCAAAAAATACTTTATCTCATTTGACCCTTATAGTAAACCTGTGAGGTAGGCCATTAAGAATATTATATTCCTATTTTACAGATGAGGAAACCAAGGTTGAGGGCTGGAACGATGCTCATGGTCACAAAGCTATTAAGTAGTGTAGTTGGAACTGACAAGCATTCTCATACCTCTAAGTTCAATGTTCTTTCCACAACTCCACACTTCCACTTTGGATTATGGGAGTTTGAAGGGATCTCAGAAGTCATTTGGTCCAACTCATATGTGAAGAGGTTTTTGGCTATATTATATCTAAAAATGGGCATCTAGTCCTTTAAAAAAAAACAACTTGCAAATAAAAGAAAACACATTATCTCTTGACACACCCATTCTATTTTGGGATAACTCTTATTGTTGTGAAATATTTCTTTATAGCAACCAAAGTTTGCCTCTTTGTAACTTCTTCCATTTATTTGTCATTTTCTGTGTCCCTATTTTCTTTACCTTTTTCTTGTAAAGCATGAATTTGAGCTCTTCATTATTCAGCTAGCTCTCCTATGAAATCTCTCTGGTTTATTCATGTTGGTCCAAAAACATGGCACTCAGAATTGAGCACAATATTGAAGATGTGGCTTGACCAGGACAAAGTATGACAAAATAACAGTTTCAAATTTCTGGATGCTGTGTATCTCTTCATGCTGCCTAAGATTATCTTATCTTCCTTGGTTACTATGTTATACCATTAACTCAGATAGAGCTTTTGATTCATTAAATTACCCAGATCCTTTCCAAGCGACAGCTGATAAAATCATAGGTGCAATAAAATATGTTATTTTATTATTATTATTATTTATTATTATTAAAATATGGCATTTATTCCAGAAAAGAAATAATATTAGTTCTTTTCTTCATATTGCTGTACTGATTCTTTGTAATCATTGCTTCCTTTTCTAAATTCTCACTAACAATCTCTTTAATAACATGTCCTAAAATTTTGCTAAGCATCAAAATCAAACTTACCAGTCAAAAAGTCAAAAGATTGCACACTGTTTTTTTTTTCTTGAAAACCAGAATATTTGCCCTCCTCCAATCCCTGTGTGACGTCTCTTTCTATGATTTTTTTAAAGACTACTAATAATTATTTCTCAGAAGTCACATCTGCAAGTATTTTCACTACCCAAGAATATAGTTAATCTGGGCTGATTGTATTGAACTCATTGATAGCATTGAGGATATTCTCTTCTAACTTAATTATCTAGGATATTTATTCTCAATTAGCCATTTTTATTCTATCCTTTCTAGTCCAGTGATTTTTCTCATTGTAAGAGAAAACAAAAAGAAAATAGGAATTGAGAAAGCTTTTAGAATCTTTTCCTAGTTATAAACAGTCACATTCATCCTCATCATCTTTCTCTTTTGACCCTCTTCTTTTCTCTCATAGAGCTTTTAAAAAACTCTAATCATTTTTATTTATCTTTAGTGTTTTCACTGATAACAGCTCATTCTGACTTTCTCTGATAGTTAATTTGAATTATGCCTCATATTTGTATTCATTTCCTTTTAAATGATGAAATCACTAAGATTATAGGGAGGAAAAAAAAGATAAAAGCTCAGGAGAGAGCCTTTGGATACATTGACAATTAGGAAACAGAACATAAATAATGAGCCAGCAAAGGAGAGTGAGAAGGAAGGAATCATTCAGGTAGGAAGAAGGAATAGTGTCAGAAACATCTAGAAAGGAGAGTGTCCAGAGAAAAGAGAGTGGTTGACAGTCTTGAATGATGCAGAAGTTAAGTATGATGGAGACTGAGAAAGGGACACTAAGCCATTTTTATTCTATCCTTTCTACTCCAGTGATTTATAGTATAGCCATTAAGAAATCATTGATAACTTTGGAGGAAAGTTTTAAATGAATAATAAGATTTGGAGCCAGATTTCAGATTGCAAAAAGGATTGAAAAGTGAATGAGAAAATAAATATAGACAGTTTCTCTAGGAATATGATTGTGAAGAAAAAAAAGATATAGGATGATAATTTGAAGAGATAGGGAGAAGTGAGAATTATTTTAGGATGGGAAGACCTAGACATGTTTGTGGGCAGTAGGAAAAGAGCTGATATAAAAGGAGAGACTGAACATTAGAAAGGTGGAATGACTGCTGTAGCAGTTTCCTGGAGGAGATGGGAGGGGATAGAATAAAGAGTGTAAGCAGATTAGGAGAAAGACAATATTCTTGATCAATTAAACAATTAGTCAACAAATAAGTGCTTATTATGTGCCAGGCTAAGTACTTCCTATGTGCCAGGCTAAGTACTTCCTATGTGCCAGGCTAAGTGCCTACTATATGCCAGGCTAAGTACCTGCTATGTGGTAATGTTGGAGGTACAAAAAGAGACACTCTGTGCCCTCAAGGAACTCACAGTCCAGTGGAGGAGAAAACAAGTAAACAAAAATACAAACAGATTATATACAGGATAATTAGGAAATAACTGATAGAAGGCACTAGAATTAAGAGGGAAAACCTTCCCATACAATATAGGATTTTAGTTAAGATTTAAAGGAGGCCAAGGAAGTGACTAAGTAGAAATGAGAAGAGCATTCCAGGCATGAGGGATAGCTAAAGAGAATTACTAAAGCTGAGAGATGAAGAATCTGGTTCATCAGACAACCATGAAGGTCACTGTCACAGTTTTGAGGAGTACATGGTGACGAGTAGGGTATAAAAAGAGTGGAAAGGTGGGAGGAGACACTAGGTTATGCAGGGCTTTGAATCATTTTGTATTTGATCCAAGAAGTGAAAAGGAGTGACTGGACTTTATTGAGTTAGGGGCATGTCATGGTTGGACCGTAAGAGTGGCTGAATGGGGGGTGGATTGGAGAGGAGAAAGACATTGCAGGCAGACCCACCAACAGGCATGAGGTGGTGAGGGCATGCACCAAAATAGTGGCCATGTCAAAGAAAAGGAGATTCAAGAGATGTCACAAAGGTGAAATCAACAGCCAGTGTCAACAAATTGAGTATGGAGGTAAGAGAGAGTGAGAAGTATCGGATAACATCTAGATGGAGAGCCTGAGGGACCTCTACAGTTATAGAGAAAGAAGGTAGGAAGTGGGGATGCTTTAGGAGAAAAGTAGTGAGTTTGATTTTGGTCATGTCGAATTTAAGATGTCTCCTAAACATATAGTTCAAGAAGTTCAGAAAAGCAGTTAAAGATGTAAGATTAAGGATCAGCCAAGAAGTTAAGGCAAGGTATAAGAATCATCAGCCTAGAAATGGTAATTAAATCCATGGGAGTTGAAGAACACATCAAGTGAAGAAATATAGAGGGAAAAGAGAGCCCTGGATAGAATCCTATAGACACCTACAGAGGTTGTGATCTAGAGAAGGAGACAGAGAAGGAGCCATCTGATAGAGAAGAGGAGGTCCAGGAAAGAGTGGTATTCCAAAAACCTAGAGAGAAGAGGGTTTTATCAAAAAGGAGAAGAATGACCCACAGTGTTAAAGAAAGGTTACAGAGAGGTAGAGAATAAAAATTTCATAAAGACTATTGGATTTGAGGTTAAGGAAAGATCATTAATAACTTTGGAAAGATCAGTTTTGGTGAAATGATGCAGTAGAAAGCCAGATTGTAAGGGATTTAAAAGGTATTGAATTCATTAAAACAAAAGAGGGAGGAATTGCCATGAAGATCTGGAAAAAGTAATATGCACAATCATAATACAATATAGAATATTAAAAAATATAAAAAACTTTCAATTAAAGAGCTATTGGATACAGAATAGGGAGAAAATATTTTTTAATATTTTTTAAATGTCCTCACTCAAGCACACAGCACGTCTTTCACACTGTAAGCCCTGGAAAACATGTTTACTGAATTGAAATTGGGGAGCAATGGAAAGCCTCATGAAGGAATTGACAATTAAAGCTAGTCCTTGAAGGATGGGTGGATTTCAACAGCTAGAAACCAGGGAAAAGGGTGTCTGCTGTGGGCAGAAAGAAAGATAAAAGTCAATTTAAATAGAAAAAAAGTTATGCAGGATAGGGTTGAAAATGGAAAAAATTTTGTGAAAGATTAAACAGTTTAGCTAGAATATTTAGTACTTATAGGTAGCTAGGTGCCACAATAAATAGAGCACTGGGCTTGAAATCAGAAAGATTCAACTTCCTGGCTTCAAATCTGGCCTCAAGATACTTACTATGTTACTCTGAGCAAATCACTTAACCCCCTTTTCCCCTAAAATAAGCTGGAGAAGGAAATGGCAAACTACTCCACTATCTTTGCCAAAAAAAAAAAAAAAACAAACCCAAAAATGGAGTCACAAAGAGTCGGACATGATTGCAAAACAACTAAACAGCAAGAGTATATATAGGAGAGTAGTGGGAATTAAGGTTGGAGTGTTTGATTGGGATCAGTGTTAAATGCCAGGCTAATGCCATTTCAGGAAGGCCCCTTCCTTGTGCACTGTTAAGTGATCTACTTGTCCATGATTGGACGTGTATTTGTCCATGATGGGATATCTATTTGTCCAACATTGGAGATCTATTTGTTCATGATTAGAAGTCTGCTTGTCCATTGGAAGTTTTTAAGGAGAAGCTAAATAACCCTTTATTTGGGTTTCTGTATGGGATTTTCCTGTACTAAAGTCAGGATTTGATTATGTCTCTTCTATCTCTGAGGTCCTATGATTTTGTCAGGAGGCTATTCCAAAATGACAGTACAGAACAGATTATACAGATTACATTGGAAAGGTACAGGCAGATTTGCCGTTTTGGATTGATTCTTGTTCTCTATTTCAGCAAGTTACCATTTTTGTAAAAAGTTTTAGTGATAATGCCCACTGCTGTTAAGTTAAATGCTTGTCTATGACTTTTTCAGTCAAGATGGCGGTATCAGTACTCTGCTTTATCACTTAGCCCTTCTTTTTCTCTTTTCTCCCCCAGGCAACCAAAACTCTGCTGATCACCTATCTACCCAAGGAAATTACAGATCCTGCGATCATCATCAAACATTTTCAGTGAGTGAAAAGAGCCAGTGATCTATAGAAACAGTTCCAACTCTTGAATCAGAAGACCTGAGTTCAGATTCTGCCTTTGACAATAACTGGGTGACTATGGGCAAGTCGGTTCCTCTCCTTGCCCTCAGTTTCCTACTATGTAAAATAAAAGACTCTGAGGTCACTTCCAATTCTAGATTTGTGATCTTATCTGTGACTGGCAGGGAAGTTGTAGTTTTGATGGGGTACCCTCTTCCTGTCTAGTCCCTGCCCTCATATTTAATGTGAATATTTCTCCTTGATCAGAAAATGGCTAAGAGGAGTTTATAAGATAAGAGGCAGAGAGGCAGAGGAGAGGCTGGAAATTAAATTTTTATTTATAATATTTTATTTTATTTTATAATAACTTTATATTGACAGAATCCATGCCAGAGTAATTTTTTTTTTACAACATTATCCCTTGCACTCTCTTCTGTTCTGATTTTTCCCCTCCCTCCCTCCACCCCTCCCCCAGATGGCAAGCAGTCCTATATATGTTAGATATGCCACAGTATATCCTAGATACAAAAAAGTTTGCAGAACTGAACAGTTCTCTTATTGCATAGGGAGAATTGGATTCAGAAGGTAAAAATAACCCAGGAAGAAAAACAAAAATGCAAATAGTTCACATTCGTTTCCCAGTGTTCTTTCTTTGGATGTAGCTGCTTCTGTCCATCATTTATCAATTGAAACTGAGTTAGATCTCTTTGTCAAAGAAATCCACTTCCATCAGAATACATCCTCATACAGTATTGTTGTTGAAGTGTATAATGATCTCCTGGTTCTGCTCATTTCACTTAGCATCAGTTCATGTAGGTCTCTCCAAGCCTCTCTGTATTCATCCTGCTGGTCATTCCTTACAGAACAATAATATTCCATAACATTCATATACCACAATTTACTCAATCATTCTCCAATTGATGGGCATCCATTCAATTTCCAGTTTCTAGCCACTACAAACAGGGCTGCCACAAACATTTTGGCACATACAAGTCCCTTTCCCTTCTTTAGTATCTCTTTGGGATATAAGCCCAGAAGTAACACTGCTGGATCAAAGGGTATGCACAGTTTGATAACTTTTTGAGCATAGTTCCAGATTGCTCTCCAGAATGGTTGGATTCGTTCACAACTCCACCAACAATGCATCAGTGCCCCAGTTTTCCCACATCCCCTCCAACATTCATCATTGTTTTTTCCTGTCATCTTAGCCAATCTGACAGGTGTGTAGTGGTATCTCAGAGTTGTCTTAATTTGCATTTCTCTGATCAATAATGATTTGGAACACTTTCATATGAGTGGTAATAGTTTCAATTTCATCATCTGAAGTGTCTGTTCATATCCTTTGACCATTTATCAGTTGGAGAATGGCTTGATTTCTTATAAATTTGAGTCAGTTCTCTATATATTTTGGAAATGAGGCCTTTATCAGAACCTTTAACTGTAAAGATGTTTTCCCAGTTTGTTGCTTCCCTTCTAATCTTGTTTGCATTAGTTTTGTTTGTACAGAAGCTTTTTAATTTGATATAATCGAAATTTTCTATTTTGTGATCAGTAATGGTCTCTAGTTCATCTTTGGTCACAAATTTCTTTCTCTTCCACAAGTCTGAGAGATAAACTATCCTATGTTCCTCTAATTTATTTATAATCTCATTCTTTATGCCTAGGTCATGGACCCATTTTAATCTTATCTTGGTATATGGTGTTAAGTGTGGGTCCATGCCTAATTGGCTGGAAATTAAATTAATTTAACTGATTATTAATTGATTGTTTCTTCTCTTTTTCATCACTACAGTAACCCAGGGACCCAGGGTTTTTCCCTTCCCCACATAGAAGTTTTTTTTTTAAAGGCATCCTTCCTTTCCTATTCTTCTATCCCTGGGATGTAGGGCCTGTGCAATTCTGAATTAGAAGCACAATTTCTGATCCTAGGAGATGGCAAAGCAAATTGGTCTACATAGAGTTCAAACCCAAAACCTTGATTTCCTTTAGTGATGTTTTTTCCTGCTGGATAAAATCATAAAGAATTTGGAGAAGAAAGGAGATGACTTCCTCTTATGCTTAATATCCCCAGAATAGTTCAGTTCCAAGGAACGGAGGTCCAGTGGGTACTATAATTGAAAAATCATTGGTTTTCTATTTAGAAGACCTAGTTTCAAACCCTATTTCTATTACTTACTATCTCTATGACCTTGACAAGTCACATAACTCTCAGGGCCTTAGAAGTTGGACCTCTAAGCTTTTTTTCCAGCTCTAAATCTATAATTTTCTCTTATGGTTCTATGAATTCAAGAGGTGCTCAGAGAAACTGTGTATTTATTCACTAGGATCCCTCGCCCAGTTCCAGTCTCTTGGCTGGAGCCAGGGTTCAGGGTGAGACAGCAAAAACTCCATTTGCCCCTGAAAACTCGATTCCTTATATGTATCTGTGTCTGTCCTGCAGTGAGGCTTACCCCAGCTGCACAGTGACCAAAGTCCACTTCTGCTATGATCTGAGAAGACTGGTAGAATTGGATAACCAAAGGTAAGTCCCCAGTTGACAACCTCATTTCCATGGCTTTGGGGATGCTATGAAATATTGAGCCTATTGGAATTCAAGAAAAGAAGGCTTTTGCCCCATCTAACCACTGATTCTTTTTCTTTCTTCCCTACCCAACAGACACCATGTAATGAAAGGTCGACTCTTTTATACCTCATATAATCTGACAAATGGGAAAACGATGATTCGAGTGCATCCCTGCTCCCGTATCTGCTTCTGTCAGTGCTGCAAATGCTTCAAGGAGGTAGCAGGGAGGGGACTGTACCCCACACGACCCAAGAGCTCAGGGCATCTGCTGAGCATGGGGGGAAGGCAGGTGTTATGTCCTGGCTTCTGTTCCAAGTTGGCCCCTCATCTGCAACAGGGTGGCCATATAGGACTCTACCAACTCTCTGCTTGCTGCTCCCTTCCCTTGAACATGTAGCTAAAATAAGTTATTGTAGCCATCTCTGGCGTCCTTTCCCCAATAAGTATGGAAATCCCCTCTTCAATTTTCCCTCATTGTGAAAAATAGAAAACTTTCAAAGGATCACAAAGTTAGAAGCAATCTAGAAGCCATCTAATCCCTAATCTGACAAGCTTCAGTGACCATGGAGCTCTTGGAGAGACAATAATATTTCATTTGCTTTGGAACTGGCATTGGATGAATTTTCCTTGACCCAAATTTCCCATGAATTTGGACCTCCCTTCCTAACCCAAGTGTTTTCCAAGCTTTTCATCTTCCATCTCCAAATCTACCCCACAGGTGGATGCTGAACAATACTACAGTGAATTGGAAGAGAAGTTGACTGATGAGTTCAATGCTGAACGGAGCCTAATCCACCAGAAGCGTTTGGATGCAGCTTTTGTCACCTTTGAGGATGAGAAGATGACAGCTTTGTGAGTGGCCAGAAAACTCTGAATGCTACTTGACCTCTCAGTCAATCAGTCAGCCAGATAGTCAACAAGCATTTATTAAATATGTAAAAGTTAGGCACTGAGCTAAGCCTTCCTTATGGAAAAAAAAAGACAAAAAACATTGTCCTTGCTAATAAAAGAGCTTATTATAGTCCAATAGGAAAGACAGCATACAAATAACACTCTCTATCAGTCTCTCTCTGGCTCTAGCTCTGGCTCTCTGTCTTTCTCTGTCTGTTTCTATCTCTTATTCTCTCTCTCTCTCTCTCTCTTTTTCTTTCTTTATATGTATATATATAAACATAAATTTTGGTATGTTGTCTCATTATTGTCATTCACTTGGATTAAATTATCAATTGTTTCTTTGCTTTGTTGTTTCACCCACTCATTATGTAGAATTAGATTATTTAGTTTCCAATTAATTTTTGGTCTATTTTTCCATATCCCTTTATTACATGTAATTTTTATTGTATCATGATCTAAAATGGATGCACTTACTATTTCTGCCTTTCTGCATTTGATTGTGAGTTTTTTGTGCTCTAGTACATGGTCAATTTTTGTGTAGGTTCCATGTACTCACTGAAAAAAAAAAAGTGTATTCCTTTCTATTTATATTCATTTTTCTCCAGTACTTATACTTTTCTAAAATTCTATTTGCCTCCTATATTTCTTTCTTATTTATTTTGTGGTTCAGTTTATCTAGTTCTGTTAGGCAGAGATTGAGATCTCCCACTTGTATAGTTTTGGTGTCTATTTCTTTTTGCAACTCTCTTAACTTCTCTTCTAGGAATTTGGAAGCTATACTAGTTGGTGCATATAGGTTTAGTATTGATATTACTTTATTATCTATGTTACTCTTTAGCAAGATATAGTTTCCTTCTTTATCTCTTTTAATTACATTAATTTTTGCTTTTGCTTGATCTGAGATCAGGACAGCTACCTCTGTCTTTTGTTTTTTGTTTTTTACTTCAGCTGATGAATAATACATTTTGCTCCACCTTTTTTGCTTTTACTCTATATTTATCTTTCTGCTTCAAATGTGTTTCTTGTCAAAATATTGTAGAATTATGGCTTTTAATTCACTTTGCTATGCGCTTCACTTTATGGGAGAATTCATCCCATTTACATTCACAATTAAAATTAACAATTCTGTATTTCCCAGCACCCTGTTTTTTTCCAAGTTATACTTTTCTCTCTCCTTTCCTCCTTTCCCTCCTCCTTTGTGTTTTGCTTCTAAGTACTATTTCTTTCAGTCTACCTTCCCTCAATCTGACCTCCCTTTTTTCAGCCTCTACCCTCTTTTTTATCCCTTTCCTCTTCTATTTCTGCCCTTCCTTTTATTAGCTTCCTCCTTTCCTTTCCTCTTTCCCCTCCTAATTCCTTATAAGGTAAGACCAATTTCTATACCAAACTTAATATGTGTAATATTCCCTCTTTGAACCAAATCTGATGAGATTAAGGGTTCAAACAATGCTTATCCCCCTCCTTTCTATATCTAAACTGTAATAGGTCTTTTTTTTCCCTCTTTATGTGATGTATTTTACCCCATTTTACCTCCCCTTTTCCTCTTCTTCCAATTTTTCACCACAAGTTTCTTTCTTATATCATCACATTAAAATCAATTTACACCTACACCCACTAAGTATACTCTTTACAAAGATACAGTTCTTGAGAATTACACATATCATCTTCCCATATAAATGTAAACATTTTCAGCTTTAAAAAGCATAGGTTTTTTCTTCCTTTTTTACTTTCTTATGCTTTTCTTGAGTTCTGTATTCGAACATCAAATTTTCTATTCAGCTTTAGTTTTTTCACCAAAAATAATTGAAAATCCCCTATTCCATTGAATATTTCATCTTTTCCCTGAAAAATAGTGCTTAATTTTGCTGAGTAGTTAATTCTTGGCTGCAGTCTAAATTTCCTTTGCCCTTCAGATTATATTCCAGGTCCTTCAATCCTTTAAAGTAGAAGATTCTAGAAGCTGGGTAATCATGACTGTAGCTCCTCAATATTAGAATTTTTTCTGGCTACAAGGCAATGTTTTCTCTTTAATCTTATAATTTTGGAATTTAGCTACAATTTTCATTTTGGAATCTCTCTTGAGGGTGATTGGTGGATTTTTTCAATGGCTATTTTACAAACAGTTTGCTGATTCCTTGAAAGATGTTGTCTAGGCTATTTTTCATTCTAATTCTCAGATAGTCCAATAATTCTTATATTGTCTCTCCTAAGTCTATTTTCCAGGTCAGTCATTTGTTTTTCCAATGAAGTATTTTATATTTTCTTTATTTTGTTTGACAGATTCTTGATGTCTTATTGAGTCATTCACTTCCATTTATCCAGTTCTAATTTTTAGTGAATTATTTTCTTCAGTTGGCTTTTCTAACCTCCTTTTGCATTTGACTGATTCCACTTTTAAAGTTCATTTGTTCATTAGATTTTTTCCATTTCACCAATTCTATTTTTCAAGGAATTGTTTTCTTTTTCAATTTTGCCAAATCTATTTTTAAGAAGTTGTTTTCTTCAGTATATATTTTTTTCATTTCACCAAATGTATTTTTCAGGAGTTGTTTTCCCCCTTTGTGGCTTTATCTGAAAGTGTTTTGTCTTCAGTATCCTCTGGGTTTGTGTTCTGATCTTCCTTGTCTCTATAATAGTTATCTATAGTCAGAACTCTTTTTGCTTTTTTGCTCATTTTTAAAGGTTGAGGTATGCTCCTGGGACATGGGGAGGAGGGAGTTGTCCTAAGCTTTCTCTGCAGGGAAACAGGGACTTCATGATGTGCTAGGGACAGTGCTGCAAGCTTTTTCACTGCGCTGGGTGGGACTGACCAAGTTCTACCTTTGTGTTGAGTCCAGGGGTTCACTATTTATCTTTTGTAATTACATTGGAGGTCTCACAGCTAATCTGCTGATCCTCTAGTCTTCTGAACCAGAGAATACCCAATGCTGATGTATTTTGGCTAAGAGCCTTCCACTAGATTTCTCCCCTCCCCCAATGGGGCCTTTCTGCCCTGGGCCTCCTTGGGCCACAAAACCTGCACTGGGATGCATCTTCCCCTGCCCAATTGAGATAGATCTTTTATGAAGTCCTTCAAAATATCTTCTGCCAAAAATTTGCTATCTAAGTATTTGTGAGTTCTGTCACTCCAAAATCCAGTCAGAGGCTTGATATAGTGTTGATTCTGAGACAAGCCAGAAGAGCTGAGGCAAAGTCCTGTCTACTTTTTGCCTTCTTGGCTCCACCCCCTCAATGATTTCATAGTAGCTAAATTTAGTGTTCCTTTCCCAGTCTTCACTGTTCCTAACTTCTGCATCATTCAATACTGTTGACCACTCTCTCTTTTTTGGACGTTCTCCTCTCTAGATTTTTGTGACATTATTTCCTCTTCCCATTATTTCCCTCCTTCTCAGTCTCCTTTACTGGTTCATTATTTATGTCCTGCTTTCTAATTGTCAGTGTATCCAAAAACTCCCTCCTAGGTTTTTATCTCTTTTCTTCATATACTCTTCATGATTTCATCACTTAAGAGGAGATGAAAACAAAAATGAGGCATAAAAAGTGTGTCAAGGAAAGTCAGAATGAGCTAGTATCAGTGAACTAAAGATAATAAAAAATGGTTAGAATTTTTTTAAGCTATATAAAAAAGAAGGTCAAAAAGAGAAAGAACATGATGGGAGTGAACGTAACTGTTCATGGAAAATAGAAAAGAAAAATAAATAAATAAAGCATCTCAAAAATTATCTCAACCACTTTTTGTAGAAAATGGATTATAATTCTTCAATTTCTTCAATTTCTAGATTTTCTTGTACTTCCTTTCCCTCTGTTCAGTACAGATTTGTGGGAAGATAGTGTGATCATATACCCAGCCAGCATTCAAATCATCTCTTTCCTATTCTTACTTACATTCTTCTTCTTCTTCTTTTTTTTTTTTTAATAGCCTTTTATTTACAGGTTATATGCATGGGTAATTTTACAGCATTGACAATTGCCAAATCTCTTGTTACAATTTTTCCCCTCCTTCCCCTCACCCCCTCACATTCTTAACAATCCCAGCAAACATACATATAGTGCATTAAGGTTTATATAGTACTTTACATGTTATTTCATTCAGTCCTTCCAATAACTCTGAATTGTAGGTGCTATTATCAATCTCACTTTATAGAAAAGGAAATCAAGGCTGGGAACTTATTACAATGTGACTTCATACAGAGCTTCGACCATTGGACGCCCTAACACACACACACACACACACACACACACACTCCACTTCCACAAAGACTTCTTTTCTCCAAGTTAAACATTTCTAATTCCTTTAACCAATACTTATATGACATACTATTATGTTCCCTCACCATTCAGGTTGCCCTTCTCTGGAAATCCAGTAAACAAATATTTTTTAAGTACTTACTATGTACTAGTCCCTCCCCTGCCCTGGAGGTATTTGCATTCTAATGAGGGAAGGAAACAGAAAAGTTAAAAGGAGAAAGACAAAGGAACCAGGCACAAGGAGACAGAGTGTATCCTAGCAGGGAAGTTCTGAATACCCAACTTAAATAGTGGTTCTGGGAGGAACTGGCCAATCAGAGAGAGAGAGAGGTTACTGGGGCTATGGGTACTTACAACATGTGGACTCTGCTGGTGTGAGGCATCTAAATGAAGAGTTGGGGCATAGTAAAGGAAGTCCAAAGTACAGCCTGGAGAGGAATGGGGACAGTTCTTATCACTGTCCTTCTTAAACTATACAACCCAGGACTGAATGCAGTGCAGTGGATGGAGCACCAGCCCTGGAGTCAGGAGGATATGAGTTCCAATCCACTCTCAGACAAACCCTGATTGCCTTGAAAAAACAAAATTAAAAATTAAACAGTAAATTTCTGGGACTTAGAAGACCTCCTGTCCCAATGGTATTGAACCATTAATAATTACTGTTTAAATCCAGTCATCCCACCAGTTTTTTGCCCATCCATAGCACATCTGACTTCTTTTGAGAATAATATTAGATACTTTATCAAAAAGCCTTACTCACATCTAGGTAAACTAGCTCTATAGCATTTTCTTTATCTACTAATTTAATATCTGTGTCCAAAAAAGGAAAAGGAATTAGTCTAGCAGCATGACCTATTTTTGATGAAGCTGTGCCAACTTTTATGTAATTACTGTTTCTCTTTCTAGATATTCATCAACCATTTCTTTAATAATCCACTTTGGAATTTTCCCAGGAATGGAAATCTCTTATCAGCCTATAATTTGTTCTTTTCTCCTTTTTTTAAGTGGGGATATTTGCCTTTCTCCAATCTTTTATTTCCCATGATCTTTTCAAAATTATTCAGTAGTGGTTCAGCTATCCCACTTACTGGTTGCTTGAATACTAAAGAGTATTATTCATGTATGCTGGGTAACTTAAATTTTTCAAGGACAACTTGGTGCCATTTCTTTACCATCTCCTTCCTTGAATTAATCACTTTTATTCTGTCATTTTCAGCACAAAGAGATTTGTCAGTGGCAGGAGGGAAAGAAGCAGAATAAGAAGTGAACAGTTATACCTGCTGAAAGAGGGAGAAAGAAAAAAAAGGGAGGGGGGGAGAGAGAGAGAGAGGAAGAGGAGAAAGAGAAGGGAAAAAGGAAGGAAGGAAAGAGAAAAAAAGGAAGAAAGAATAAAAAAGAAAGAGGGAAGAGAGACAGAAAGAAAGAAAATGTTATCACTGTTTTATTCACCTCATGCAAAGTTCCTATTCCTTTTTTGATTTCCCTTTTTTTCTCCCAATAAAAGGATATTTTTGCCATCATTAGGTATTCTCAACAACCCCAGCTCTTTCCAAGCTTTATCACTTCTGATTCCGTTTTTTTCTCAATAGTATTTTTTCTCAATTACATGTAAAGATAGTTTTCAACACTCATTTTTGTAAGATTTTAAGTTCCAAATTATTTCTCCCTCTCTTACCTCTCCCCTCCTCAAGACAGCAAGCAATATAACAAAGGTTATAAAGATATATACAAAAATATACAATATTTTAAACATATTTCTATATTTGTTATTTGTGAAAGAAAAATCAGAACAAAAGGGAAAAATCAGAAGAAAGAAAAAGCAAACCAAAAAAAAAAAAAAAGTGAAAATAGGATTCTTTGATCCATATTCAGTCTCTATAGTTTTCCCTCTGAATACAAAGGACATTTTCTATTCCAAGTCTATTGGAATTGTCTTGATCACTGTATTGCTGAGAAGAACTAAATATGTCATAGCTAATTATCACATAATCTTGATGTTACTGTGTACAATGTTCTCCTGGTTCTGCTCATTTCACTCAGCATCAGTTCATGTAAGTCTTCCTAGGCTTTTCCGAATTTGATTTTTTTTTTTACAAGACCATGCATCCTTTATTTGGTTCTGCTTCCATCTTCTGTATTTTTCTTTTAAAAATAAGAGCTAGTGAGTTCCCTATAGAGCCACATTGGTTTCTTCAGACATCTCCCGATTTTCTTCCTTGTTTTAAAATGTTTCCTTTTATTCTGAGCATATTTCATTCCTGAATATTGCTCACTCCTCCTGTAGAATTTAATCCATGAGAGATTCTCCCTATTCTTCCTTGAGTTCTTTGGAATCTGTTTTCCAAAATGTGTTGTCAAACTGTGCCCAGATTTCTTCTCCTTGATCAGGAACACTAGAAGGGAAAATTAAGTGATAATTAGACTTCAGAATCATATTTTATTTTGTTATTTCCTTTAGCTTTCAAAGGATGAAATGGTCATTAAGTCAAGCCAGTGACTTATTAGCTGTTCTACTTTTGGTTTAGGACAGAAGGAGGAAGGGGGAGAGAGGGAGAAGAAAGTTTAGTAAAGGTTTGAGTAACTGAATTTCCCTTCACTTCCATAAATATTTGCTGGCTGTTATTAGTCATGCTCCTGTACCTGTACCTGTATCAGGCTTCATGCTCTTGGGCCAGGTTTCATGCTCCTGTACCAGGCTTTTGATGTTTGCCAAACTCTTAATCTACTTCCTTTTTCTGTCCTGATGGTCTGTGCAAGACTTCTTAAAATTTTCCCCCTCACAACCCCTTTTCACCCAAGAAATTTTTATATGACCCCAGGCATATAGATATATAAAATATGCATACAAATCAAATATTTGCTGATAATAAATCATGATTTCATAACCCCCATATTCAGTCACAAGACCCTATATGAGGTCATGAAGCTGGAGTTTATAGCATACCCCCATGAACAAAATCACTGCTATTTCTTCCTCCATTGTTATTCAGATGTTCTCTATAATATTGCCCTTATCTGGGTCCTGAATTTCCTCACATATGTAAACCTTCTTAATACATAACGTTCTATTCACCCAAGTTTTATCTATTCTATTTTTGCCTCATTCTAAGGATAGATTTTCTCTTATCTATCTAAGCACAGAGATAGATAATCTCAGTTATATAATGAAGTCAATTTTTCCCCCTTCCATTGGAACTTATATATATATATATATTCCTCTTGCTTATTACCTAAATTTAAGATATTTGGGAATAGCTATGTGAGACAAGGGTTCCTACAGGCTCTTTTAAATTTTTTTTAGATTTGTCTCCTGTAAACTTCCAAGTTTTTCACTGTAGATATTTTTTGTGGTATCTAGCTTGGGAGATGTATATAAATCTTCACTTTCCCATCCTTTTTTATTTTAAAGCCTTTTTGGTTACATGTGCAAGTTACTCAGGAAATGCATTCTGACTAAGCATTTTAAGATGAACTCCATCTCTATCCAAGAATATGGTAGCTTCCTCTATTTTAAGCTGTGGTCAGAAGTCCAAATCCCATTCTCAGATACCATCCTTTTAACTAGTTATTCCCAGATCTCTGTTAGATTCCTTACCTTCAATGAACCCTTATGAGGAACAAATAACTGATTCTTCAGTTTCTTACTCAATATGACTAATCTTTAGCAAAACTTTTCAGGTTCATTCTGGAAGTATCATCTATGCTCATATGAATCACCAAAAGCAAATGGTTGTCATCCATTTTGATAAATCTTGGAAATATCTCTATTATATTTTGGATTCATGCCCTCTAGAAATCAAAGAAATTTTACAAACTTCCAGTTTGGACTTATGCCTAAAATTGTGCATTGTCACAACCTTCTTTAAGATATAAAATTCTGAATCTTGGGTCGAGCTGAAAAATAATACAGCTTCTTGAGTCAAATCTATTTTTGAACTGTAACTGAATAGATGAATTTTTTCTTTCCCTTTTCAATGTAACTCTCTTCCTCTCTCCAATTTCCTGATGAAGTACCTCTCCTCCCCTACCTCATTTCTTTGAAAGAAATTTTCATTGAAAGAAATCCTTTCTCCCATGGAAGCCTTACCCTTGTTTCCTTTAGGGACATTTCATTCTCCCTACTAACCTGAAATGAAACTTTTCCCCAGTTACATGTAAAAAACAATTTTGAACTTTAATTTTTTACAATTTTGAGTTCCAATTTTCTTCCACTTTCCCTTTCTTCCCCCCACCTGCCGCCCATTGAGAAGGCAGGAATATGATAAAAGTTGTATATGTGCAGACATGAAAAATATGTATTAGTTGTGTTGTAAAAGAACACACACACACTAACAAGGAAAATAAAAACCAGTATACTTTGACCTACATTCGAATTCTATCAGTTCTCTCTCTGGAACTAGATAGCATTTTTTATTATAAGTCTTTCAGAATTGTCTTGGATCTTTGTATTGTTGAGATTAACAAAGTCATTCATAGTTGGTTTACAATATTGCTATTATGTAAACAGTATTTTCTTGGTTCTGTTTATTTCACTTCATATCAGTTCATGTTACAGATTTCCACGTTTTTATGAAAGCATTCTGCTCATTCTTTTTTATAGCACAGTAATATCTCATCACAATCATATACAACAACTTGTTCAACCATTCCCCAATTGATGGACAATCCCCCTAAATTTCCAGTTCTTTGCCACCACAAAAAAGAGCTGCTATAAATATTTTAATATAGGTCCTTTTCCTTTCCCCCCTTTTCTTCAGGGTACAAACCTAGTAATGGCATTGCTGGGTTAAAGAATATGCACAGTTTTATAGCCATTATTCCAAATTGTTCTACAAAATGATTGAATCATTTCACAACTTCACCAACAGTGTATCAGTATCCCATTTTTTCCTATATTCCCGCCAACATCTATCACCTTTCTTTTCTGTAAAAGATATCAACAACAACAAAAAAAAAAATCAACAGAAAGATTGATAGTTTTCTTCATTATAAAACTGGGGTTCTTAACCTTTTCATGTTCTCTGTAAGGTTAGCCAATCTAATAGATGGGATATAGTACCTTAAAGTTGTTTTGATTTGCATCTCTCTTTGATTTGCATTTTTTCATATGACTAAAGTTAGCTTTGTTTCTTTGTCTAAAAATTGCCTATTCGTATCCTTTAAAACCTTTTGTCAATTGGGGAATGACTTGATCCCTATAAATTTGATTCATTTCTCTCTATTTTTTGAGAAATGAGGCCTTTATCAGAGAAACTTGCTGTAAAATTTTTCCTACATTTCCTTAGAATTTAATTTGATTGCAACATGGTTGCATTAGATTTAATCAAATCAAAATTATCCATTTTATATGCTGTAATGCTCTTTTTCCCCTTATTGATCACAACTCTTCCCATATCCGTAAATCTGACAAGTAACTGTTCCATGCTGCTCCCCTAATTTGCTTATGATAACTATTTATATCTAAATAAATTTACATATATTTATATCTAAATCATATATTCATTTTGACTTTATCTTGATGTGTGGTGTGAGCTAATGTTTTATATTTAGTTTCTGCCAAACTGATTTCCAGTTTTCCCAGAAGTTTTTGTCAAAGAGTGAGTTCTTAATATATAAAGAATTGAGTCAAATTTATAAGAAAGCAAATCATTTCTCAATTGATAAATAGTCAAAGAACATGAATAAGTCATTTTCAGACAAAGAAATCAAACTTATCCATAGTGATGCAAAAATGCTTTAAATCACTCTTGATTAGAGAAATGCAGATAAAAATAACTCAAAAGTACTACCAGACCAGCTAATATGACAAAAAAGGAAAATGATAAATCTTGGAGAACACTAATTCATTATTGTGAAGTTATAAACTGATCCAAACATTCTCAAGAGCTATTTGGAACTATGCACAAAGGACTATAAAACTGTACATACCCTTTGATCCAACAATGCCACTCTGAGGTCTGTCTCCCAAAGAGATATTTTAAAAGGGAGGGGAGAACCTATTTGTACAAAATATTTATAGCAGCTCTTGTAGTGGTGGCAAAGAATTGAAAATTGAGGTGGTGCCCATCAACTGAGTATATGATTATAATGGAATAATGGAACATTATTGTGAAAGAATGACAAGCAGGATGATTTTAGAAAAACCTGAACTGAGAACGGATTAAAAGTGAAATGAAAAGAACCAAGAGAACATTGTACATAATAATAGCATATAGTAATGTACATTATGATTTAATATATGATGAAGAACTGTGAATGACTTAATTATTCTCAACAATACAATGTTCTGAGACAATCTCAAAAAACTCACTATGAAAAAAATTGTCTGCCTCCAGACAAAAAATTGGTATCCGAATACAAAACTGAAGCATGACAATTTTTCACTTTTTGTTGTTCAAATCTTCTTGCATAAAATGACTAATAAATGTTTTACATGATTGCACATGTATAACCTATATCAGATTGCTTACAGTTTGAGGGAGAAGGAGGAAAGAGAAGGCGAGATAGAATTTGGAGCTCTTATCAAAAAAAGAACAACAGAGGTTTTAAAAAATTGTTTTTACATTTAATTGATGAGGAAAAATAAAATATTACTTAAAAACCCAAAAGAAATTGCTTTTGTCCCAAAAGTTTGGATCTTTTTGTTTATCAGACATAAGATCACAATGGTCATTTCCTACTGTATATTGTATATTTACTTAATTCCATTCTATTTCTTAGCCAGTAATAGATTGTTTTAGTGATTACCATTTTGTAATACAATTTGAGCTGTGATACAGTTAAGCCACCTTCCTTCACAACTTTTTTCATTGATTCACTTGATATTCTTGACTTTTTGATTTTCCAGATGAATGTTATTATTTTTTTGAACCACATAAAATAATTTTGGTAATTTGGTATGACACTGAATACATATATTAATTTAGGTAGAGTGGTTTTTTTTATTATGTTGGCTTGGTTTACCCATTAGATATGATATTATTTGCATGAAAAGTGTTTTGTAATTTGACCATATAGTTCCTGGGTTGTCTTGGCAGGTAGACTCCCAAGTATTTTATATTGTCTATAAGTATTTTAAATGGAATGTCTCTTTCTACCTCTTGCTGTTGGACTTTGTTAGTAATATGTGGAGATGCTGACAATTTATGGATTAAGATACATTCTTTGAGTCCCTTTATTATCTCTAGAAAGAAGATGCTGATCTTCCCTACATTTAGGACACAGATATCACAATCAAACTTGGCTCTGGAAAAAAATACAAACATGCAATCAATGCAAATCAGTATATTCCTCATATTTGTTAGAATTTTTTGGACTTGTTTTTTTTTAAACTGGTTAAAATTGTATACCAATTGGAATGACTCCATTAGGTGATGGCTTTAGATGTCTTTTCATTGGATAAATCAGTTTAGGTTATTAGTTGGAACAGATAATCTTCAAGGTTTCATATAGAGGTAGGGAACTTAGTTTTCCCATTCTTCTCTCTGACCTTCACTTTCTTTTTTCTCTCTCTTCTCCCCAGCATCCTAAAGGATTTTAAGTGGATTCATTGGGGCAAAGCTCCACAATCATCCTCAGTAACAACGGTGGTCCAGTCTCACAAATGGAGGGTCTTCTATGCCCCTCACCCTAAGGATATTCTTTGGTGAGCCTTCTTCCCCTTCCTATCAGAGCTCCTTTTAGGCTAGAGGAGACCAATGACTCCACTGTAATATAGAGAACACAGGACAGGAATATAAGTTGACCAAGTTTTAATACTACTTGTGTGGTCTCAGGCAAATCATTTATTTGATGCTTCCATCTCCCACTATGGACTGGATAATAATAGCTAGCATTTATATAGCATTTTAACTTTAGCAGAGAATTTTATCTTGTGAGATGAGTGTGCTTTTATTTTACAGAAGAGCTAAATGAAGCTGAGCAATTCAAATGACTTTTAACTATTAAATGTTTGAGGCAGGATTCACAGTCAGATCTTCCTGATTCCCAAGTCTCAAATTCTATCTAATGTAATATTTACTTGCCCATTTCCATTCCAAACCCTTTGATCTTATGATACCCTATAAGATCCTGTACCTGCCTTCCATCCAGTTTAATCATTACAGAAAGAAAAACTATATAGACCAGAGCTATCTCCTAATATAAATGGTCCCTGCTTTTGTTGAAGACATTTTAGTATAACCAGCCCATCACAGGGATGTGACTATTCTTGACTGAACTTGTGACAGGATAATATAGATTTGTGGTAGTCCTGTCCTCAAGCTCCTTTACACACACTGGCTATATTATTCATATTTTTATCGCAACTCTGAAAGGAAATTGGATTAACTCAGACAAGACAATACCTTCCTGGAAGAAAAAGAGTTCATCTCAAAATCTTCCTTACTTTTAGGAAGGGACTTAAAAACTTATCCAGAATAAACAGAGGAACAATAAATAACAAATAAATAAATAGATAAATAGATAGATAAATGTTGTCCCCCATATACTTTAAAGAATTTAGAGTGTCTGTGGACCAGTGCAGGTAGGAAAGGTAAAGGGGAGGAAACTTCTCCGAAGGCATCCTGCCAGGAGGCACATGGAACTTATAGGGACACACAGAATGGAATGGCCCTATCTCATTTAAACATAAAGGAAAGCTACCATGGGTTTAGTCTGTTCCTTCCAGAACTTTTTTTTCACATCTCTTCTTACATCCCTTAGGGAGCACCTATCCATCCGTGGAGTTCACTGGTGGGCACGTTTCCTACTTATCAACATTTCCCTCTTCATCCTGATCTTCTTCCTCACCACACCAAGCATTGTTATCAACACCATGGACATGTTCAATGTCACTCGACCCATCGAGAAACTCAAGGTGCTCCTTCAGCTTGAGCAGGGAGGAGTGGGGAGGAAGTATGGGTGGGAATGGTAGGAAGGCATCCCAGGGAAAGAAGAATATATTCCCTTCTTGGGTTGTGATAATCCCACAGAGGAAAATGTACTCAGGAGAAGACTGCAAAGGGTAATTGCCCGTTTACCTTGTAGTTTCTGAAGGTTTAACTCAGCAATCAACAGAAAGGTTGATAGTTTTCTTCATTATAAAACTGGGGTTATTAATCTTTTCATGTTGTAGGCATCTTTGGCAATCTGATAAAAGGATCATTTTCTCAGGATTCCTCAGAATAATATTTTTAAAGGCATAAAATAAAATACCTAAGATTAATAATAAAAATAATTGGATTGAAATGCAATTATCAAAATATTTTTAAAACCAAGTTTTTGGTCCCCAAGTTAAGAACCCTGCTTTAAAGTGAATTCAGGATATCTTCAGTCTTGAAGGTTGAAGTTGGGAAAATAGCACAAGGACTATACATTTATTTCAAAGTCAGTGTAAGCAGGTTAACTTCAAGTCCTGAATCAACCTTTGGATCTGGTTTAAACCCAGAAGTTGTAGCAAGGATGGTCAGGTAATTTGGGGAATTATATATCACTAGGCTTATAAATTGGTGGTAATTAGGACTAAAAATTATTAGTATTGTCTCATTAAAAAAAAAAAAAACAACAGCAACTTGGGCACATCTGTGCTAAAGAGCAGGGAATGCAATGGCACATTTTACAGCTGGCTAAGCTATTGATCACTACCCAGAATTCTCAAGTCAAGTTTGGGTAGAAATTAAGTTTGACAGTTTTCCTAAACCCACAAGATACTTTTTATTTCACCTTTTATTTCCACCCCCCATCCCTGAAAATGGTCCCATACCTCCCTCCCAGAGGACAAGAACATTAAAAATATTTGTGATTCAATAGGACTCTGAAGCATTCTTAATCCCATTTCCAAATTTCTAAACCAAAGTTTAAAAACCATCTACTTCTCCTCCCTTCTCCCAACATCATACATCTTCACATAGACACAGACACAGATACACACACACACACACACACACACACATACATACAAACTTCTATATTCAGAGGTCACACCCTCTGCATGGCCCAAAGTTAGCTCCTGCCATGCCATTTCCCGGGATAAATTTTCTAACAATCTCAGGATCCAGTTGCACTTTCTGGGAAATAAAGTGGGGATCTTTGTAGAGTTAGCCACTCCATACAGTGATAATCACAATGCTGGAGTTATGCCATCATATAACAAAAAATAGGGGGGAGATAGCATCCAAAAGTAGGTTTAGGATCATATCACATGCCTAAAGTGTGCATATGTGGGAAGGGATGGAAATAAGGGAATGGAAGAAGAACTAGATCTAGTGACAAAAGATCAGAGTTCAAACTTGGCATTGCTCCTTACTAACTGTGAACCACACATTTTCTTCTGCACCTATAGCAAAGTTCAGTGAGTGGGAAAAATTTGTAGTTAATGTGGCTGAAAACAAACAAGAGAGAGACTCATGCATGTCCCCATGTGGGGAAGATAAATTCATAAAGAAAGTAGCACTCCCCATTGATC
Organism: Antechinus flavipes; assembly: GCF_016432865.1. NCBI lineage: Eukaryota > Metazoa > Chordata > Mammalia > Dasyuromorphia > Dasyuridae > Antechinus > Antechinus flavipes. The sequence continues at coordinate 315,300,186 of NC_067399.1, read as the reverse complement.
CCATTCCTACTGTATCTCATTTGTTACAGAATCCCATTGTGACCCAGTTTGTCTCTTCCTTGCTAATGTGGGCTTTTGCTGTGACCCTTCCCTTCATCGTCTACTCTTCCTCCTTTTTGGAGGCACACTGGACTAGGTGAGCCCAGATCCTTCTCATTTTTATAACTCTGGTAGCTGTGATGTCCATTCTTTCCTCCAGATGCTAATAAACAAGCTGTTTTATCTCCAGTTTATAAAGGGAGAGTGATGACTAATTGAGGCTGCTCTCAATGATAGGTTGAAAAAAATTTTAAGATCCTGGAGTCATTTCTTCTTGGTAAAATATTACATGGGCTTCAAATCCTCAATTCTTTACTTAGTGTGTGAACCCCCACACAAAGATGTAGAGTATTTCAGAATCTGAAAATTTCATAGTCTTATCAACAAGGTCTTCTTAGACTTTATACTGGAGGGATGATAATTATAACTATTAGCTTTTATATAGTGCTTTAGAGTTTATAAAGTGCTTTACAAATGTTAGCTTATTTGACTCTTACAATAACTGCAGGAGGTAGGTGTTATTATCTCCAAGTTACAGAGATTAAGTGAGCCAGTGCTATATAACTCTTAAGCATCTAAGGCAGGATTTGAACTCAGGTACTTCAGGTTCCAACATCAGACCTAGAATTAATTTCTTGTTCTTAGGTTTTGAGGATCTCAAGGTAAATTTATCCAGAGAAAATTATGTATCAGGTGATGACTGAATCTTTTCAGAGCATCATCCAAGAAACAATTAAACAATGTGGCAGACTTTAATAATGTGCTAAATTATGTGATAGAGACAATAAGGACAATTGGAGGCAAGGGATGAATGGACATTTGAGTAGTCAGTGAAAACTTCCTGAGAGAGATTATTCAATCAATCAGATGATTAATTAATTAATTAATGGGTAGCATTCAGATTGAATGGGATGGGTAGAGAAAATTCAGGTTATCATCAAGCCTTTTCTGAGCAAAGACTCAAAAGTTGAGATGAGTCAGGAGTGCCATAAATTAGAGAGAAGAGTGAGGAAATTGAGTGCCCAATGCCCACCTCCTTCATCCTGGGGACAGCCTTTCTAGGATCTAAATGAAGAAAGCAAAATAGGGGAAAGATTGGGAGGAAGAAGGTCAGTTTTAAAGAAGGGCTTGGAAAACTCTTTAACCCCCTTTAAAGAAAAAGGTTGGTAGAAAATGACATGTTTTTCCATCATTCCCTCCTCGGCCTGGGTCATGCTGATTCAGTGCATCATAGTTGATTGAGTGCCAAACTATGTGAAACAAGGATGAACAAGTCACCTCAGCTCTCGAGTATCAATTTCCTCCATCTGTCAATTAGAGATAATGCGGAGGGTACCTGTTACTGTGGTCTCAAATGAGACAATGTGAAGGACACACTTTTGGGCCGCTAGGGGGCACCATAGTGCACAGAGTGCTGGACCTAGAGTCAAAGAACAGGTGTGTCTTCCTGAGTTCAAATCTGGCCTCGGACACTCCCTCAGTGGGCAAGTCACTGTTGGTCTCAGTTTCCTTGTCTGTAAAATGAACTGGAGAGGAAATGGTGAACCACTGCAGTATCTCTGCCAAGGAAACCCCAAATGGGGCCACAAAGAGTCAGAAACAATCAAAATGACTGAACAACAACAAAAATTTAAAGAACTTAGTAAATGTCAAATCAGTGGCCAATTGCCAGGGTTATAGGGAACCATATCCAGAGCTAGCAGAGCCCATGGGGGTCGCGTAGTCCAGCCTTTTCATTTTATTATTATGGTTGTTGTTGTTGTTCATCTAGCTCTGACTTTGGCCTTGGTCATATGAACCTATATTCCATTCTCTGATCTTATTTCTTAGCCTCGTTTTGCCTTAGTCCTGAGTAAGAAGATACCTCCTGAGACTACATTAATCCCGCCTATCATATAATAGCTAACATTCATAGAGCACTTTAGGATTTGCAAAACCCTGTATGTGTTTCATCACCACAACAAAACATTTCATTATCATAATGTGTGATGAGAGAGTTACAGATGTAAACAACAACGTTTTCCCAAGTCGTCTTTTCTCCATTACCCTTTGTATACAGCTCACCTGCTATGAGGTGTCCAAGTGGAACTGGCCAGTCATAACTGTTACTGCTCACGGGCTGCTCTTTGTCCTTTGTTCTCAAAGAGGACATCAGGAAGGAGATGTCATACCTTGCAAATGAATTGGACTTAAGTGAAGTGTGCAAAGTCACCAGCCTCACTCTTTCTGGAGACAGCTGGATCCAGTGGCAAGATAAAGATCAGAACATCTGCAGCTCCTTTCCTTCCTCCCTCCTTCCTTCTTTCTTTATTTTCTTTTTTCCTTTATTCCTTCCTTCCTTCCTTCCTTCCTTCCTTATTTCCTTCCTTCCTTCTGGTTCATTCGTTCCTTCCTTCCTTCCTTTCTTCCTTCTTTCATTCCTTCCTTCCTTCCTTCCTTCATTCATTCATTCCTTCCTTGCTTCCTTCTTTCGTTCCCTCCCTCCTTATTTCTTCATTTCCTTTCTTTTATCCATCCTTCTCATTCTTTCCCTCCCTCTTTATCTCCCTTTCTTCTCTCCATCTATCCACATAGCATATCATACCCTTATCTACAGGTGCTCTGCCCAAAGTAATATAAACTCTAAAGGTCTTCTCCCAGATTGATTTTTTTACCTTACTTTACCCCATTTTGTCTCATTTGTTACCTAATTTTAACCACTGAACGGGTATTGCCTCAGTCAAACTGAGATCTGGAAAAGATCTCAACCTAAAAAGGCCATAGTCTCCCAATTGCATCCAGGGCTATCTTCAGTCATCCTGATCTATATCTTGCCACTGGACTCACATGGTTCCAGAGAAAAAAGTGAGGCTGATTACTTTGCACAGCCTTCCCTCACTTAAATCCAACTCACTTGTAAGTCATGGCATGACATTCCTGATGTCATGGTCCTCTTTGAGAATGAAGCCAAACAACAATCTGTAGGTAGTAGACCCAACTGGCCAGACCCAGTTGGGTAATACAGCTTTTTTCTTATTTCCATTCTTCATTCCTTTCCTCTTTTCTTTTCCTCTTGCTTCTTTTCCTCCTTCCTTCTTTTCTTCTTTCTTTCTTCTTTTCTTCTTTTCTTCCTTCCCTTCTTCCCTCTCTTCTTTCCCTTCTTTCTCTTCCTCCCTCTTTTCTCTCTTTCCACATTGGGTATCATACCCTTACCTGTGGGTTCTTTGCTCAAAGAAATATAAATCTTAATCACTGAAACCTCACAAGGTATCTTGGGGTTCATGATTAGATTTCTTAAGGACAATGTCTTAAACTAAAATCAATCTGGCTCTCATTGATTAGCCAGCAACAGGTCCCAGCGCAAGCCTCATTTGGTCACTACTTGGGCCCTGAAGGCTCAAGTGAGTGTAAATAGCAACTATTTCTGTTTTGGCCAGAAACTCTAAGGGTCTTCCCTTCCCACATAATTTTGATGAGGTAAAAGACTATTTTTGCCTTGTTTTTTTACCTAACCTTAATCACCAAATGAGCATTGCTCCAGTCAATAGTTTAAAATAACTCAGGCTTAACTTCAAAAGGGCAAGATCTCCCACTGAATCTGAAGCTATCTCCAGTTGTCCTGAACTATATCTGGCTCCAGATGGCTCCACTGGTTCCAGAGGAGAAAGTGAGGTTGTTGACTTTGTACAGCCCTCTTTTACTTAAATTCAATTCATTTGCAAGTCGGGCATCACCTTCCTGATGTCATAGTCTTCTTCAAGAACAAAAGGCAAACTACCATTACAACAACCTATTGTGACATAGGTGCTATTATTATTATTCCCATTTTACAGATGAGAAAGCTGACACTAAGAGAGCTTAAGTGACTTATCATTTTAGTGGCAAACAGAAGATTACTGGAGGTAGGAGTTAGGTAATAAAAATAATTCACCACCTGATCAGAAGTAGAAGATAAAATCAAAACACTAATTTTTCTCCTACTTTACATATTGGTAAAAATTCAAATGAAATTATTTTAAAGTAATATTAATGAATTCTTTTTTATCCCTTCTACTTTATAGTAAAGTATATACTCCTCCACTGTATATAATTCTTTCTTGGCACAAAACAGTTAAACAAAATAAATAGACATATCAGGCATACCCATAGCCAATTAATGTGTTTCTGTTGAAAGGAAGACACAGATAATTTTTCCCAAATGGTCCCTATAGCTTGCTGTCCTTGTAGACACTACTTTCTATGAGAAAACATGAGCTTCTTTGATAGATTGACCAGTTCAGTAGAAAGCTATCATTGCCTGTTGCTACCTATGAATTTAGTTTTAAGAAAAAGATAGGAGAGACTGAGGTCTTATGATAATTCAGACTTCAGTAGTGATGTCAGTTCTTCCAATATCTCTTTTTAGATTGTGCAAAATTTTAATTTCTTGATTTTTTTTGCTTCTTTCTCGTCACTGAATATTGCCCTCTTTTTGTCCCCTAGGTCACACCGAAATCTGTTCACAGTATATAAATGTTACTTCTTTCTAGTGTTCATGGTGATTATCTTGCCTTCATTGGGCCTGACCAGGTAGGAAACCACATACAGACCTCTTCATTCTCTTAATTGATTCTACAGCGAGATTGAGTCATCCATCTTCCTGCCCAACACAGAGATGCAAACAAATTGAGTCTTTATTGGAATGTACTATGTGTTACTATAGTTCCAGATACTGTTGAGAGTCATAAAGTATTGATTTTAGGGATTTTATAATCTATTTAGAAATACATAAACATTTGTTAACAGTTATGTAACTATGAGAAAGAAAGAAAAAGAAAAAGAAAAAAGGAAAGGAAAGGAAAAGAAAGGAAAGAAGAAAAATAAAGAAATCTTAATTTTTTCTTAGCATATCCTAATGTACTCAGTGCCCAGAACAAGGGAAGTGATAGTCCTTGGACAAATAATATCCTAAGTAATGAATTCAATTGTGGATACCACATTTAGCATAATATATTAACATTTAATTTAGTATTATATTTAGAGCATGGTAACTAATATGTCAAAGATATTCAACCTTCTCATTCAAAGGTTAAGGGAACTAACTTTGTTGTGCCTAAAGAAAAAAATTAGAAGGAACATTGTTTCCATCTTCAACTATAGGTAGAGTCATTATATGAAGAAGAAATTCTTTGAAATTCCAGCAGTTATCAGTAGTCCACACTGAAGAAACCTATTACTCACATCCCGACAAAAGGGAGGTTGTGGACTCAAGATTTATTTATTAAATAAAGGCCTTTCTGAAGGATCAATGGACAGATTTACTTTGTTTGATTAATTATATTTGTTACATGGGTTTTTCTTTTTTTTCTAATGGGAGAGTGGAAAGAAGAGGGCAAATAAGGATAGGAAAAAGGTGGATGAAGAGGAAGAGGAGAAAAAAAGAACAAGAAGAAGAAAAAGAAAGAGAAAGAAAGGAAGGAAGGAAGGAAGGAAGGAAGGAAGGAGGAGGAGGAGCAGAAAGAAGGAGGAGCAGCAGAAAAAGAAGAGGAAAAAGAGGAGAAGGAGGAAGAGGAAGAAAAGGAGAAGAAAATGGAAGGGAGGAAGGAAGGGAGAAAAGGAGAAAGGAATGAAAGAAGGAAAGAGAAAAGAAAAAAAATGGGAAGAAAGAAAAGGAAAGAGAAAAAAAGAAAACAATAAGCAACGCTAATGGTATTGGCTTTTTTCAGCAATGAGGTGATTTAGTCAATTCCAATTGATTTATGATGGAGAAAGTAATCTGCATCCAGAAAGAGGACAATGGGGGACTGACTATGGATCACAACATAGTATTTTCATCATTTTTTGTTGTTTTTTGCTTGCTTTTTTTTCTTTCTCATTTTTTCCTTTTTGATCTGATTTTTCTTGTGCATCATGAAAATTGTGGAAATATGTATAGAAGAATTGTACCTGTTTAACATATATTGGACTACTTGCTATCTAGGAGAAGAAGTTGGGGAGAAGGGAGGGAGAAAATTTGGAACACAAGGTTTTGCAAGGGTGGATATTGAAAACTATCTTCACATATATTTTGATAATAAAAAGATAGTATTTTTAAAAATAAATAAAGGGAAAAATGTTTCAATATGCAAAAAAGAGTATTGGAAGAAGATGAGCAGAGAGACATGGACTTTGAAAGGAATTTAGGATATTTGGGGGCATTGAAGAGATGTACCTAGTGGAATCACTACTATTTTAACATAAGGAAGAGTTGAGAACCAGAAGAAGGAAAAGCAGGAGTAATGAGATCAAGGTGGCAATTCCTAGTTTGAAATAAACATGTGAGAAATTCACACTGGGTCATTTTCTTTGGCAAATGGTAAATTTATTTTGGGGAATAGGTTACAGACAAAATGAAGGGATACAATAGACACCAGGAATGGAATGGTAAATATGAAATAGAGTGGAAGAGCATATGAAAGACATGTTCCTCAGTGGAACTCACACTTACTCAGTAGAAAGGAAATACTCCATGAGGCCTGAGTATGCCATTTAGTGGCAGGTTGGATCCATAGAGGAGTTTAACAGACTAACCAGAGTTAGCTAGAGTGAGGAGAAAGACGTCAACAGAGAGAAGACACTATGAGGAAGAGAGAGTAACCTCATAGTGGGCTTAGTCCTGAAAAGAACTTAACAAAAATCCTCATCATAAGCAGATCTTTTTATAGGGAAAATACAGCCTTGGGGTTTCTCAGGGAAGTAAAGGTGGGAACTCAGAGGAAAGGGGTATCAAGGAGCCAGACGGAAATATCTGACAGATCAGGTCCCAGAACTGCCTAAAGATAGATAATCAATATCTCAAAGGTTGTTTAAAGATGTTCCATCCTCACAAACACTCCATATAAACAGGATAGTCTGGGAATTGGTCATATCTGATAATAACCAAATGAGACTTCTTTCTGACAGAGGAAGATAGTGAATAGAAAAATGGGATATTTGACCTATTGCTCATTTTTGTATTCCCATTCTTCCTTCAAGTTTGGATCTTTTCTTTCGATGGCTCCTTGACAGCACTTTTTTGGACCACGCAGAACTGAAGTTCCAGTGAGTACTCATGGCCATTGCCTTTTTGGTATGTTTACCATGTATGTATTTGTAGATATATAGTGTTGGTATGTCATTTCGAACATGTATGTTCATCCCCCAAGGTTATATGTTTGTGCATACCTACACAAATTTATATATGTATGTATATGTTTGTATGTGTACCTATATGGGCAACAGAAAGGGAGGGTCTGTGCTTACACATATGTGCCTTTGCCTTTCCTCCAAAGGCCACATTCACAAAGAGCCACTTTTTCATCTCTATGGAGAGAAGGCTGGACTGAATTTGGGGGGACCTAGGGTCAGATGCTTCCTCAGACACTGTTACTTACTGTGATCCTAACCTAGTCATTTCATTTCTTTCTGGGATTATAATAGTGCCCTTCTCCCAGGATTGTTGTCATAGTCTCATAGTCAATAAACATTTATAAAGAATTACTAAATGCTTAGCTGGGAACACCAATAAGAAAAGGGAAGGTAATTTCTGTCTTCCAGGGATTGGTGGGGGGAGAGGGAGGAAGTTAGGGGAATGATGTTTATGGAGTAGTTGATAGGAAATGAAGTAAGCTGAAAAATTGGGAGCCCTTTGTAAAGGGAGGCTTTGGAAAGAATTTATTGTTCCACTCCAACCCTCCAATAAAAGGGGAGAAGCATCTGAGAATTCAAAAGAGGTTGTGAGTTTCAAATGAGATAACATTTATAATGTGCTTAGTATATACCTAGTGCATAGAGGGTCCTTAATGTTTTGTTTTGTTTTGTTTTGTTTTTGATAAAAATGGTTTATTTTTTTATTTTTGTTTTTTTAATTTAATTTAATTTTATTTTATAATAACTTTATATTGACAGAATCCATGCCAGGGTAATTTGAGGATCCTTAATGTTTTCTTCCTTCCTTCTTTTACTATGTGGGGAACATATTTATAAAATTTTTTTCTCCTCTTCCTGTCTTTCTGTGTTCTTCTCTTTTTAATCTCTTATCTATCTTCTCTTCCTTTCCCTATTTTGATCTTGACTTTTACTTCCCTTTCTATTTGTTTCCTCTTCTACCTCCTCTTCCCTTGCTTTTCCCTCCTCTTACCACCACAACCTCTCGCCACTCTGATTTCTGGCCCCTGCAGGTGTGTGTTCCTTCCTGACAACGGGGCCTTCTTTGTTAACTATGTCATCACCTCCAGTCTGATCGGCACGGGCAGTGACCTGCTGCGTATAGAGTCCCTTCTCTTCTACAGCATACGCCTCCTTTTCTCCAAATCTGAAGGCGAACGAGTGAACATCAGGCAGGTAAGAGACCTCTGCGTGCCGTCCTCACTCCCACCCCCAACAGCCTAAACAGCTTCTGTTTCTGCCTTTCTTGCATGGAAAACATAGCTTCCCTTCATTATCCCGAAGAAGGCGCTGTGAGAAAGCAGCCGAGGCCCTCAAAAGAAGGGATGGTGAGCGGGGTAGGTGCGGAGTGACAGTGACACTTGGGACGTGGGTCTAAAAGGCAGGGCAAAAGAGCAAGGGAAACAGCCAGAACAGAGGAAATTCAAAGGCCTTTTGTGTAATAAAAGTGCATCTTTTCTGTCTTAGAAACAAGTCAGAACTTTTGAATATGGACGTGAGTATTCCTGGATTTCTTGTGTCATCAGTGTTGTGATGGCATATAGCATCACCTGCCCCCTCATTGTTCCATTTGGTAAGTTCTCCTCCTGAGGGATTAGGGGATTCAACGGCTAACTCTGGTCTCTAGATTCCTCTGAGATGTCTCAGATTAGTCACCTAAACCAGTTCTTACAGTGCATAGTATTTCTGGGGTTTGGTAGCATCTTAAGTAGCATCATAAGGGGCAAGTGGGACTAAAGGGAAGCTTGGTACTAATCATTAGTTCTGTTTCCCCAACACTGAAGCAATTCCAGAAGTGCAGATTTACCTCTCACTTCTAGGGGACTAGACCAGATTTTTATTAGAAATAGTCCTATCCAGTCTTATCTTCCAGTCCTCAACAGTGACTTTTTTCCTCAGAAGCCGACCTGGAGAAAAAGAGAACAGGGAAAAGTGGAATAACATTTGACTTAAATTCCATTCCATTTCTTTTGAGTGGCTAATCACAAACTCTCCATGATTTTCCCAATTTCCCCTCCAACCTTTTGTCTATCTGGATATACAGCACTGATGAAAACACCAGAAATATCACTTTCTTACATTCCTCACCTGTCTCCTTTTCTCTGTCTTTCATTTCCAAACCTATTTCTCTAGTGTACAGTTTTTGTGTGTCATGGATCTCTTTGGCAGTCTAGTGAGCAAAGCCTGTGGGAGTGCTCCTCAGAATAATGTTTTAAGTACATGAAATAAAATACACAGGACTACCAATGAGTCCATTATATTGAAATACAATTAAGAAATTAGTAAGAGAAAGGGAAAAAGAATAAAGGAAAGAAGAAATGGCAGGAAGGAAGTCAGGAAGAAAAGGGGAGAGGGAGGGAGGAAGAAAAGGGAGGAAGAAGGAAAGAAAGGGAGGAAAGGGAGGGAGGAGGAAAGAAAGGGAGGAAGGAAGGAAGGAAAAATAGGGAGAGGAAGAAGCAAAAAGGAGTTTGGATCCTAGTTTAATAACCTCTGCTCTAATGTATCCCTCCTCTCTGTCACTCCCTCACATCCTTTCCTTTCCTTTTTTTTTGCCTTTTCTTACTTTTTCTCTTCAGTAGGTAAGAAGAGATGTACTCCCCTGGTCTGTTAATCTAGCCACTTTTCCCATTTTCTTAGCTGTTTTTGCCTCTAGGAGCTTGAGAGGGATTAGTACTATTGTTCCTTTTTCTATCTGCCATCATTTCCCCTCTACCTCCCATATCAAGATTGATCTCTAGAAAGGTCAAGAGGTGGGAAGGAAATAAGGTTAGATAATTGGTCAGTAATGACTACAGAGGAAGGCAAGAAGGGGATTATCAACCCTAAGGCAAAATTCTTATGGTATAAACTATAGAAAATAGAGGTTTACTTAGGTCCAGGTGAACCACAAGCCTTTCCTATATTTCTTGTTCCCCATATCCAAAAGTTTTTTATTCCAAAAAAAATTTTTTATTCCAAAAAAAATTATTTTATTCCAAATTCACCAGTGACTCAAATATTCATCACTATTACCTCCAAATTGGAGTGGGGCAGGAGATAGTCTCTGTTCCATTGAAATGCCTTAAAGGATAGTGGCGGGGCTTAAATTACTAACTTTACCAAGCTGACCAAGAACTTCCCACTGACATCAAGGCTTCTAGGGGTAATCTTGTTCCCTAGCTCAAATTTAAAGGGTCAAAAATTAATGTTATCCTCAAGATGAAAATTGAAAGATACATTTTAACATATCCTGTGCAGAAATTTATTTTGTTTGGTGATATATTTATTATGAGAGTTTTGTTTTTCCTTTTCAGTGGGTGGAAGAAGAGGGTGGGAAATGAGAGGGAGAGAAAATAAATGCTTATTAATTGAAAAAGGACATAAATTTAAAATTACATTTGAAATGAAAGTTGTCCCTAAAAAACACCATCAGGCCAATGTTTTGCCTGTCTTCTGAGGGAAGTATGAGGCATCCATCTCTAAGTGGATCTTAATTTTGATTTCTTCAGTTGGGGTGTTTGGGAAAGTGTTCAGAAAGGGAAGGGGAAGGGAAGTAGGCTTTTACTGTCTGAACTGCCTCTTAATGGTCTCTCTTCTATTCTTCTTCTTCTTCCCTTCTCCTCTTCCAGGGCTGCTTTATATTTCTTTGAAGCATATTACTGATAAGTACAACTTGTATTATTCCTACGCCCCTACCAAACTTAGAGAAGACTTCCACATGGTGGGAGTTTACCAGGTGATCCTGGCGCCCATCCTTTCTATATTCTGGCTGCTCTTCTTCTCCATTGTCCGTCTAGGTAGGGCCAGAAAAGAGGTTTGTGTGTCCTGTTCCCATTTCTCTCACCATTTCCATCCTCAGTCCCTAAAGTGTTCTGACTTTGTGAATAGTTGGTACCCAAAGTAAACTAACTCTATGGTCACAGAAAATACTAGTAGGGAGTGGAAGGCTGGGTAGGTTGTACTTGAATCACTACAAATTTCAAATACTTTTATTGAGTGAAGCATAGGGATGTATTCTAGACTGTAGATTACCAAAAATTACCCAAGACTATTGTCCTTGGAAGAGAACAGGGGAAACATGAAATGACATTAACAGAGACAGTATTTCTAGATTGGATCACAGTAAAGAAAGGTTGAGTCAAATCAGGATTTAAAAGAGAGAAAGAAATTTTTTATTGTAAAAAATGATTCTCTGGGGGAATGGAGGAGAAATTTAGATGCTAGAAAACCCAGAGATAGCAATGAAATGTAGTTTAGTTCAAGGAATGACTACATAAATAAATAGATAGACAAGTGAAAAGGTGAATGAAAAGCTGAGTAAACAAACAAAAAATACATCGATTAAAAAAAAGGACACATTTTGGTAGTTCAGATTAACGCGATTCCTGCATTCGTCTAGTTCCACTTGAGAAGAGGGAGAAAATATATTTATTGAGCAGAACCAGGAGATCATTATACACTTCGACAACGATATTGTATGAGGACATATTTTGATGGAAGTAGATTTCTTTGACAAAGAGACCTAACTAAGTTTCAACTGATAAATGACGGACATAAGCAGCTACACCCAAAGAACGAACACTGGGAAACGAATGTGAACTATCTGCATTTTAGTTTTTCTTCCCGGGTTATTTATACCTTCTGAATCCAGTTCTCCCTATGCAACAAGAGAACTGTTCGGTTCTGCAAACATATATTGTATCTAGGATATACTGCAACATATCCAACATATAAAGGACTGCTTGCCATCTAGGGGAGAGGGTGGAGGGAGGGAGGGGGGGGAAAAAAATCGGAAAAGAAACGAGTGCAAGGGATAATGTTGTCAATATAAAGTAATCATTAAATAAAAAATAAAAATTAAAAAAAAAAAAAGTTAGTTTTAAGCAGATACATAGAAAAATATATATATATATTTATGCCTTTGAGTGCAGACAAATCTTGAAATATACCATCCAAGATTGAAATTGTGTATTTTGGTCAGGTCAGATGTCTGCTTTTGTCCCTAGAGATTTAAAGGGAGAAGACTGGGCACCTTGGGGTTGGGAAGATAAGGAGAAGATTTCCTTCCAATGTTTTCAGGCATTTAACCAGCCAAACAATCAATATTTAATCAGCACCTATTACATGCCCAGTACTGTGCTAATCATGAAGGCTCTAAGTCAAGTGCTTAGGGTTCCTCTAGAGATATTTGGAGAGTATGGATAAGCTTCTACTGGGTAGATTGTTTTCTCAGATGGCACCTGAATTATGATCTTGGAAGCAGGTTGAAGGGGTTGGAATGCTAAGGGGAAGGATAATTATCTGTGAGCTTAAGCTCCATGATAGTTCTCTCTCCCATTGTAGGAGGCCTTCATCCCGTCACTGTTTTTACCCTTATGATCCTCTTTGCTTCCATCGTGACTTCCTTCATTAGTCTTTGCTTTAGGAAGGTTTGGAGGAAACGGCCTGAGACTGAGGTGAGCCTAGTGGTCCCTTCTTTCCTCCCAGGATTCTGCCTCTCATTTACCCCTTCCTGACCTTCCTCTTTTCTGAAGAATTGTTCCAATTTTGGACTGAAGATTAGAAGAATACTAAGAAGAGGACTTTGATCTCCTATTCTATTCCCCTTCTCACTTGTAACACTATTTGTATACTAACTCTAAACCAAAAGGATAACCACTCCTGTTCATTTGGATTTGATAGTCCCTTTAGTTTACTTAAGTTTTGGGCAGGGATTCATAACTTCATTCTCCAGAGGACAAACAATATTGATCTGTGATTTTAGCAATCCTAAAACCAGAAGGGAAGAGAAGGTTAGTACTTTGTAAACTATTTCTCTTCCCTCCCCACCAGGCTACCAAAGATTAAAATAGGTTACCAATTATGTTTTCCCCTAAGTTCCCCTCCAAGATGGTCTTTTAGAATGGAAAAAAGCCCGTAACAAAGGCCGTCCGCCCTGTCCCATCCCAGATTCTGCCATCCCTTTCAGGAACAGTTTGCCAACCATGGTTTCTTCTCTGGGTTAGAGAAATAAATCAAGAAGAAAAACTTGAGGGCTAAGAGGGGGCCACTGAATTGGAGGCCAAACAGCCCAACCAGTTCTGAGCAACGAGGTCCTCATATTCTCATCCCATTGTCTTCCTTTCTCTGTAACAGGCAGAACAATCAGATACAACCTCCAGCGATTTCAATCTCCGAAGAAGCATGTCTTCCTCTCTCTTCATACAAAATGTGAGTCATGTCCCTGCCCACTGGGATGTGAAAGAGGCCAGGGAGGACAGGGGGATGATGAGTTCTTGAAGAACTGGTAGGACCGAGGTCTTAGGATAGGCAGCAAGCAATCACTGCCAAGGCCCAGTGAGGTGGGAGAGGGATCCCATGTACTTCCCTCCTCTGACAGACAAGGAAATGACTCAAGGGAAAGGCTCTTATGTGTCAGTCATGGTTAAATGGGAGGAAAAATATCCCAAGGCAGCTGATTAGAGGTTAGAGGCTTGAGAGACTGGAATGGGGGAAGAGATATAGACAGAAGTTCCCTTACCCCTCAGAAAAAGCGCCTAGAATCAAGATTACAGTCAGCTGTCGGCAATTGAGATCAGGTGTTGGAGAGCCAGAGAACAGAGCAGAAGGGAGAGAATCAAAGTCTGAACAGAAGGGTAAGATGTGTCTATCATTCTGACAGTAGTAAATTGATCTCAATATTCACAGACCTCGAGAGAGAACGACTTCTGTAACTGAGGGGAGAGAAGAAATTGGTGAAATAATAATAATAATAGTCACAATAATAATAGCAAGCACACATAGCATTTTTGATATTCCAGATACTGTACTAAATATAACAATTACCTCATTTGATCTGGAAGATTATCCCCATTTTAAACTGAGGCTAAATGATTTGCTCAGAATGTCTGAGACTAGATTCCAAAGTGGGCTCTGAGCTGCTAGGCTCAGAGAGAGGAATCCTGGATATTGATAAAGGGTTAGTCACATGTGTGGGGAGCCAAAGGGAGAGGGAGGCTAAAATTAACCATTAATTGAGGATAGGGACTGGGCCTATGATTTCATTGGCATAAAGATGTGCCAGATGTGGACACTTCTCTGAAACTTACCATCTTAAAAAGTTGCCTGAACCACTGAGAAAGGACATGCCCAGTATCACAAAATCAATACGTGTTAGAGGCAGGATATGAATCCAGGTCTTTCAGAACCTGAGACTATTTCTCTACCCACTACCTCCCAACCTGCCTTCATAATTACCAATTATGAATCTTACGTCCATGAAGTTCAAAAGGTATTCTTCCTAATGACTCTAAAGAAATGAATAACCCTCATAATTTTGAGTGAAGAAACTACCTCCACTTCTACTCCAAATGCTTTCTGATATAGGATAATCATTATTATAAAGTCTGAACCACAAACTGCTCTTGAATGAAGACGTCACATGTGAAAACTGTTTTAGTTTGGATCAATCCATGACAAACTCACCAGTGCTGTCCCACATGGCTGAATAGTCACATTTGGCTACAAATAACTTCATCCATAATTTAAATATATATATATATATATATGTATATACATATTTATATTTATGTACATATTATATGTATATGTATATAAATGTTTTGTTTGTTATATATTATGTATATATTAATATGCATAGTATATATGTATATATTATATATACACATATATAAGTTCATAGCTACAAGTCCATATATAATTTCAAATATATATTGTATACATATATGTGTGTATATACATCTATACATATATAAGTTCATGATCAGAGCTACCTCTTAAACAAAATAAAAACAAAATAAAACATTTATAGGCATCAGGTTTTTAAAAGGAGACAATAATGATAACATGATAACAAGCATTTCTATAGTTCTGTAAAGGATTGCAAGTTGTGTCACTCACAACACTCTTTAGGAAGTAATAAAGTATTAGACCCATTTAACAAATGAGAAAACTGAGGTTTGGAAAGCAGGGGTGCAGGCTGGCAGATCTAGGACTTAAACTCAAGTCCAGACTATTCTAATGCCCTTTCATAATGCATTTTTATTATTGTTGAAAAATATGTGGAGATTGTTTCTTCCCCTGAGACTTCCTCTAATCATTTGTTTTACTGAATAAAACTGACTGCCAGTGACTGAAATAGTGGATATAGAAAGTCAGCCTTCAAGACAATAAGATCTGGGTTCGAGTCACTCACCTTTGACACATGCTGGCTGTGTGACCCTGGACAAGTCACTTAAGCACTTAGTTCCCGAATGCAACTTTCTAAGACTATAAATTACAAAGAAAGTGCTGACCTGAATTAATAGGCTGCATCCTGATCCAAGAATTCCTTGTGCCAGTGAAATTTTACATCCATTCTCTCTAATTGTAAAGTGATTGTTGTCATTTTCACTTTGCACACATGTGCAGCACAGGCTCCATGGGAATACAGTTATCCCGTCCACATTCCGACTTTCCCCATCAAGATTTCAGCATATTACAAGTCAGTGTGAAGAAATTAAGTAGAAAGTTGGGGGAAGTTTTGCAAAAGCCACAGATGATGTGTGAAAGCCAGCAGATGAACAGAAAAAGTTCAGAACCTCCAAAATGTAAAACATACATATAGTGTTATATCAAAGAAAATGAAAAAATCAGACTTCTCTGGCACAAAGACAGGGTCAAACATTTTAATGCAGATTTTCCAGATCAGGGGGTGCTATGCCCCTCACCCTGCCACATGGAGACAGAACTTTACTGTTCAGTTTGCAGTGTAGACTGATTATCTGGCTCCATTTTTAAAATTCCTCCCTTCTTTTAAGGACACTAGGAAGTAGATGATATCTCCCTTGCTCTCCTCCCATTAGCCTCTTTAGGGTACCTTCAGCTCGTGCTGGTTTGTAGCTAAAAGAGAGCTAAAGAATAGAAAACATCAGATTTGGGATTGGAAGAAGAGGAGAAAACCTGGAGTAGTGGTTCTCAACCTATTTCTTCCTTTGACCCACAACACAAAATCAACAAGGCAGGTGGGGAGGCAATGTTGCATAATAAATAGGCAAATATTTGCATAATGCAAATATAATAATGCATAATAAAAATGCATAATGGGGAGACAAATGTAATAATGAATAATGAGAACTCGTCTCAGGCTCCCAAAGACCTGGGTTCAGGTGCTGCCCCTGATACCTGCTGGCTGTGTAATTCTTCTCAGTGCTCTAGGAAGTGACATAAAATCAATTGACTAAGCACCTCCTGAGTTCCCTGTGCTAAGGGATACAGACAGAGATTAAGTACTGGACCTAGGATTTCAGTAAGGAAACTGCCTCTACTAAAGCAGTCAGGATCTCCTTTTGCAATTTGTAATCTTAGAGCTTCCTAGAGCAAGAGCATCAAATTCAAAGAGAAACAAATCCCTGTAGCCACATGTTGACTTAGAAAACCTCAAATTAACATGTTTTTAAATTTAAGTTATTTTGCTAAATATTTCCCAGTTCCATTTTTATCTGGGTTGAGCAGCTGTAGGTTTGTAGGCTACATGTTCCCTAGGATAGTGAGGATACTCTTTAGCCAAGCACACTTAAGTGACCTTTGCAGGGAGCTAACATGGTAGAGACAAGTCTTGAACCTAGGCATTCCTGACTTAAAGTGCAACTCCATCCCTTAATTACTCTGCCTCTTAGAAGGCTGGAGAGTGCCATCCCTGAGCTCCAGCAATTCACAGCCTTCTAGGAGAACGAGTAGGAATTGGTGGCCAAAAGTTAACCTTGGTGACCATCCTACTGGACAGCTGTTTGGAATTAAAGCTGCAGTTGTTGTGGGCATCTCCCAAATTCTCCCATGACCCCTATGGAAAACCCCCTTTGTTTTCAGAAAGAAAATCAGTAATATGAGACCCTGAATAAGTGTAAAATAAAAGGGCTTAGTTTTGTGGGTGGTGGTCGGGGAGAAGAATCGAACTTAAGGGATTGCATCACTCCCTGTATACTGGGACATGAAGCAAGAGATTTAGGATACTGGGAACAAGCTGTGAATTATGCCTGGATATGACTTCCTACTCTCTCTCCTTTTTCTTGTCTGGGGGGGCCCAGTTGTATGTGGCCCCAGTGCTCCAGGAACTAGAGATGAGTCTGACTCCAGCCACCTCTCCAGGCCGCCAGTCCTACGGCACCATGAGCAGCCAGCTGGATGCCTTGGACAGGGAGGATGAAAGTGGGCCACAGAGCCTGGCATCCGAAGTGGAGACTGCTGAGGGCGAGTACCAGGAGGGGCTATTAATGGAAGACAAAACAAATAAGGATCACCCATCCCCACCACCAAAGGTGCTCCCACACTAGGTGGAATGCCAGCATCAAGAGAAGAACATGGCAGGGAGCAGAAGGGTAGATCCTATCTCCCCCTTCCTTTCGACCCACATGCCCATTCCCCCAGATCCTCGAAGGCTGCCATTTTTCATCCTGCCTCTATCCCCAAGGCACTGGCAGGTTGATAGATCCCAGGCATGCTTGACTGGTTAGAAAGTGAATCTGGTGGAAGATGCAGTCTGGACTCGTGGACTGAAAGTACTAAGCAACGTCCATGTCTCATAAGGGGTCATCAGTGCCTAGGAATTAATATTGGTACTTCCTTAAAAGAAGATGAGAAAAAGAAAGCACAGGAAAAAGGGGTCCTAAAGGGTCCCTATTCTCAGCAGCCTCTGAAAACTCTTCTCCAATTTGTTTGCCTTTTGGAAGATCTACCACTCAGACCATTCTTTCATAACTCCCACTTCCCCGAAGACCCAAAGAAATCTCAACTGATCTATGACTGGCTAAGTTATCAAGAAACGAGAATAGACTGGGCTGGCCAATCTAAGAAGGGAGACTTCTTAGTTTCCTTAACCCAGAATTGGAGGAAGATGCCTCCTCAAACGCCTGAGGTTGGAGGTTTTCACCAAATTAGAATTCATGAGGAAAAACAGCCTCCCTAAAGAGAAGGGATTCCTGTGGCCCTGGAGCTTCATCCTAGCCTGAAACTCTATGTAGTATGAATGGCCAGAGCCAAGGATTATGTTAAGGGAAATCTTTTGAGTTGTCACACATCTTGCCTCCACTCCTCTTCTTCCTCTCTCCCACCATTTGCTAGATGGCTCTGAGCAGAGTAGTGTTGAACTAAAACAGCAGAAGAAGAGAAGTTAAGATTAGAGAACCTCAGCCTTTATGCTCAATGGGCTGACCAAGTAAGGGCAGGAGTCAGAGTAAAATCCTCGAGATGATCTTAAAGCCCACCAAACATTCGTATATGTTGGGAAGTAAGACAGGGAAAGAAGGAAGTAAGCCTTCACCTGAAGATATTGAAGAATATAAAAGATCTCCCATTCACCCGGGGAACTAAGCACCTTGGTCAGTTCCAGCAGAATAGAGCTCCAGGGTAAGGGGGGGCAGCCATGTCAAATAGTCCCTGCCAGCTGCCATGGGAGTGTCTCTGGTTCAGGATGGGACTAAAGTAACTAGAAGCTGATGGTAAGAAGCTCCCATCCAGACCCCAGGATAGTGACCCCAAACAGGACATCATACCTTTCCTATGTTCACTCATCTCTCCAAGCTTCCCTTTGCCAGAGGAGACCCAAGTGATGTATTTTTATGCCAAAGGGGAGAGAAGCAGTTTTCTATTTGTTGGAAAGTGCTGTCTTTTCCCCCATGTTGACCCACAACCCAGACACCGCTCCTGGTGATTGCTTCTTCCAGCCTCCCTCATTCCCCAGCGGGAGGAAGCTTAGAATGATGGATGGGAAGCCATCATCCAACTTGGATAATGAACACCTGTTTTCTTAAGTCATGCTGCCCCCATCCGTGCCCCCAAGATGGGCTCCCTCTATCATTAATGCTGCTCTTCTCTTAGGGCTAAATCAGTCCAAAGACAGAAGGAAGGGGCAGGAGGAGGACTTAGGAGGAAGGGTATTAAGAACTGTCCCCTCTACTGTCTCAACTCCAACACCATGCAGATAGCCCTGGGATGTAATAGGCTGCCATATGTGATGGACTTTGACAGTACCACCCAAAAGTTGGTACAAGAAGTAAAAAAAGTTCCTCTGGTTTTGTAGTCAGAGCATGGGAATGAGCCAAGGAGAGTGGACCTGTTTGTTCCTGAGTTCTGATCTAATGCTTCTCTGTAATGATGGAGAGGGGAGGAGGAAGAGGAAAAGTGAGAATAGGGTACTCTCACTTGGAAAGATGAATGGCCCTCATTTCATGGCATCAATTCTCAAGTTTTCTTGCCAGTTTCTCAGTTTTTTAAAATCCTTAGGTCTAAGAGAAATGCAAAAGGTAGCCAGTACACCAATTTCTAATGCAAAGGAATATCCTATTATAATACACACATGCATTTGTGTACTCAATCCCATTCTGGTTGAAGCTAGAGCTCTGGTGATGAAAAATGCCCATATATGCAGAGTGCTTTGCCTGCTTTGAGTTGACCAGATGATCCTAGAAATAATGGAAAGATTGGAGAAAAGAGGGACTTTATTCCACAGTGGAACTGGGTTACACTGAAGGAATGCAGCCAAGAAAAAAAAAAACAAACTCTGGAAGAGAGGAAGAATATGACTTACTTAAACCCTAACAGTAAAAACTAAGCCAAAGGGCTTTTTTTTCCTTTTAAATCAACTAATGGGCAAGAAAGGATCCTTTCCATCGTAGGGCAGCCTGGAGGACCCAAGCCAAGTGCTCCTTGATCTCTTCAGGCTTTCTGCAGGTTTACAGCATAGAATTTGGCAGCCTCAGGACAGATCAGCAGCATACCCAGAAGGTAGCAAGGGGTGATCATTTCTTAGGCACACTCCCACTTATTAACTACTTGCTATCTTGCTTTCATCCATTCACGGAACCTCATCCTTCTTCCCCAGGATGGAACCTTGAGAGTGAGGGGAAGGAATTGAGTTTTATTTCAATTCAACTCAAATGGAGTACAAGTCCATCTGGTAAATGAACAGGGCTACCAGATGCAAACACCACTGGACTGGGATTAGCATTCAGTCCCACCATCACCAACATCTGGATAACAGATTTGATAAAGTCTAATTTTAAGGAGAAAAGTAGTGTAGAGATCTGGGGACTCAAGTGGGATTTGTCTCCCTACCCTTCCTTAGACTGTATAACCAAGAAGTCATTCCTTCCCTTCAAACTCATTCTATGTATTTTTACACAAATCCAATCATCCTTCTGTTACATTCCCTTTGTTCCCTATATCTGCTATGACCCAAGATATATTTACCCATTTGTTCCTATAGATACAAGCATCCTAATACTGTCCAAGCCCCTAATTTTTCCTTCTTTCCATATATCTTAACTGTCTTACATCTGGTCATCCAATTGTTTCTATTCTACATAGGATAACACATCCTAACCACCCTCATATCTACATCTTAAAACTTTAACCTTATATTCTACCCAATCCCACTTTACATCAGTTCAACAACCTGACCACCCATGCATCCAAAACACACACACACTTAAACTCCTTGGAATTGATTGTCCCACATTTACTCCTTTGGGAGAAATTGAGCTTTATTCTATCGGGGTCAGGGGGAGTAGGAACAGTGTCTGGACTCTGACCTTGAACAGACTTCTCTGTTTAGTCTGACTCTGTGGGAGCCATTTCTAACTGGGCATCCTCCCCCAAACTCCTAATCCCATTCTGTGCCCTGGTACAACCCTCCTGGGTTCCACTGCCCTGTCTCTGCACTGTCTCTGGAAGGAAAGGCTTATTAGCATTATGTCCATGGGGACTCTGATGAGGTGTCTGACTTATCCCACTGGCTGCCATCACTCTAGGAATGTGCCAGAGTTCTGTGACCTTGAAATCTATTGCTATTACCATGTCTTGAATAAAACAAACTCCACCCAGTTTCCTGCCTGGCTCTATTCCCCTACATCAAAACAGTCTGGACAGGGTCAAGACCTTCTGATTATAGGATAAAACCCTGTCTTGTTGCTTCTAAGAACTATCCTGTTTTGACCTGTATTGGTGGGACAATCCTAACAGGATGGAAATAAGAATGTCTCCTACCAAGATCCAAGAGGTCACTCAGAGAGAGGGAAGAGAGAAAACTAGATTTCTAGTGGCAGTCGGGGAACAGACAAAATTGAGTAGGAAAAGTGGCAAATCTGAGGGGAGACAAGATATAAGGACAAGTCAAATTCAGAAGGGGAAGGAAAGGACCTGAGGGAAGCACAAACAGCAAAAAGATCAAATCTCAAAAAGCACTGAAGTTGAAGATAAGGACTGCTCCAATTTATATTTTAGTGGAGTGGCCATGCCTCCTCCCTTTCCTCCTAATCTGGCTACAGCTGACTTTGTTCAGGGCTAATAGGACATGACCACTGAGTTGGGAACTGCCTTGATCTATTTGCCTCCTGATAGAAACCTTAGAATGATGTTTTTTCCTATCAGTTTACCACAAACTGAGGCCCAGGGAAGTTAAATAATTTGTTCAAGGTCACATGTAATAGGATTCAAATCCAGTTACCTTCTGATGGGCTCTTGAAACATTTGTGTGTGGATGTGTATGGAGCGGTAGATCTGGATTATGGTGTAAAAAGAATTATGGAATCAAATATCCTTCATGTAATTATTCCCAGAGAGCAAAGTGGGTGTCAGTTGCTCCCCTGTTACAGAAGGCTTAAATTAAATGCCTTTGCCCCAACTTTTCGAGTTCCTATTGAGACAACAGTGGGAAGGTATTCTTTAGAAATTCAAGCCTTCTCTTTTCTTCCCTAAGCTTGTCACTGCCTCAGTTTCTCTGACTTTGAAGGGAAGTAGTGCATATGTCTCATATATAAGGGACTTCTATATTCCCTAACTTGTCAACCCTGGAAGTGAAGGGGTACCTCTTTCCTGCATCCATATTTTCATATAATTTTAAGTAGCATCACTACTTAATTCTGAATACATGTTGATTAATAGGATCAATATATTGGATGACAAATATACTTCATTTGGCTCAAGCGCCCATCCCAATCCATATATTGGAATTTCTGGAAACTGGAACTACTTGACCAGATAATCATTTAAATGGCATACATTTAAAAAAGCAAAATATCACTCTCAGTGCATATGTACCTTCTTAACCCAGGAATTAAGAGTCTCCTCCTTAAGGCAGTAGTGAGGAAAACATTTTCTTGAGATTCATATTCTAGTGTTGGGGAAAATATGGCAAATGTTATGGCACAACTGAAATAAGAGTTGGAAAGATCCACTCATGAAGCACCCAGATTCCCATTGAGAATTTTGGTTTCAGCTGCCACTTACTATCTTGGTCATGTCACTACAGACCCTGCGCTCTCTCTTACTCTCAGCAAGCCAGAATGCAGAAAATATTGTTGTCCCACTTCATGCACAGGGTGCTCCTATGGCCAATCTCTTCCTCCGTCCCCTAGTAATTTCTCATTCTCCTAACATTATCATAGGCACAGAACCCCAAAGGAATTTAATTCCTAGACATTAAAATCATCATCATAGGCACAGAATCCCAAAGGAATTTAATTCCTAGACATTAAAATCTCTCTCACACACACACACACACACACACACACACACATCCTCAGAACCTAGAATCTCATGGGAAGTATAGTCTTTTTTCTTGGACATTATTACAATAGCATTTCAGAACTGGGAGGAAATTATTCTAACTTTTGCATATGGACGATGGAACTGCATTCAGTATCTGATTTAACTTTAATAACCTACCCTGCAGTCTTGTTGCTCTGCTAGGTACTTGAAAAGACCCAAAGTTTAGATGACAGTTCCTGTCCTTATGGGGATTATGGTCTAGTAGAGGAATATGATACACAACTATAATGCATAAATACACAAAAGAAATATAAATGAAATAGCTGAAATTTTAGAGAAAAATCATTACTGACATCTCTTGGTCGGGGAAAGCTCAGTGCAGGACATAGCACTTGAGTCTAGCCTTAAAGAATGGACAGGAATTCAACAGGTAGAAAGCGGAAAGAACTCACTGAAGGCATAGGAAACGATAAAGGTGCAGAGATGAGAAAGCACATGGCATGAATAGCTCAGGGCATGCGACACAGAGCAGATCCATTTGGCTAGATTGGAAAGTTAAGTTGAGGGGAATAATATGGGCAAGAACTGGAAAAAATAAATTGTACTAGATGATGGAGAACCTTGAATGCCAGGTGAAAGATTGTGAACTTTATCCAATAGCCAATAATCCAGATGTGGTCTGATCAGGACAGAATATTGAGACTATCACTTCCCTCATTCTGAACACTGTACTTCTATTAATGCAGCCTAAGTCTGAGCACTTTGGCTGTGATATCACTGTATGTACCATAACCATCCCCTAAAGCCCCCTAACACATACATGCACATGCAAACACACACCCCTCTTTTCTACCTCTTATTCTGATCAATATTGCCATTGCCTCTGGAAAGGGTGTTTTGATTGACTGCCCAATTGTTCCCCTCATAATATGACTTCCCTGGAAATAATTCCTTTATCACCTTTTTCCTACATGTGCTGCTGCCTCTCATTAGAATGTAAGCTTCTTGAGGGCAAGGACTGTCTTTTATATTTGTGTCCCCAGTCCTTCATGTGCTTACATTTACATAGTAAATGCTTACTGATGCCCACTGAAACCAGTCACAGCCCCTAACCTGTAATTGTGCATTATTTTTAAACCAAAGTGCAGAACTTTACATATCTTGATTATTTCATCTCATTAACTTTAGTCCAGCATTTCCATCTGTCAAGATCTTTAGGAATCCCGATTCCATAATCCAATATATTAATTTTCTCTCTCAACTTCATGACACCAACAAATTTGATGAACCTCTTATTGGTAAGCATATAGTCTTCATAAAAGTTGCTGATAAAAATATTGAACTGAATATGACATAGGCCAGAGCCCTGGAACACTCTATTAAAGACCTATCTGTGGGTTGTCATCACACCACTCTTTAGGTCTAATCAGTCATTAGTCTAAATGCATTTATCTCATCTAGCCAATGTGTCTCCCATTTTGGCCAGAAGGATATCATGCAAGATTTTGTCAAAGGCTTGTTAAAATTCGGAATTAGTATTTCTAGAGCATTTCCCTTATCTATGAACTTAATAACATTGTCCAGAGAAACAATATGCTTAGTTTGGTATGACTTGTTTTTAATTATTAAAAATATTTTATATCACCTTATTTCCAAATAAAGCCCTTTCCTTCCCATGCCTATGGATTCATGCCTTGTGATAAGTAATTTAAAAAAAAAAAAGCAGTGCAGGAAAACCAACCAATACATCAACTATTTGTGCCTGACAGCATGTGTTATATCTCATTTTCTCAACATATAAGAACCAAACTCTACTTATAACTATGGTTAATCAAAAGGAAATTTAAAAGCTATTAATAAGCATGTATCATTTGATAGATTTGACAAAATAAAGATCATTGTGCTTGATGTTCATTCTTGGCAAAAAGACTAGAATGGATTATTTAAGGGTTAATTTGTGAGCACTTAGAAAGTGAAAACAATTATCAGTATGAGCAGCAAGGTCCACTAAAAATGTTATTCGTTCAACCTACACATATTAAGTGCCTGCCATGTGGAAGGCACAGTATATGAGGATAGATATGAGATTTAGATTAGACACAGACTCTTCTGTCACAGATTTTGCAGTCTAATTGGGGAGAAGATGAAAACACACGACTATAACATGCAACATTATATGATAAATACATTAGTTTCAAAAATAATGTGCTTTTCGATGTCTCCATTCCTAAACTCACATGTCCTATATCCCTTTATCTCCCCACTCCCACCAACAAACTTTTTGAGGAGGAAAAGAGGTAAAGAAATCCGAGTTTCCTTCACGACCCAGCTCACATATTATGTGAAGCCTTATCACCCCGCTGCTTAGTGCTCTCCTCACTTTCAGATCATCTTGTTTCTATTTTGCATATATTTCATCTATATGTATATTTCCCCAATATACTGTATGCTCTATGAGAGCAGAGAATTTTTCGGTTTTACCTTATTCCCAGCATTTGGCATAATAAAGTGCTTAGTGAATTCTTGATTGGTTGATTGATTTAAACAACAAATAGTGATGCATGGTGAATGGGAGAAAGAAGAGACCGAATTGTCTGGAATGTAAATTATGCAAAAGGTAATAACATAATAAAAACTTGAAAATCAAGGTAACACCTTGAAGAAAGTTTTGAATGAAAGGCAAAGGGAGCTTGAAATTTTCTTGGGTAAGTTACTCAGTCAAATATTAAGTGATAGCTCTATGATAGGCACTGCACTAAATCCTGATGATACAGAGAGACAAAAACAGTCCCTGCCCTCAAGGAGCTTGTATTCTAATAGGGGAAGACAAAGTGGAGCTGAAGGATAGGGAGAAATCAGAGTCTAAAGGAGACATTCTAATAGAAACAGCATGAAAATAACTATACCAGATGTATTCAGAGTGGTTGAAAGGCAGTATCAGAAGGGAAAGAAATCAAAGATTTATGAGTGATATGATTGTATCTATGCATGAGAACCACTGACCATATGAAAAATGGATTAGCCAGGAGAGACTAGAAGCAAGCCTCTAAGTAGGCTATTGCAATAGCCCTTACTGGTGGGTATTTAGAACCTCTTCTAGGTGGTGGAAATAAGAATAGAGAACAGAGAACAAGTTTAAGAGATAGTGGAGAAGTAAAATGGATAGGACTGACAGGAGAGATGAAGCAGAGCTGTTGCTGGAGTTTACAGAACTGATTGTCAGATTTTCATTGAGCATTTATACTTCAAAAATCCGCAAATGCTGCAAATCAAGGATTGATTTATTGTTTTGTTGATTGTCTAGATTTAAGTAATGTTAATAATGCAGATTAACCTTAAATGTATGTGTGTGCTTATTTCCCAACCCCACCTCCAGCCTGGATTTTAAATGTTTTACTATCACACTCCAATATTGCTTAATAAACATTGTTCAACTTCAGAAGGGGAGGAATAGATTCAGGAATGAAGCCTAGAGGCCTGATGATTTGGGTCTAACAGTAATAACAACAATAAATGGCATTGATATCCTAATTTAAGGTGTGCAAAGTGTTTAAAATGGATGGAAATCCATTATTTCTTTTGAGACAACACCCAGAGGGAAGGAAAGAGAAGAGTCAAAAATAATTCCAAAAGTTGTAAATAAGGAAAAATGAAAAGTGCCACAGCCAGAAATAGAAAGATGAGCAGGTCTAGGGGAAAAGATCACAAATTTGATTTAAGACAGGTTAAAGTTTAAGGAGGACACCACACTGGATAAAGTGCTGAGCCTGGAGTCAGGAAGAATTGAGTTCAAATTCAGCTTCAGACACTTACTAGGTATGTGATCCTGCCTCAGTTCCCTCATCTATAAAATGAATTAAGGAAGAAAATAATTCACTCCAGTATTTCTACCAGGAAAACCCCAAATGCAGTAACAAGGAGTTGGGCACAACTGAAATGACTAAACACTTGTAGTGAGATTTTATAAACAGTTGAAAATGTGGGTCTGAAGTTCAGAAGAAAGGTCAGCACTGGAAATATAAATTCAGAGTATCTGCAGAGATGGGAAAGACAGAGACAGATAATGATAAAGAGGAAAGGATGTAAAAGAGGCAAAAATAGAAGAGATCTCAGAAATAAGAGTAAGTGTAATATCCCTGAAAATAAGAGTAATGAACAGGAAATAGTTGTCAACGGAGTCAAAGATAACTAAAAGGTCACAAATGATGAGGAAATGGAGTGGAGGAGCAATTGAACAAAACTTGGGAATAGGAGGGAAGACAAGAGAGGGGAGGAAGTTTGGGAAGAAAGACTATACAGAATTAGGCTTAAGGAACCAATAAATCATGCCAGATTCATATCATTTGCTTTTTTGACAGTTATGAAACTGGTAGGTAGCAAAATGCCATAAAATTAATGTATCTGTATTCCAACAAGGCACTGAGCAAAATCTCTCATGGTATATCTAAGCTGGAGATATGTATAAGATGGAGAGCTATTAGGTAACAGAACAGTTAGGTAAGTATGGAATTGATTAAACAATTGATCTCAAAGTATTAATGAATTAATAGCAACCTAAAGGCAGATATTTAAGGGAGTGCTCTGTCCTTGGTCCTATTCATTTCATCATTTTTTATCAATGATGTTGTCATCTGTACTGACCAAATCTTCATTAAGATGATATGAATCTGAAAAGATTTAAAATCCCCAAAGATCACAACAACATGAAATTTAACTATATCTAATTAGAAGAAATATAAAAGGAAGAAATGTAAAATCCTTAAATTGGGTTCAAAATAAATATTAGTGGATAATGAATGAGATTTTTTAAAAATATGCAAATAACCTTTAGTGGACTACAAGTTTAATATAAATCACCTTGTAATAATGTATCCAAGTAGTTGTATATTACTATAAGGAATACCATCAAGAATGAGGAAGAGAGAATCCTGCTATATTTTGCCCTAGTCAGAATACATCTGGAATACTACATTCAGCACTGGACAGCAGATTTTTGAGAAAGGAAGGGAGGGGGAAATGAAGGGAAGGAGGGAAGAAGGAGGAAGGAGGGACCGAAAGAGGGGAAAAAAGAGAGAGGAACAAATGGAAGAAGAGTGGGAAAAGAAGGACAGAAGAAAAGAAAGAAAAGAGGGAGGGAGGGAGAAAAGAAAAGATGGAGGAAGGAAGACAAGAAGCATTTATTAAGCACCTACTATATGCCAGATACTGTGCTAAGTACTTGGCAAATATCTTATTTGATCCTCACAACAACCCTGCTATCTAAACTGAGGCACACTGAGGTGTGTGACTTGGATGGTGAAAAGACTAGAAATTATATGAAATAAGGAAAAATAGAAAAAAAGATGCAAAGCCTAGAAAAGAGAAAATTTGGGTGAGTAGAGGGGAAAGGTATGGGATGGGTATGATTGCTGTTTCAAATGCTTGAAAGGCTTAAAGAGTATTCAGTACATCAAGAATGATTATCCCAACGTTACAGGTAAGGGATCCCTTGGGACTGCTTACATCACATATATATTACATGTATTATAGTACAATAGGCTGTTGGATGTCTAAATTTCAATATACTAAGGGGCAGCTAGGTGGCAGTGTGCTGAGCCTGGAGTCAGGAAAAGCTGAGTTTAAATTCAGACTCAGTCACTTACCTTTAGCTATGTGATGCTAGGTGAGTCACTTAATCGATTATTTGTAAAATGAATTAGAACTAATAATAGCACCTATCTTCCAGGATTGTTGTGAGAATCAAATGAGATAATAATTGTATAGCACTTAGTCCAGTGCCCAGCATATTGTAAGTGCTATAGAAATGTTAGCTATTATTTAAAAAAGAAAAGAAAAGAAAAGAAAAGAAAAGAAAAGAAAAGAAAAGAAAAGAAAAGAAAAGAAAAGAAAAGAAAAGAAAAGAAAAGAAAAGAAAAGAAAAGAAGAGAAAAGAAAAGAAAAGCAGGACCTTGATTAAATAAGTTTTATGTTTCTCATGATATTTAAAGACTTGGGATCTGTATTAGCTATTATTATATAGAACATTTTAAAAGTTGATAATTAACTTATTCACCTAGTAAAGAAAAAATTATTAAATTGTAACTGATATTCTTTTGATTCTTAGCTTAAGGACTGGGATTGTCTTTTGCTTCTTTTTGTCTCCCAATTGTTTAGCATAGTGCCTAACACCTAAAAACTCTTTCATACTTAATAATACATAATAACATTTAATTAATACTTATTGATTGATTTAAAAATAAATGTTAAAAATTTTTAAAATATTATTGTGAGGGGCAGCTATGTGGCACAGAGAATAGAGCAGTGGCCCTGAAGTCAGTAGGACCTGAGTTCAAATTCAGCCTCAGACCTTCACTACCTGTGTGACTCTGCTTCCTCCCCTCAAAAAATGTAATTGAGAAGTATTTAATAAAATAAACAAAAACATGTTTTTAAAAAATAAATAACTACATTTTATAGCATAAAGTTTGACAGGGGTCAGTAATGCAAAAAAGTGATCAAATTCTATTGATTGACTATTCTTTTCAATTATGTTCTCTTAACTATTCTTGAATATTAAAACAATTGGTACTTGTCCAGAGAAGGAAATTATCTCTAAGAATCAGTCCCACCAGCAGCGAGAGCCCTTTCCTCTAGCAGAGAAAATTTTACCTTCTCTAGACATCAGAGGTAACTTGTAACTCCTATTCCTAGGGAACTGGAAAGCATACAAATCCATTAGATTAACTTCAGCTCGGGTCTCTGCAGTTCTCTGCCTAAGAAAATAAAAATGATAATAACAATTCATATTTACATAGTTATTCTGTAGTTTGCAAAGACTTTTTCTCAACTCTGTGAGGAACAACAAGCTTATGAGGTAGCTGATGCAAATACTATTATTCCTTTTTTGAGAGATAGGAAACAAAAACTCAAAGGAATAAATGATTTACAGTTAGAGAACCCCCATTTTCTGAGGCTGAGAACAAGTTTCTTGTCACTACAACAGCTATATCCTGTAATCACATATTGCCTAAAGTTATTTATGAATATTTTGCAAACATTTATTATATATTTGTATGTTATATGTTTTTATGAATACAATTGATGACTTAGACAAGGAGTATATGGAAGTGTATAAGCAAAGGGGTCTGCTAATTTCTAAAGAGAAATGAGAAGGGGAAAGACTCCTTCCTTAGCTATCTTCAAGTCTGTAATCTTGAGGTCACAGGGACTTGGAATGAATCATGATTCAGAATCCAAAACTAGAATGAATGAAATTTGTTAGCCTGTCACTTGTCCAGCAGGGGCTAGGCCATTTGGCAAGGGCATACCTGCTCCCCCAGAGTGCCCTGTGATCCAGGGCTGGGTGGGTCCTGCTAAGTGACCCCTCCTACCCCAGCAGGGTGTTTAACTGTCAGCGTCTGCTCCCTCCCGTCGCCACTAATGCCTCTGAAGAGCTCAGCCACTGACATGATGTCTGACATCCAGCTGGCCTCCGGTTCACACACTTAGCTTTGGGTGTCAGTTCTTTGCTGGTGCCTTTGCAACATCTTGCAAATCAGAGAATGTCAAATGATCTCATCCTAGCTGCTGTCTGAAGGAGAGTGACCAAGTGAAGGAGAATGACCAAAACAGTAAACAGGACAATATTTCCTGAGGTGCCCGAAAGAGAGACAGCTCCAAAAACCTGAATTCAGTTCCATCCACCCACCTTCTCCAGGGCCTGACAACTCCCAACTACACATTTCAAATGAACAATTACTTATTAATTAAAAATTAAATAATTATTATTAAATTAAAATTAACTACTTATTAAAAATACCTCACAGAGTTGTTGTCAGAATCAAATGAGATAATATTTATAAAGCGCTTAGTGTAGTGCTGAGCACATGGTAGGCACTATATAAATGCTTATGTCCCTATTCCCTCCCTAGAATTAGGCGGGTACTTAGCACAGTGGAGAGAGTGCTGGACTCAAAGACCTGAGCCCAAATCTGGCTTCAAATACTGAGTGACTCATTTAACTTCTGCCTGCCTTAGTCTCCTTAAATGAAAAATGAGGATAATAATAGCATCTACCTCCTAGGGTTATTGTGATGATTAAATCAATTAGTATTTGTAAAATTCTTAACACACTGCCTAGCATATAGTAAGTGCTTAATAAATGCTTATCCCCTTCTCTGTTGTGTATTTAATCCTAGGCTAAAGCAGTCCCTGCTTTCATAGAGCTTGCAATATTAACAAGGGGAGACAAAAACATGCACATAATTTTAAAACATGAAATAGAACATGACAAATGCATGTAAGTGAGAACAAAATGTTTGTCAAAGTCCAAAGAAAGGAAGATGTTGAACACCCCTAAGGATGTTTGTTCTATGGTCCAGTAGGTTACTTGTGAGTGCTGACCCGGAATCAGGTGTTTAGGTCCTTATCCCAGCTTTGCTGCTTATTTGCTAAAGGAAGACTCATCTTCCTGAATTCAGATTCCACTTCAGACACTTAGTAGCTGTGGGATCCTGGACAAGTCACTTCATCCTGTTTGCCTCAGTTTCCTAATCTGTGAAATGAGCTGGAAAAGGAAATCATTCCAGTATCTCTGCTAAGAAAACCCCAAGCAACTGAACAACCAGCCCAATTTGCTTTGTAAAATGGAAATTGTGCCTGTCCTGTAAACTTCACAGGGTTGTTGCACAAGTGAGATAATTCAGACTAAAGAGCTTTGATAAGTATAAAGCCTTGTGTAAATTAACAGACTATTATTATTAATTATTTCTCAGGGAGTGAGTTCACAGAATGGGTGATGGTGCTCAAGCTCTTCCTAGAAACTCTGCCTCATGGCTTGACTCCCCCCTCCCCTGAATTGTGAAAAGAAAGTCAAATTTGAAATTAGGAAAACCTCAGTTATAGTACCAGTTTTTCCACTAACTCATTATGTAAAGGGCAAGAGTCCTCTGGCCCTTTATTCCATTATGTTTTAAATAATGGAATCAGATAAAATAATTTCTAAGACCCCTTCCAGTTTTAAGATTCTATCTCTCTGTACCTTTTCCTATTTCACCTTAGGAACATGGATCAACCTCCAGATCTCAGACACTGAAGCCCCTAAAAAAGCCATTGAAATGTAGACCCTATCTTTATTTTCCAGCCAAATTGTCCTCATCTTCTCCTCTCCCACTTCAGCTTTTTGTTAACTATTCCTTATACTTGAAATGTACTCTTTCTGAATTTTCCAATCTCCATCAGTTGAAATCCTTCTTTTCCTTCAAGACTCAATTCAGAGTTATTAATAACGAATAACATGAAACTTATTCAATATTCTCCCTTCTCCCAG
The DNA here is from genome assembly GCF_016432865.1 of Antechinus flavipes. NCBI lineage: Eukaryota > Metazoa > Chordata > Mammalia > Dasyuromorphia > Dasyuridae > Antechinus > Antechinus flavipes. The sequence goes on along the minus strand of NC_067399.1, from coordinate 315,268,196 downwards.
ATGAAAATGAGCTCTTCCTCCTCAAATATCTAGTAGCACTTTATCCAGACTTTTCCTTTGCACTTATCATAAACTGCTTTATATTATTATTTCTGTCCATGTCTTTCCCTCCAGCCCATTAGATTAAGGACATCTATCATCTATCTATCTTATATATCTGTAAATCTATTGCCTGACAAAATGCCTAGATGTTTAATAAATGCTTGCTTACATTTACCTTGTTCATTGAAAGAAGCAGTAAATGTGACAGCATTGATATCCTCTCAAATTCAGAACCAGAATATTGGTAAAAAGGAGTCAAAGAGAGACACCAACCTTGAATAGTACTAAAATAATTTCTTTTTTTTTTGAAGAACAATGATATTTATTTAAATAGTATTTTAATTTTTCAAATACATGTAAAGATAGTTTTTTTATTTAAAGCTTTTTCTTTTCAAAATATATGCATAGTTTTCAATATTCATCCTTGCAAAACCTTGCATTGCAACTTTTTTCTCCCTTCCTTCCCCCCACTCTCTACCCCAGACAACAAGTAATTCAATGTGTGTTAAACATGTGCAATAGAAAAACTCTTCACATGAAGATAAGAAAAAATAACCAATCGGTCCTCTTCCCTCCTGGGGTCCCATTTCTCATAAATGCTTCCTTGAGTATCCCATGCAGTGAAGGGAATGAACCTGGAACCCAGCCTGTGTAAAACAGGCAGGCTAGAATTTGAAAGAAAAGTTGAAATATGTGGGATTAAATATGGTGGGACTAAAGTTGTGGCAGTACTAAAATGTTGAGAAGGGGGTTACTTCTTCCTTTGGCTGCTGTTCCTGGCCTTCATTCTCCATTTCAACAAGAATGATGCAAGATGAGAAGATCAGCCAGTTCACTCAGAGGGCAAAGGGGGACAGACAGATGGAGACAGAGTGGCAGATGAATATCTATGAGAGTGGCCCCTAACTGCTAGAAATTCTACAAGTTCTTATGTTTAGCCTTATCTGAACCACACAATATTTTAAAAATGATTTTGTTTTCACATCACTTGAATGTCTCAATATATCTTTCCACCCCTACCCATTAAGTCTCTCTTGTAGCAAAGAAAAAAACAAAAAATCGAAAAGTGCTGCAAAAACCAAGATATAAAACAACTCTGACAGAATATGCAATATTACGTATCCAAAGGCTCCATCTCTGCAGAGAAGATAGCTACATTTTCTCACCTCTTCTCTGAGGCTGATCTTGCTAACCTACTTAAAAGTGGTGCTTTTGTAAGACATTATTTTCTTTATCTAATTTAGTATTAAAGGACAAAGCCTGTAGGATTTGTGGTAATTAGGCTACATCTGATTAGTCATCCTTCTGAAGACAATTATGTTTTATATATACATACACATTATATATATATATGAATATATATATATATATAAACATGCACATCTATATACATATACCCTCTGCATGTGTGTATATTGTATAGATAAAGATGGTGGCCAGAAATAATCACATTTCATAGTATCTTCCTGAATAAGCTATTTCCAATGGTGCATATGTTATTTAATAAACCTTGTAATTTAAAGTAAATATGACTGTGTTTGTTGCTTCACATCCTGAATTTAACATAGGAATACACTAAAATTCAGCTGAACTGGGGCTTGGGGTGCCCTCTGCTCCTTGATGCCCATTGAGAAGGGGTTTGACTTTGCCATGACTGACTGAACTTTCAACCAGCAGAGCTGGGAATAGAGTATGGAGAACAACACTCATTGTTGGTGAAATTTTTGCTATTATTATTTTATGTGTGATGTTATAAAATTCAGTTTCAACAAACATTTATTATTAAATGGATACTCTGGATCAAAAGATATATAAACCTATAAGATGGGTAGCTAGTTGGTGCAGTGGATAGAACATCAGGTTTGGAGTCAAGAAGACCCAAGTACAAATCCAGCCTCAGACACTGTGATCCTGGACAAGTCACTTAACTCTCTTTGCCTTAGTCTCTTCATCTGTAAGATGCTCTAGAGAAGAAAATGGCAAATCACTCCAGTATCTCTACCCAAAAAAATAAAATTCAAATGGGATCATGACATGAGTCAGATACAACTGAAAACAACTCAACTGCAAAAATCTGTAAGAAACTTTCCTAACAGGTGAAGGGGTGACATTAGCAGGACAAGCCAATTAGATCCTTGATTCAATGTTTGTTACAAAGGAAGGTTTTTATTTGGAAGGGGGGAGATTTGGTGGGGGGAGGAGTGAAGGAGTAAGGAGATAGTAATAGCAACTGCAAAAAAAGAAGAAAGAATCAATGAATTATTTTATTTTTAATAGTAGTTTTTTTTCAAAATATATGTAAAGATAGTTATCAAGATTCACTCTTGCAAAACCTTGTGTTCCAAATTTTTCTCCTTCCCTTCCTCCTACTCTCTCCCCCAGATAGCAAGTAATCCAACATATATTAAACATGTACAATTCTACTTTACATGTTTCTACATTTATCATGTTGCATAAGAAAAATCAGATCAAAAAGGGAAAAAATGAAAAGGAAAACAAAAAGCAAGCAAACAACAACAAAAAAAAAAAAAAGATGAAAATAACCATGTTGTAACCCACAATCAGTCCCAACAGTTTTCTCTCTGGATGCAGATGGCTCTCTCCATCACAAGACCATTGGAATTGCCCTGAATCACCTCAGTTAATGAATTATTTTAAAAACAGGAAGGAGAGGAAGCGATAATTTTTTTTAATTTACAAGTTATGTGTATGGGTAATTTTACAGCATTGACAATTGCCAAACCTTTGGTTCCAATTTTTCCCCTCCTTCCCCCTACCCCCTCCCCTAGATGGCAGGATGACCAGTAGATGTTAAATATATTAAAGTATAAATTAGATACACAATAAGTATACATGACCAAATCATTATTTTGCTGTACAAAAAGAATCAGAGGAAGTGATAATTTTTATGGGGGGCAGGAATAAAAGGGATGGTAGGGCAATATTGATACTGTGACATTAAATAGTTTAATGTATATTAAAAGAAACAAGTTGTATGCAACGACTTTGTAGTTTCAGGTACAACTTCTATTTTCTGACTTTTTTAGTGTAAAGGAAATGTGTATGTTCACTGATGATTTTCTAATTCATAGTTGTTGTTTTTAATGATTTGAAGCCCCTGAGATGTTCAGGTTACCCAGAACCAATTGAACTAGATGGCAACTATTCCCATGACTTCATTTCTCTGAACCAGGACAGAGCTGAACCCAGGCAGTAAAGTGGGACAAACATGTCTTGTGCCTTTCTTAGATGTGTATATCCACCAAATCAATTTTTATATGATTAGTAAATCCCATAGTTAGTTCAGTATTCTGATGTTTTTTACTTAAAACTCGAGTTCAAATCCAGCCTCATTAGTTGTCTGAACCTGCATAAGTTACTTAATTTCATTTTGCCTCATTTTCCTTGTCAGATGAGGATAATAAAAGGACCCACTTGCTAGGTCAATGTAAGGATAAGATAAGATATTTTTAAAGCACTTTTCAAATCTTAAAGTCCCATATTTGTATTTAAAACAAATAAATTATTTATTTATTATTTTATTAGCTATATATTATTATTATTACTATTATTATTTCCCATACCACATAGACAAATCTTACTCTGTTGACTTGGGGTCTGAAAATCATTTAATAATAACAATATCTTACATCAGCAGAAAACTTTGTTCCTTTCAAAGTGGTCTTTCAATTGAGATTTCAAAGCATCTTCAACACTAGTCTGGGAGGAAGATTGGGCAGGAATAACTTCCAATCAGAGTAGCTTAGAATAGCTAAGTGAGCTGTCACATAGCGAACAAGTAACAGTCTTTCTCAATCTATGATATGATGGGGCACACAAATTACCAGACTTGGAGGGAGTTGTATCTGAATCTCAGTTAATTCTATGATTCTGGGCAAGCCACTGAACCTCACTCTTACTACTTATAAAATGGGGATTACAATACTTGCCCAATTCACAGCATTGTTATGAGAAAATTTTATAAACTCTAAGCCACTATATAGGGAGTCTCAAAAATCTTAGTGTAGCTTTAAGCCTTGATAATTATAAGCTTTTTGAATTTTTTTTGCTTTTTAAATAAATTTTTAAAGTGATCATTTAAAACTACACAAAGACTTTTAAGACTGTTCAAATATGAACTACCATCATTCCATTATATTATACTTCTATGTAATAATCAGAAAATGCTGAAGGAGATAGACATAAAATAGGCTGAAGTAGTCTCCTTTGGGAATCAGATGGGAGGGCTGGTTAAAAAAAAAAAAGAAAGAAAGAAAAAGAAAAAACCTTCCTCATTGAATGCAATGAGCATGGGAAGTGGGAGGTGGGAAGAACACAGGTATTACATATTTTCAAACTTTCTGAAATGTAACAGTTATGCTGATTTTTTTCCCCTCTACAAACAAAACTACGGTTTGTCATATAGAATGGCTCTCAGGGAAGGGGAATACTTAGAAAGTGATGGGATGTTATAGAGATGTAAGAAATAGAAAACAACAATAAAAATTATTTGTATAAAAATAACTTATTATGCACAAGGAAGACACTGTACAGTGCTGGGCTCTGGGAATAAAAAAGATAGACATGAGGTTATAAACTCTTTGACAATAGGGTCTTTCTAAAGGGGGAAACAACTTGTACATAAATAATTACTACACAAGAAATAAGGACATCAGTGCACAGGAAGGGTCTAAACAAATGCTATGAGAAATTTAAAAAAAATTAGAGAAAATACAAAATTTTTGATAATTACATTTAATCATTTAAAATATCAAATGATTGTAATCTTGGTTTTTTAAAGTTGCAGTTTTTTCAAATGCATTATTCTACTTTATTTACTGAAATGAATGACATTGAAAAATTTAATAAGCATATTTTTAACTTTCATGTAAAGATTGTATTAAAATTGAGTTTATGTGCTTCATGTTTAAATTTAGGAAGTATTATCCTGACTCAGCTCATGTGTATCTACTGAGTCTACTCTGATTGATAATTGATGGCAGATTATTCCCAGGTTGAGATTTGATATGCGCCAATTTAAATTTGATCTCATTTGCATGTACCATATCAAATAATTATTGCAATATGTTCATTGATGAAATTTGATGCTATGTTAGTTTCACTTTTGTTGACTTGAATTTGAACTTTCTTTTCATTGGAAAAATAGTGAATATACTTAAATTGTAGTTTTGCTTTTTAAAAATCCAATAATTTTTGCCACTGTTTTTTGCTTTCCCCAGTCCTCAAAGGCTTTATACTACCCTCCCATCCTCAATATCCCATAGTTTGTAAAAATTCTGATCTAGTTTTTGTTGTTCAGTTGTGTTCATTTTTTCATGACTCCATTTATGGTTTTCTTGGCAAAACAGTTAGGATGTGTTAAGTGTCTGAGGACAGATTTGAACTCAGGTCCTCCTGAATTTAGGGCTGTTGCATCCATGTAGTTTTTGAGAGGTTCTCAGTTATTGATGGAAAGGAAGTACTAGTTTTGCTTTAACTTCAGAGGGGACATAAAACCTCGTCAAATGAAAAGACATTTTGAAAGTTTACATTTAGAATATGTTGGTAAGACAAATTTTTTCCTAGAGGAAAATGAGATGCTTTGAGTAGGCAGAAAGGATTTTTTCAAAATCCAAATCTATGACATTAAAAGGACAGCTTGCATTGAAAAGGTTGTTTTCAGAATTGCTAAGTGTAAAAGGCCTCATTCAGTGAATGAAACATTAGTGCTACTTGTAGCAATTGATAAGTTTGAAGTGATACTGATGCTGATGAGTCCTATACAAAGCAGTTTCAAATGATTCAATTCACTGATGACATGGTAGGAAGGACAACTGCCTATATATTTGAATACCTTTTCAATTGAGAAATTGAAAGACTAAAATCTTTCTACTTTGCACTGCAAGTAAATAAAGCAACAGATGTAAAGGTGGTTATTTGATTACTATATGCATTATGTGGTTGAAAATGAAGAAAAATAAACAGGTTATTTTGCAAACTTTTATAAATAGCAATGCCACGTCAAAATAAATTATTATAGTTAATACATTGTTTTAAAATGAAAATGATGTGATGTGGGAGAATATTTGACAAGGACAAAATACAGCTCTGGAAGCTCTAGATTAAAATGTGACTTCCTTGTGAAATTTGTATGTGCTTCTCAATCTATCACTTGAGAGAGGGAAGGGAGAAAGAGAGGAAGGAAGGGAAGAAGGGAGGAAAGGAGGGAGAAAAAAAGGGAAGCAGAGAGCAGGGAGGTCTCAACAACCCTGAGATGTAGGTGTTACACAGAGTTCTTCAGTTTGTTATAAAAAAAATTAATTTTAAAAAAACACAATTCTTTGAAAGACTTTTCCAATATTGTATAACAATAGATGGGGAAAACATAGCACACATATATTATTGCTGATTTTCTCATGCCAAAGTACTTTAAAGGGGCTTAGGCTAAAAATAATAATAATATAAAATAAATAAATTGACATTTTCCTAGCAGAAATGATCATCATTTCATTTTTAAAAATTTCTGTATGTTGTCTATTTGGTGGATGCTGAATGAGTAAAGAAATCAAAGTGTAAAGCTCTCAGAAATATTCTCATTCAGAAAGTTAAAATGATTATATTTAAGAAAAATTAAAGCTATAGATAATAAATTCACAAAATAATATTTTGATGTTTCCCAATTTAAAAATATTTTCCCTAGATGGAAAAAAAATTATAGACCTTATTTCAATCATTTGGTCTACAGAGCCAATCCTGTTTTCCTTTAAAGATCTGGGTATTCTAATACTTTATACCAAGATAAGTTGAAATGAGTTCATGATTTAGACATAAAGGTTGATACTATAAGCAAATTAGGAGAACGAGGGATAGTCTACCTTTCAGATCTCCAGAGAAGGAAGGAATTTATGGCCAAAGAAGAACTAGAGAACATTATGAAATACAAAATGGATAATTTTGATTATATTAAATTAAAAAGGTTTTATACAAATAAAGCTAATGTAGACAAGACTAGAAGAGAAGCAAAAAATTAGGGAGAGGGGGATTTTACACCCAAGAGTTCTGATAAAGCCCTCATTTCTAAAATATATTGAGAATTGACTCAGATTTGTAAGAATTCAAGCCATTGTCCAGTTGATAATGCCTACTACAAAGAATATGAACAATTTTCAGACAAAGAAATTAAAATCATTTCTAGTCATATGAAAAAAAATGCTTTAAATCATTATTGATCAAAGAAATGCAAATTAAGACAACTCTGAAGTACTATTACACACCTCTCAGATTGACTAAGATGACAGGAAAATATAATAATAACTGTTAAGAGGATATGGGAAAAGTGGGACACTAATATATTGTGGTAGAATTGTGAAATGATCCAACCATTCTGGAGTACAACTTGGAATTATTCCCAAAGGGTTATCAAACTATGCATACCCTTTGATCCAGCAATATCTCTATTGTATCTGTGTCCCAAAGAGAGGATAAAAAGGGAAAAGGACCCACATGTGCAAAAGTGTTTGTGGCAGCCCTTTTTGTAATTGTAAGAAACTGGATGGCCATCAGTTGGAGAATGGTTAAATAAGTTATGGTATATGAATGTTATGGAATATTATTGTTCTATAAGAAAAAATCAACAGGCTAATTTCAAAAAGGCCTGAAGAGATTTATGTGAACTGATGCTAAATGAAGAAAGTAGAACCAAGAGAACATTGTAAGTTGCAACAAAATTATGTGATGATCAACTCTGAAGGACATGGATCTTTTCAATAATGAGATGATTCAGAACAATTCCAATAGACTTGTGAGGGAGAGAGCCATCTGCTTCCAGGAAGAGAATTGTGGGGACTGAATATGGATCACAACATAGTATTTTCACCTTTTTATTGTTTTTTGCTTGCTTTTTTCTTTCTCCTTTTTTTTTCCTTTTTGAGCTTTCTTGTGCAGCATGACAAATGTCAAAATATGTGTAGAAGAATTGCACATGTTTAATATATATTGGAATACTGGCTTCTAGTGGAGTGGTAAGAGGAAGAAAAATTTGGAACACAAGGTTTTGCAAAGGTGAATGTTCAAAGTTATCTTTGCATATATATTTATATATATATATATATATATTGGCTAAGGCAATTGGGGTTAAGTGACTTGCCCAGGGTCACACATCTAGGAAGTGTTAAAGTGTCTGAGACCAGATTTGATTTCAGGTCCTTCTGACTTCAGGGGTGGTACTCTATCCACTGCCCTAACTAGCTGTCCCACTTTGCATATATTTTGAAAATAAAAAGCTATTATTTAAAAAAACATAAAAATAAAGATCTAGGTATTTCAAAATAAAGAAACGTATTTGCCTTCAGCAATTATGCTATATTACTCCACCTAAACAAGAAAAATTAACACATTTATTTTCTGAAAATACACTGAAATAAATGATTGAACCTGAAATCTTACCATTCCTTAGATAAAAGTAATAAGTTCTCTGAGTTATCAAAGTAATACAAATTTTACTACTATTCCTAACATCTTGTTTCTATTTTTCTGATATACTGTGAAAAGACAAAAAATATTGATCTTAATTACTGGTTGAAAAGGAATTATGAGTAACAATATCAGCAGTGTCCTATTTTGAAAAATTGTCCTGGAAAAAAACCTACCAATTTCATTAATAAAATTATTGTTATAGTCAACAAGCATTTATAAAGCATTTGCGATGTGTCAGACACTATACTAAGTGCTAAGTGGGGCAAAAATAGTCCCTGCCTTCAAGAAACTAAGTCTTTGGGGTACAACATGTAAATAAATAAGCACATAGAAGGTTTATTCAAATCAGATGGAAGGAAATCTCAGAAGGGAAGGCAGAAGCATAGGAACTGGATAATAAGTTTAAATATGAAACTAAGCCACTATTGTTGGATTCTATCATCAAAGTCCCAAATGAACTTAATAAGGCATTTACCTCTACATCATTTACTATCTATTTCCTTAATAAGGAGATAGACATGGCATTTAAGAAAATCACAATGGGAAAAGTAATCAGATTGGACCAAATGTATACAGAAGAAATCCATACTTGAGGTGACATTATGAGAAGGCATCAAGGTATATGAAGGGAACATTGGTAAAGATACAAAACAATCCCCAAAACTAAGACCTTATTGATACTTTTTAAGGGAAAGAGGGGGTGACCAAGAGAAAAGCTAATGATCTACATGCCTACTTGCCCATCTTTGTAAAAGTCATCTATACAATAATTAAGAGTAACTCAAATTAGGGTATTAGTAAAGAACAATCATCTTTTCAAGCAATATTCAATAGCAAATAAAGTCTTTATTGTTTTGCAATGGACTAAAAGATTTTTTTAAAATAACTTTTTATTGATAGAACCCATGCCAGGGTAATTTTTTACAACATTATCCCTTGCATTCACTTCTGTTCCGATTTTTCCCCTCCCTCTCTCCACCCTCTCCCCAAGATGGCAAGCAGTCCTTTACATGTTGAATAGGTTACAGTATATCCTAGACACAATATATGTGTGTAGAACCGAACAGTTTTCTTGTTGCACAGGGAGAATTGAATTCAGAAGATATAAATAACCTGGGAAGAAAAACAAAAATGCAAGCAGTTTATATTAATCTCCCAGTGTTCTTTCTTTGGGTGTAGCTGCTTCTGTCCATCTTTGATCAATTGAAACTGAATTAGCTCTCTTTATCAAAGAGATCCACTTCCATCAGAATACATCCTCAAACAGTATCATTGTTGAGGTATATAATGACCTCCTGGTTCTGCTCATTTCACTTAGCATGGACTAAAAGATGTAAAGAATATAAGATCCCATCATGCTTACTGTTCAGTAGGTAAGAAAAATCATTTGATTAGGTAGAATGAATCACTGCCTTAAAGGTTGTCTTCCAAATAGAATCTCTTATACAGAAATTAAACAATAGAAATAATTATTCAGTGGCCCTCTAATCATAAATACAAGATGGGGCTTAAAACAGGCAGATGTATGCTTGGCAAAAGTGTTCACAACTATAATAGCAGAGATACAATGTAGAGTTCAAGTTGGAGAGATTCCCTATAGATGAAATGCTCCACAGGCAGTTGTTTGATATCATTGCAGTCTCCTGAAAGAGATCCATAACCATCCCAAAGAGTATGGGTTGACCATCTACATAAGAAACACCAAGTGCATCAAAAAAGTTATTGCCCAGAGTGTAACATGTCTATAGAGCTTGTTTATCATCATGAATTTCCAGGAGAGATAGATGAATTAATTGTGCCTAGAGTTGAACTCAGAAAGGAAAATAGGTTTGAATCCTTACAATGACATATTCTGCAAGTGGTCATTGAAGCTGTGCTTCTTATTCTAAGGAGGCAGAAATCATTAGCCCTTATAGACAGTTCAAACAATTATCTTTTATGTATCTCTAATTCTCAGTTACAAAGCTCCTTAAATGATCCCAAGCTTCCCATGGAAACAAAAGTCTACCTTTTTAACATCAATTTTATACCATTTTGCTGTATAAAACTGAGGCAAAAAAAATCTCCAATGAACTAAAAATAAAGGTCACACAGAAGATAATAGAGAGGTACATGGTATGAATGAGCAAGTGACAATATATAACCAATGAAGAATTTCAAAGAATAGAAATAAAAGATGTCATTAGGGAAATTTATTATGGGAAATTAAAGTGGAGTGGTCATGATGTGGCTTGTGTAAGATATGGCAAATGGATAAAGTCTGTCACTGCCTTCCTTCTAATGACAGAAACCCTGTGGGTGGATCTCTTTTGTCAAATTTATTGGAAGGCATGAACAAGTGTCAAACAGGATGGGCAAAATGGACAAGACTGTCATTGTTGTTATTGTTCGTTCTTCATTCTAAAAGAAGACCATGACATCAGAGACCAGGACATGCAAGTGAATTGGATTTAAGTGAGGGAGGGCTGAGCAAGGTCACTTGCCTCACTTTCTCTCCTAAGTGAGGGGATTTAAGTGAGGGAGGACTGACTGTCTGGGTCCAGTAGCCAGATACAGATCAGGATGACTGAGGATGGCTCCAGATGCAGTGGGAGACCTCAGTTTTTTTAAGCTAAGGTTTTTTTAACAGGTTTCAGTTTGAATGAACCAATGCCCAATCAAAAAATCAAGGCTAGGTAGCAATCAAGATAAAGAATTGTTTCTTTCAGTTAGTCAAAAATTTAAGGTTTCTGGTCAAAACAAAAATGATTGCTATTTATGTTCACTCTAAGTCAATCAGTACCCAAATGACCAATTAGCAGTTGGCCTGGGACCTATTATTGGCCAATCAATGAGAGTCACAGATATCCTAAAAAGGATGAGATGCATGGGTTTCATTTCACTATGAAAGACTTAATAACTCTGATCTACAATACTAATAGGCGTATGATGAAAAATGTCATTCACTTCCAGATAGATAACTGATCAAATCTAAGTGCAGATTGAAGCATATTTTTTCTCTTTATTTTCCTTTTTTTCTTATAACATGACTAATGTAAAAATATGTTCTGCATGACTTAATATGTATAATAAGATATATTTCTTGCCTTCCTAACGGACAGGGGCAGGAATGAAAGAAGTGAAAGAATTTGGAACTGAAAATAAAAATTCAGAAAAGTACAATGAAAGGATACATATTAAAAATGCTTTAAATTACTACTAATAAGGGAAATGCAGATCTAAAAACATTGAGATTTTAGAGTATAAATGTTAAAATTGTGAGTTTTTATCAATAAGTATTATTGTTTGTTGTATGTTTAAAATTTGCCTCTACTTTACAAATTATTTGAGGTTCTTAATTTTTTTCATCTCTCCAGAATTTTCCTATGTCACAGCTGCCATCTCACATTTAAGGCTCACTCTGCTCTGGTGGACTCTTTCTTCTGCCTGGTCACTTTCTCCCAGAGCCATTTTTAAAGAAAATGTCAGTTTAATAAATGCTTGTTGACTTGAATAAAAATATGAGCTAAGAAAATTGTGTAGACTGCCTTACAAAAAGTAAATTGAACACAATGTTTTTATTTTTTAAAATGGGGGAACTTTACTAATACTGTTTGTAAACCATATAATTAGTTTCAGAAAAAAAATCTCTACAAGCTATAAAACCCTCTAATCCATATTTTCTGTCCTCACAACCATCTGGCTTTTTCCCCTTCTGACACATTATTCCCACTGGGTGCTAGAAAAGAATAGTTGGAAGAAATCTCTGTTCAATCTTGTGCCTTCCATCAGTCACCTGGTTTTATAAGGCTCTTGCCAGTTTCCATGGAAATGTTGGGTTCCAAACCCCTCCTCTCTGTCCCTGGGTCCCTGTTCTGTTTGTGCTGCCAACACAGGTCCTCACAATGTCTCAGAAACATAACATTTCAGTGTCACAAGAGACCTTAGCTGCTGGTAGTCCAATCCATACCCAAAAGAAAGATATACTAGATAGCACAGTGGATAAAGTGCCAAGTCTGAAGTCAGGAACACTCATCTTCCTGAGTTCAAATATGATCTCAGACACTTCCTAGCTGTGTGACCCTGGGCAAATCACTTCACCCAGTTTGCCTCAGTTTCCTCAATCTGTAAAATGAGTTGGAGAAGAAAATGGCAAACTACTCCAGTATTTTTGCCCTCAAAACTCCAAATGGGGTCATGAAAACAACAACAAAAAAATAGTTCTTTTAAATGGAATTTTTATTGCTATCTTTTGTTTTTATATCATCCCTGTTTCCCAATATATTCTTTTCCTTCTCCCCATCAGAGAATCATATAATCATAGATCTAGAGCTGACAGGTCCCTAGAGTCATCTAATCCAATCCCCTCATTTTTTTAGATGAGTGAACTGAGACTCAGAAAGATTAAATAAATTGACCTTAGGTAACCCCATGGATAGTCAGCATCAGAAATGAGAGATGCTTAGAAAATATATAACTCTGGAAATAAGTGCAACAATAAATAAAACATTCAGCAAAACTAACCAATACATCAATCAAGTCCAATAGAATAGTCAGTGTTCCACATCCTTAATTCCCTATTTTTGCTTTTTTTTTCAGGCAATCAAGGTTAGTGATTACTTAGGGTCACACAGCTAAGAAGGGTTAAGTGTCTGAAGCTAGATTTGAATTCAGGTCCTTCTGGTTCCAGGCCAATGTTCTATCCACTGCACCATCTAGCTGCCCTAGTCCTCATATCTCTTGGGGAGGGGATAGGGAACAGGGTCAGATTTGGTCATTATAATTGTACAATGTACAATGTTAAATTTTTGTTATGTCCTTATTGCTCTTTCTATTTACATTGCATAGTCATCACATATTGTTTCCCTGAATCTACTTATTTTATTTTGCACCAGTTTATATGTCTTTCCACATTTCTGAATTATTCATTTCTTGTTGTAAAATAATATTTGATCACATTCATATATTATAGTCCATTTATCCATTCCACAATTGATAGACATCTATTCTGTTTTCAATTCTTCTGCTATTATATAGAAGTGCTACTTTAATATTTTACTCTATAGAGAACCTTTCTATCTTTGACCTCCAAAGGGATAGCTGTCTAGCCAAAGGTTTTCTGGATCAAAGTATATGAACATTTCATCTACTTTCTTAAATCAATTCCAAATGGCTATCCAGAATGGTTAGACCAAGTCACAGCTCCCCCAATAATTCATTAATGTGTTTGTCTTTCCATGGTTCCTTTGATATTGATGATTCCCATCTTTTTGTCATCTTTATCAATTTGGTGATTCTGAGATAAAACCACAATGTTCTTTTGGTTTGCATTTCCCTTATTCTTAGCAATTTGAAGCTAATTTTAATATGTACTCCCTGGTTGTAATTTTCTTTTAAAATTTTTATTTTTATTTTCTGTTCCACTTCCTCCCTTATCTGCTGAGAAGGCAAAAAATACAATCCTTTATAACTATATATATATATATATGTCAACTTATGCAAAACATGTTTCTACAGTTGCCATTTTATGAGAAAAAAAGCACAAGAAAAATATGCTTCAATCTGCACTCAATTCCATCAGTTATCTATCTAAAAATGGATAGCATTTTTCATCATAAGCCCAATGAAATTGTTGCAGATCCTTGTATTAATTAGAGTTGCTAAGTCTTTCTTAGTTGATTGTCATTTCAATATTGCTGTTACTTGTGGACATTGTTCTCACCCTGTTCACTTAAATTTGCATCAGCTCTCCTAAATCTTATCAGTTCTTTCTGAAATTAATCTCTATATCATTTCTTATAGAACGGTAGTATTCCATCACATTGATATGTGATAACTTCTTCTGTCGTTCCTCAATTGATAGACAGTCTCTTAGTTTTCAATTCTTTTCCACCACCAAAAAAGAGCTGGTACATATAAAACTTTTTCATTTTCCTTTTTGCTTTTGGGGAGTATAGACTTAGTAACAGTATTGCTGGGTCAAAGAGTACACACGGCTCTTTGGGCTTAGTTCCAAATTGTTGTCCAGAGTGGTTGGACTAGGAGCAGTTAGGTATTGCAGGAGATAGAACCTGAATTCAAATCTGGCCTCAGAAACTTGACACTTGCAAACTGTATAATCCTAGGCAAGTGTTTCTCTGGAATTTATCTTTTTTTCCTTTTCTGACATTTTAGCCAATTTGACAGGTATGAGGTGGTTTTAATTTGCACTTCTCCAATTTTTATATGAATATCAATAAATTTGATTTCTTTTTTCTGAAAACTATTCATATCCTTTCACCATTTATTGATTGGGAATTGATGCTTATTTTTATAAATTTAGTTCCATTCTTTATTTATATACCTGGGCAAGATCTGAAATAACTGAAGAAACAAAGTTGTAAGCTTTTAAAAATATCAATTTATAAAGCTAATACATGCCAACTGAATAACAACTAGAAACCAGCCTCCTCAGCTTAGCTATGGAACCTGAATATAGGGGATGACACATTTTTAATGCATTAAAAAGAAACAATTAATAGTACATAAACCAGGATACAAGATAACATAATCTGATTTCCAATTGGAGGAAAGATTAGACGCTTTCCTTGAAATCAGAAAAAGAGATGCCCCACTTCCTCCCCCACCCCACTCCTCCCAGGTATCTGTATTCAATCAAAGGAATAAAAAAACAGTAGAGGCCAATTTTCAGATATGACATATAGCTTGCTTGAGATGTATAATTGTGGGGGGAAAAAACTCCTTGAATCAGTCTTTGGATCTGGATGGATTTCTGGTCAGCATAGTTTGGCCCTTAATTAAGGTTTTCTAAAGTAGAGATAGTTCAGCATCCCAGACACACAGGAATAAGTTTAAACGAATTAAAAAGGTTTTCACAATTCCCACAACAGAATGTGTGTGTGTGTGTGTGTATGTGTGTGTGTGGGCACATGCATATATACATATATATATATGAAGTTTTCTCACAAGACAGAAATTGGATTAGACCCATAATTGAAAAGAATTGAGTCACAAGATAGAGGCAGTGGCAGAATTCTCACACTTGACAAATAAGACTTTTATCTTAGAAACTTGCTATTAAAATGTGGTAGGACTCCTTTTTATTATGTTTTCAAGCAGCTTTATACAGTATTGGAATTCATTGTTTAAATATTTGGCAAAAATGTGCTTGTAAATCATTCTGGTCCTGAGTTTTTTTTTCCCTTATGGAGCTCATTTCTAGCTTGTTCAATTTTTTTTTTCTTAAGATAGGGTTATGTACCTATTCTATTTCTTCTTCTGTTAAATTGAAAATTTATATGCTTGTAATTATTCATCCATGTCATTTAAATTGAGTCTTATTGGCATGAAGTTGGGCAAAATTGCTTTAATTTTCTTATATTATATAAATGCCTTATTGCTTTAATTTCATCTTCAAATTATTTCTTCTTAATCTATTTTCCAGGTCAGTTGCTTTTCCAGAGATGTTTCATATCTTCTTCTATTTTTTTATTCTTTTAATTTTGTTATATTGTTCTTGATATCTCACAAAGTCATTAGTGTCCAGCTGATCATTCCTAATTTTTATTCAGCTGTTTTCTTCCATGAGATCTTATGTTTCTTATATCACTCAGCCCATCCTGATTTTTAATGAATTATTTTTTCAGTAATTTTTGTGTCTCTTTTACCAAGTTATTAATTCTCTTTTATATACTGTGCTTACATGGCTCTCATTTGTTGTTTAAATTTTTCCTCTTATCTGATCTTTAAAAAACCATTTTTATTCTTTTTTTTTTTTTAAGCTCTTTGACTCTTCTAGGAATGCTTGTTGGACTTGGGTCCAATCTGCATGTTTCTTTTAGATTTTGCTTACAGATATTTTCAAGTCATTGTCAACTGAGTTTTTATCTTGAGCTTTCCTGTTGCTATACTAGCTTTTTATGTCAAATTCTTTATTGTTATTGTTGTTCTATGTACATTTTTTCAGACTAAATGTTAGACTTTATGTTGGAATTGAGGATGAATGGTCTGAATTTCTGGCATTTACCTCCTTCTGCTTTCACATTTCAATTTGGGGTCCTGTTCTAACATGGTATGATTTGGGGAGAGGTCTGCCCTTCTAATCTATACTCGGCTTTCCCATGACTACAACCATCTTTACCCAGGAGATGCAACATAGAACTGAGTAATATATAACAGAGCTGCTAAGTAATATTTGTTCCTGCTCCCAGTGCTAGTTCGGGGGTCCCCTGGGATCTCTTTCTAATCAAGTGTTCAGTCCTCTTATCATTTCTGGGCTCTACTACTGCCTCAAAGTTCATAAACTATGCTACTTCTACAGCATGCAGCTTCTGCTGCCCTTCCCCACATTAGTGTCCATAGACTTCTTTTTCTGTCTTCCTAAGTTGCTCTGGGCTGGAAAAATTATTTCTTGTGATTTTTTTCTTAACTCTCCTGCTTAGAATTTTATTTAGTGTTTCCTATGATCATTTTTGTCAGAAAAAGTTTGGAAACAATTTGGCATTTGTGACCTTTTTACTCTACTATCTCAATTCTGTTGTACATATCCTATATACTTTCACTTGTACCTGTACTATTAAGTATTTATTCAAGTAAGTTTCTTGAACTTACAGAGTTGATTTTTTAAGCCAAAGTGTAAGATTTTACATTCATCTCTATTGTAGTTCATCTTATTAGAATCAGTCTATTATCCTAGTCTGTTAAGATCTTTTTTGATTGGGTTGATGACACAGCATATTAGCTATCTATCCCAGCTTTGACTCATCTACAAAATTGATTAACATTCCTATCTATGCTTTTATGCTAATTACTGATGGAAATTATAAACAATGAAGGTCCAGCCACAGATCCCGGTGTATCCCATCAGAAACCTGCTAAGTTAATATTGAAACAGTAAATCTTTGAGTCCAGCTCTTCAACCAGTTCCAAATTCCCTATTTCTCCATTCTCCCCCCACTCCCTGTTAAAGATAACATGTCATATTTATTAAATGCTTCTCTAATAGCTAGATAAACCAAAAATTTATCATTTTTACCATCTGCCAGTTTAATAAACCTGTCAAAAAAGGGAAATAATATTAGTCTGGCATAAATTATCTTTGATGACACCATGCTGGCTTTGTAGTCACTGCTTTATTTGCCAGGTATTTGTTCACCAATCAGCTCTTTAATGACCATTCTAAAAATTTCCCAAGAACTGAAATCAACCTACTGGCTTACGGTTTGTAGACCATTCTATTCCTACTGGTATCTGAATGGGAAAACACAGAATAGCTCAGCCTCCCCAACTCTTGATTAATTAAATTGGTCCCTTCTCTCTCTTCCCAGATACCACTTCCACAGAATGGTCTCAGATTTTATGGTGGATTCTTGATCTGAAGATAGTGACCAATACCTGGGTCTCATAAATTAATGTTTCAATGTCTTTAATATCAATGTCTCCCTCTTTCAACTTTTTCTCACTCTCTACTCCTCAGACTCAGAAAAGTATGCAGGAGATACTCAAACCTCAAAGAGAGAGAGACAGACAGATAGACAGACAGACAGAGAGGAAGAGGAGGAGGAGAGGGAGAGAATAAGAGAGAGACATAGAGAGAGACAGACAGATTATAGATCAGCTGCCCCAATTGCTTACCTGGTTTGTGAATCTCTGTCTCACTTTAACCTCTAGTGTTCTAGTGCTTCTTGATTTGATTACTCCACCTGACTT
The DNA here is from genome assembly GCF_016432865.1 of Antechinus flavipes. NCBI lineage: Eukaryota > Metazoa > Chordata > Mammalia > Dasyuromorphia > Dasyuridae > Antechinus > Antechinus flavipes. The sequence goes on along the minus strand of NC_067399.1, from coordinate 315,249,992 downwards.
CCAAACCCTACATCTCTATTCTGATTCCTTACTTCTAAAAACTTCCTAAGTCTAGTATCCCTTTATTTTCCTCTTAGCATTGTCTTCATTTCCCTAGTTCTGGCTTTTCTTTTCATCTGCAAAATATATTGCTGTCCACAGTACTTGCATCTCCCACACATCCAAGAAATAATAAATTCAGGGAAATCAAAGAGTTGCACAGGGAACTGATTTATTTCTTATGAGGTTTACATAACCACAGCACAGAGAAGAGGCTGTAGAACTATTTCATTAGTAGAATAAGTGGATAAGGACAAAAAGATGGAGACACCCATCAAGTTACAAGGCACAGCTAGGCTAGAGAGGGACAAAATAACTGGAAAGCTATAGCTTCTCTAATTGCTGTTTGCACAAATGAGCAAAGATCAAGGTGGGGGAAGTCTATGTAGTAGCTGGGAGCAAAGCCAAGAACACGTGCAAGAGGGTATCAGAAACTGGCCTATTTCATGTTCATTATTCTATGGTAGGACCATAGTTCTGAAATCAGGCTTGTAGATTTGAGAAAAGGACAAAAGTGGAAGAGGGGAGGAAGTTGAGAAAGTAAGTATCAGGGAGACAGAGAGAAGGAGGAAAGAAAAGGGGAAAGAGGGAACTAGAAAAGCCATCTCTCTTGAGAAACCACCACCCTGCCTAAAATTCTACTGGAAAGCCATTCTTTGAATGAACATTGCCTTCCTTCTGCCTCTGAGAGGAAAAAATACCACAATGTGAGCCGATATAGCAGATCACAATCCTCTCTCAGACAAGAGAATAGGAAAGAGCTACTGTTTAAGTAGTTGGTTGTAAGAATAGAAGACAAGTGGTTTGGTACACAGAAAGTATGTGTTTGGAAGATTTAGGGCACATAAAAGGGTGAGGGAAAGAGCTAGACATAAAGTTTGTCAACTGCTCAGTTGATTGAGACCTGACATTCTCTGGAAGATGAACAATCATAAGGAAAGGCAACAGACAGGGATGGATGGAAGCAGGGAACACTGGGATCTGCCTTAGCATGTAGCTGCTAAAGCCCTACCTTCTATCCCTTTCTAACAATCTTTACTGAAGGGGTAGAGAGTGGGGCAGGGGAGGGGCATATCCATGGGAAAAAGTCCCTTCTGTTCTCTGTTGGTAGAAGTAAGGAAGGGAGGACAGACTGGGGATGGGGTAGTAGTCCCACTGCCACCTCTCTTAGGTTCTCAGAGAAATATACAGGAGATACTCAAATCTCAAAGTGAGAGAGACAGACAGATAGACAGAAAGACAGAGAGGAAGAGGAAGAGAAGAGGGAGAGAATCAGAGAGAGAGAGAGAGACAGGCAGAGAGAGAAAGAGAAAGAAAGAGAGAGAGAGAGAGAGAGAGAGAGAGAGAGAGAGAGAGAGAGAGAGAGAGAAACATAGACAGAGATAGAGTGAGAGTGAGAGAAGGAGGAGGAGGAAGGGGAGATCAGGAGACTGGAAAATCAAGCAACATGAGAGAGAGCATGTTGACCAGCAGGAAGGGGAGATGGATTCATAATGTAGAGAATGGGCTTGGAAAGTGTGAGGACTTCTACTCCCCATTCCAGCCACGGCTCATGGCCTGTACCACGGCCCCATAGAGTTGCGTCCATGCCTCCTTCATGGCCACATTGAAGGTGGAGCCCAAGCACTGCTCCAGCATGTAGAGTAAGGACTCACCCACTGTCTGCAAAAGAAAATTTTAAAATAGCATTTAGAACATTGAAAACACATTCTTTAGAAACCACCTTCTTCACAAGCCTGTGAGATAAGCAGGGGCAGAGATTATCTCCATTTGACAGATGGAGAAACCAAGGTCCCATTAATTATGGAGTGGTGGATATCTTCAGAGTTTTATCTCCTAACCTCACTCATTATTCTTGAGCATCTATATATGTCTCTTCCTGTCTCCTTTTTCCACAATATAAACAGTAAGTTTAAAGGTAAGTCCCATTCATTCATATGGTAGCTGGCGTTGCAATGAAAATCAGGAAGATCTGAGTTCAAATTCAGTTTCAGACACTAAATAGCAGTGTCACTCTGGGCAATTCACTTAATCTCCATTTGCCCCAATATTCTCAATCTTAAAATGGGGGAAATAATAATTTGCAGAGTTGTGAGGATCAAATGGGATAATAAATTGCAAAAATGATTAGTATAGTTCTTGGCACACAGTAGTCACTCTATAAATGTTTATTCCCTTTTCCTCCCTTCCCCATAATATCATACATGATGGTCATCACAGAGACAAGTCTTTAAGAGTAATAAAACAAGAATTGAGAATATTCATTCATTTCAACAAATACTTTTGACCTGTTATATGCTGTACATTGTATCTCCTACAGAAGTTACCTTTTTGGAATATATCTCATCTCAGGATTTTCCCCTTGGAATACTTATTTTATAGGGTAGCCTTAATCATTTGCTGGAAAATGCCATAGCTTCATAGGGCAGAACAAAAGAAAAGTAAATTCTTTATATGAGCCTACAGAGTATTGTGAGGACAGTTTAGCAACTTTTCAGGCCCTCTGTGTAGGAATAATGCCTCATACTATTAAGGACAGTGTGGTGGATAGAGCATTGGGTCTAATCAGGATTCAAATCCAGCCTCAGATACTTATAAGCTGGTGGACCCAGGGCAAGTCAGTTAGGCTCTGTTTGTCTCAGTTTCCTTATCTCTGTAATTGGGATAATAATAGCACCTACCTCCCAGAGTTGCTATGAGGATCAAATAAGATAATAATTATAAAGTACTTAGAATAGTGCCTGGCACATAAGTTCTACATAAATGTTAGTTGTTGTTGTTCAAATGTTATCAATTGAATGAGGTCTTCACTGATCGTTCCGTGACTTCCATTTGCCTGCTCTCACCAAAATTACCTTTTACATATTTATGTGTCTACCTGTTTTCTCACTCTGTAGAATATAAGGTCCATGAGAACAGGAACTATTTTATTTTTTCTCTTAAATAATCAGAATAGATTATGCAAGGATCAATGTTATCAAATTATCCATGTGCGTGTTTTGAAAATGAAAAGCTTTATTTAAAAAAAAGAAAGAAAGAAAAAAATAACCAGAGTGCCCAGTTCAAAGTAGGGGTTTTAGGAGTTGCCCAATTACCACCTTGAGGAAACAACCAGTGGAAGGAAGGGAACTAGAAGGGGACACAAAATTAAAAGAGATCTAAGCTACCACTACACACTGATCATATTGGCTAATTTGCCAGAAAAGGAAAATGACAGATGTTGGGAGGGGGCGGGGAAGGGAAGGAGAGGAGAAATGTGGGGAAATTAAAACACTAATTCAGTATTGGTAGAGTTGTGGACTGATCCAACCACTCTGGAGAGCAATTTGGAATTATGCCCAAGGAGTCAGAAAACCATTCATACTTGACCCAGCAGTGCCAGTGCTAGGAAAAGACCCTATATATATAATAATATTTATAGCAGCTCTTTCTGTGGTAGCAAAGAATTGGAAACTAAGGAGATGTTGATCAATTGGGGAATGGCAAACAAGTTGTTGTATATGAATGTAATGGAATACTATTGTGTTATAAGAAATGATGAGCTCTCAGAAAAGCCTGAGAAGATTTACATGAACTGATGCAAAGTAAAATGAACAGAACCAGAAGTCTGTACACAGTAAGAGCAAGACAAAGAACTGTGAGTGACTTAACTATTCCCAGCAACACAATGATCCAAGACAATTCTGAAGGACTTGGGATAAAAGGTTTAAATTCTTCCACATCCCTTCCAATCTTTGTCATTTTCCTTTGCTATCATATTAACCAATCTGACAGGTATGTGGGGATAGCTCAGAGCTGTTTTAATTTTGTATCCACTGCCAGTTTTCTTCCTTCCATCAGTTATTTCACAGAGCTGGTAATCAGGCAGTTCCTACATTAGAGAAAGAACTGGTGGAGTCTGAACGCAAATTGAAGATGTTTTTTCTTAACTTTCTTTGTATTTCTTGGTCTGTGTTTTCTTTTACAGCATGATTTACATGGAAATATGTTTTTCATGACTACACAAAGTATAGTACAAATTGCTTGCCTTTTCAATGGGGAGAGGGAAAGATTTTGAATTCAAAATTTAAAAAAACTTAAAATTGTTGTTACATATAATTGGGAAAAAATAAAATTTCAAATTTAAAAAAAGAAGGGGTACAAAAGGTTCTGAGGTTGGGCCTGAATGCCCAGAGGATAAGCAACTGCCTTACCGAGAAGGAGCTGAGCTTTACACCAACTGCCTTGTGCTTCTTGCCCAGGTTGGTGAGATACTCCTCCAAGGAGGACAAGTTCTCCACATGGGTCACTGCAGCATCAATCACCAACATTACCTGCCCAAGGACCAGGGGAGAAAGATCTACACTTAGGAGAGCAAAGACAAACATTCTCTTAACTGTCAACATAGATGAGATACTTCTCTGGGAGAGAGGAAAGGGAAAATATACCCCAAAACTCTTCTTTTTTAGCAGCAGAAGCCCTCAAATATAAGTAATGCAATAAATAAATGTTGCACCTGAGGTGAGAAAGTTCAAAGTTCATCTCAAAATTTTTCTAGTTTCTGTTTCCCCAACTATAAAATGGGGAGCATAATGGCAATGACTTCTCAAGATTGCTGTGAGAATCAAATTCAATATTTGAAAAGCATTTGGCACAGAGTCTGGCACACAGTAGGTGCTAAATAAATGTCTGTTTCCTTCCTTTCTTCAAGCCTTGAGCCTGTGAAGAAATACTGAAATACAGATATGTCCACTCTGGACCTTCAGATGATAAAACAACTTAGAAACTACACCCACTATTCCCGAAGACTTCTAGTGCATATTGCACAGAGGTCCTGAAAGGATTTGTCCGGTTGGGATATTTGACTGAACTTGTACAGTTATCAGAGGTTCAGCTTTCACCAAGGTGGCTGGACTGACACTTTGTAGCCAGATTTTAAGTCTGAAGCTGATTGAGTTTGTTAGTAATAATGTAATAATGGAAGCTCCAACATGTCTAACTTGTATCAGATTACTTGCTGTCTTGGAGAGAGGGAAGGAAGAGGGAGAAAAATTTGGAACACAAGGTTTTTCAAAGATGAATGTTGAAAACTATCTTTGCATGTATCTGGAAAAATAAAATACTACTGAAAAAATAATAGTGGAAGCTCAAGGCCTCTGCCTGGAATTCTTTTCATCACAATCACCTGCTGGGAAAATCCCAAAGCTGTCCTAAAGCAAAGACAAGGGTGTCTCATCCTAAATGCATCCTTATGCTTTGTGGAGTTTCTTAGATGCTTGATGAAAGGCAGGTGCCAGGTGAAGGTAGCAAGAAAGTCTCCATTCCAATAAAGTCCTGTAGCTCTAAATAAACCCTCCAGGGACAAAGATAGTAAGTGACATAAGAGAATACAAATCAAGGACATGCTTCTTCTCTGAAAATCTCAAAGCATTCGATAATGCTCCTCTGACAATTATCTCCCCACACTGAGTAAAGTAAAGGGAAATTGAGGCTCAGTGAGATGGACCGCTTTGCCCTAGTCCCCCAAAATAATTTGTTGAGTTCTATCAACTACACCACATAAAGAGTTGGTTATTCACTAGGATCGCTGGTTGATTGTATCAGTGGGACTAGGAAAGTAGAAACTCACTTGCCAAGTGTTTGGGAGGAGATTGCTGGCTTTCAAAAGAGAAAGATTAAACTTCTTTCTTATAATGCCGCAAGGAGAGTGGAAAAAACACCTAAAGGTAACTGGTGAGCCCAGCCAGGCCTCTGCTTCTGGAGCTAGAGAATCTTTTTTAGAGCATGAGAGAAAATGTCCCTCCTCCCACATCCCTAGTTCTCCCTGGGGGGAATGACACAGCTACTCTCTAGGGTCTCAAGTTTCCATAGAATTCTCTTCATCCCCAGTGAGGCTAACAAGACTTCCATTCCCAACCCCCTATTTCTTTCCTTTGCCTCTTACTTTTCGGATGTGATCCAGGAACTCAGGAGAAGAGAGGCAGTCCTGGGGGCTGGAAAATTGCCGACAGTTATACTGAAAGAGGGGCAGTAGGTCTGGCTCCAAGTCGAACAACCTGCAACAAATAAGGATCACAGCTCTGTAACTTCTCTGTGCCACATTTTCTGTATCTGTGGAATGGAGATAATTTTACTTCCCATCACATGGGGTTAATAAAATCACATATTTAGAGCTGGAAGGGACAGGATTAACTGGCCCACACCTTCATGATATCCCAAAAGATAGAAAAACAGAAGTAGAGATGAATTAATTTACCCAGTCATATAATTAAATTAGTAAATAGCAAAGAAGGGATTTGAATCCAGGATCTCTGACTCCAAATCCAGAGCTTGTTCAATATTCCACATGCTGTATAAAACAGCATGTTTTTTTTGTTTGTTTGTTTTTTTGTTGCTGAGGCAATTGGGGTTAAGTGATTTGCCCAGGGTCACACAGCTAGGAAGTGTTAAGTGTCTAAGATCAAATTTGAACTCAGGTCCTCCTGATTTCAAGGCTGGTGCTCTATCTACTGCAGCACCTAGTTGCCCCTAAGATTGACAGTTATCATGTTTCCATAATATCTATTTCAAATGCAATATCAATTATAGTTCAAAAATCAGAAGGCAAAATTCTAATAAAGACATTCACAAGCTCAAAAATACTTCTGATAATGTTGAAAAGTTGTTGGTAGAATGAAATCAGAGAATGGATGTGGAAAATCTGTTTGCATAAAATAATATATAAATTGTAAAGGTAAACAATGATTACAGAATCTCTCCTCAGAGAACTTATTAGTCGTGTATGTCACTTCCTCTCTCTCAGATGGCTCAGTTTTCTGATCTGTAAAATAAGGATAATAATAGCACCTACCTCATGAGATCATTGTAAGGATCAAATAAGATGATATATGTATCATGTTTTGCCAGCTCTAAAGCTCTATTAGAAATATTAAAATATTATAATAAAATGTGAATATCATAATTATGTATTTTATTATAATTATAATACAGTTTATTTTGTTTATAATATTATAAAATATTAGAATAATAAAATATCTATGATGGTCATGGTCATGATAATAATAATGTCATCATCAGTTGGATGGGTTGTGGGTTGGGCAAGGAAGGAGAAGGTAGAGATTCAGAATACACGAAAGTCTAGATGTTTTTTTTATGCCTCAGGTTTAACCACCCCTGCTCATTAGGGTTATGGAGGACATCAGCAATGGCAAAGGAGATTCCATCAGCTTCTCATTAAATCTGCTCAGGATGGAACAGTATTTTCAAGTTGGAAATGCTTTCTTGTCTCAATCCTTTCCTCATTATCCAGATCTCTTGGTCCCATTCTCACTGGCACTTTTCTGAGAAAAATGTCTGCTTCTTTCTCTTAATCTAGCTGGGGACTGTCATTGTCGATCGTTTTAATCATCTCTGACTCTCCAAGAGCCCTTTTGGAGTTTTCTTGATAAAGATACTGAAGGAATTCAGTCCATTTTACAGATGAGGAACTGAAGCAAACATGGTTAAATGACTTGCCCAGGGTTATACAGCTAGAGTCTGAGGCTGGATTTAAACTCAGCTCCTCCTGATTCCAGATTGGATGGGATATCATCACACTGGGCCATTTAGCACTGTGTTCATCAGGGGGGAAACTAATATCATCTCATTTCTTATCTCAGGTTCTCCCTTTTTCTAAGAATGTTTTATTAATGTATTTTTATGCCTCATTTACTTCCCAATCATCACACACACACACACACACACACACACCCCTCTTTATTACAGTGTAGTGAAGAGGGTACCAGTCTTGGGTTCAGAAAAGACCTGAATTCAAATCTTCCCTATGTGATCCCTGAGCAGATTAGGTACCTTCTCTGAATTTCAGTTTTCTCTTTTGTAAAATGAGGAGACTGGACTGGATGGCCTCTAAGGTCCCTTCTAGCTCCAAAGCTAAGGTCTTATAATCTCTACAGCTTTGTCCTTTGAATTCTGGCTGTTAACAGAATCCTCAAATAAGATATCTCCACATACCCAAATAATGTCTTCAGGAATCATCACTCTTCTGATTGAGTTCATAAACCACTTGTTGGCTAAGTACTCCTCACTTCTTATATAAAAGGATTCATTCATTTGAAGGGAGAAATGATGACACAATCCTGAGGTTCCTCCAGTGCTAACATCTCTGTGTTCCCTCTTAGACTCTCTGAGATCAAACCATAATTATGTCTCTAAGGTTCTCAAAGCACTCAAGATTCATCTAATGAAAAGTGCTTTTTCTGCCTATAATAAAGGGACAATGATAACTAACAAGAGGAAATTGTTTGCCCCCCAAATCACACCACTTAGATCTACTTTAGGTCCCCTCTTCTAAATTCCTTTTAGTAGCTCTTAGAGGGTTACTTCAACCCTGCATTTTCCCCTCCTCATGCATCCTCCCTTCCCCATCTAGTTGACAGAGAGGGTCCTATGAGACATGTGACAAGAAGGAACAACACCTAAGACTTCTCTCTACATTGGCAGAGTCCCTAAAGTTCTAAGTCCTTTGCAGAAATGGGGAGGCAGAGACAATGCCGCTCATTACAGTATCTTGGATTCTGAAATGGCTTGGGACCAAACTACCATCACCAAAAGCTGATGGTTTTTCCTTCAATGTGAAGGTGTAAGAAGGAGTCACTACCTAAAATACCCAGTTAACCTTTGATCCAGCAGTGCCATAACTGAGTCTGTATTCCAAAGAGATCATAAAAGAGGGAAAATGCATATATAAAATTATTTATAGCAGTTCTTTTTATAGGGGCAAAGATTTGGAAATTAAGTGGATGCATCAATTGGGGAATGGCTAAATAAGCTGATATATGTATATAATAGAATATTATTGTTCTATAAGAAATGATGAGCAGAATGATTTCACAAAAGCTTGGAAAGACTAACATAAACTGATGCTGAGTGAAGTGAACAGAACTAGGAGAACATTGTACATAGTAACAGCAACATTGTATGATGATCAAATATGATCCACTTAGCTCTTCTCAGCAATTCAGTGATCCAGGACAATTCCGTTAGATTTAAGATGAAAAATGCCATCTGCATACAAAGAGAGAACTATGGAAAATGAATGTGGATCAAAATATAATATTTTCACCTTTTTGTTGTCGTTTGCTTCTCTTTCTCATTTTTTCTCTCTAGTTTTTCCCTTTTGTTCTCATTTTTCTTTCACAACACTACTAATATGGAAATATATTTAAAATGATTGTTCATATATAACTTATATCAGATTTCTTGCTGTCTTGGGAAGGGAGAAGGTAAGGGGAAAAAGGAGAAAAAAAATTGGAACTCAAAATCTTACAAAAGTGAATACTGAAAACTATCTTTACATGTAATTGGAAAAATAAAAAACTATTGAGGAAAAAAAATAAGATGCCCAGTTAAGAATTTTCATCTTCCCAGCCTTCTCTCACCCTGTCCTGAAAAATAATAGATCTTATCTGAATTAAGATCAGCAAATCAGGACCCTTGAACTAGAGATGATAAGGTATGGTAAAAAAAAAAAAAAGAGAAACTTAAGGCTTTTAACACCTGTGACATCTTTGGCTTAAAAGGATCTCTCTAGAGAACCAAGATTTATATAATCATTATTATCATTTTTATCTAACATTCCTTAAAACTCAAAAAGTTTTATATATGATATTTCATTTGATTTTTAGAACCAGTCTGTTAAGGCAAGAAATACATTGTTATCCTCATTTTATAGATGAGGAACTTGAAGTTAAGAAATTAAGTGACTTGTCCAATGTCACACAGGTAACTAGTTAACAGCTGAATGGACTTGAACTGATGTCATCAAATTGCAGTCCAATGTTCTGTTTACTTTACTGAAGAAGCAGTTGCAACAAAATTCAGAAGGCATCATTCTGTAAAGCAAAACCACCTCCCAGGGACAGGTTCTTTTTTAGGAAAATACTTCCTGTCTTCTTCATTGAAGTTTACCCCTTCCTTTCAGAGCAGAGACCTAAAGAAATTAAGAGGGGAAAATGCTCTTCCCCAGTTCCATCCAAAAATGTCATCAGTTTTCTTTCCAAACTACAAAGAAATCCTCTTCTCTGACAAAATAGAGGCAGCCAAGCTTTTGTATAATTGTAGTTTCCAATCTCAGAAACTCATTGAGCAGCTGATCCATCTCTTTTCAGGAAGAGCTGGATATAGTGAGAGCTAGGTTGAGCCTTGGACCTAGAGGCATGCATTGGGGGTAGGGAAAAAAGAGAGTGCATAGGGGCAATGGCCTCCAGGTTATGTCTTTTTTTCAAAGAATTTGATTTTGCAGAAGAATACAGGAATTGGAAATGTGGAAAGGACTTTAAATTTGTTCATTTTCAATCTTCTTCCCCCACCTTAGAGGGAAGAAAGTTCATTTTCCCTAAATCCCTTATATAAGAGAAGAGGAATTCTCTTGTAGAGAGGGGGAAACACTGGATTTGGAGTCAAAACCCCTGGATTTGAACCTTGGGCTATCTGTCTTGAACCTGGGCTATCCACCAGCTCTGTAATCTTGGATAAGTCTTGCCACTTCTAGTGCCTCAGTTTCCTAACTTGTAAAGTGATAGACTTAAACTAGATGATCCCTAAGGACTCTTTCCAGTTTTGGATTAAAAGATATTCCAGTGGATTAGCCTCATTTCCCTAGAGATGTACACCAGCTGTTTTCCTGCCAACAACAAAATGTTAGGCAATTGAAATGTCCAGTAAAACTCCTGCCCAACTATCAGTAAACAACCTTACCCCAAACTTTACTTCTCACTCTTCTCTTTGCCTCTTCCTGCAATTCCATTCTCACCCACCTCCCACTCCCCATCCCAAACATACACTTATCCTGTCCCCTCCTCTACCTCACCCTACTATATGATAAGGAAGATTTGAATCCTGAGATTTTACCTTCCCTCTGGGCTCCAGAGGGAACTAAATTCTCACTGGACTGGAGGACTCTGGACAGCAGCAGCTCCTGGCTTTCTGTTCCTTAGCCCCTCAGAGTTCAGCCCTATTCATTAACTCTGAAAAGTCCTTCTCTGGCCTTTGGCAGAACCGAGTCAGTGACTTGGTGGGGAGGGGTCAGTTGATCTTCTGGGCCCTATTTCCTCTGTCCAGGGACGGGAGGTAATAAAATGATCTTCTCCCCTGGGCCAAGGTTTAGCCGGCAAGAAGGCTGCCATGTCATGGACAATTAAGGCGAGATTCAGATTAAAATGGGCAGAGCAGATGATGGGGTTGGGGGGGTGGGGAAGAGGAGGAGAGAGAAGAGAACTATCAGCCAGAACATTGCTGGAAAGACAGGCAGGGAAAGGGAGCCTGGAGAAAACACCCCCACTCACTGTTACCGTGCCAGACACAGCTGCATCCTCTGCTACCCACAGGTAGCACCTGTTAGTAAAGTTACCCCAATGAAGGTGACACTACTAAGTTGAGAGGCAAATCAGTGCTACATTTTCTCCCCTCCACAGGAGAAATACATTATGACCAAAAGGAGAAAAAATAAATCATCAGAGAGACCAAAGAACCTATTGCTCCACAGAACAGGATCCCACATGGTGAAGGAGGAGGCTGGCCATTCTCTCCCTCCCAGCCCCATCCCGAGAAAATGGAAAGACATTGCAGAGCTGAGATTAGCAGCTGGGGAGATGCATCATAGATTTGTGTCCATCGTTATTCTTGATTTCTCCTCCACATCTGGAGGAGCTCCCCCACCAACCCCGAGACCAGAGGCCACTGACCCGGGCCCCCAGAGGCTTCGATCAGTTCCTCACCTGGTAAATAAGATCATCCCGTGCTGTAGGGGATTACTGTTCACTTTCTGCCAGCTCTCTCGAATCAGCTCCTGCTCTGGGCCCGATAGTCTCCGAGTCTCCATGGTCTGGTATCCGAAAGCTGCGAGTAGGAGCGACCAAAGACCCCTTCTCTCTGGGCGTGGAAAGGGACGAAGACAGTTCCTTGGCAGTCTCCAGGCACTGGAGAGATCTCCAAGCGCTCTGAGAGCTGCTTGGATCTTCCCCGCCCCAGGTGACCACCACTCGCCTCTGCCGGGTGAGCCTGGACACTTTCGCAGCACGTGCAATCCCACCCCCTGCCAGAGCTCGCAGGATCCTGCCTCCTGGCTTCACTTGGGGGGGTTAAATAGCCCAGCTTCCCGAGCCTGAGTTCCTGGAGGCCAAAGGAGAGTGAGATTGACGCTCCATCCCGCACCTAGCCGGATGCGCTCGGGAATGAGGGGCTGCCTCCCCACTTCTAACAACTGTCCCCTGTTATTGGCTGGAGATGACTTCCTGTCTCCCTCTGGGGCTCTGCCCCCAGCAGCTCCCTGACTCTGCTGACCCCCTGGTCCTGCCTTCCTTGATGCCCACCGCCCACATCAGGCACTGCAGGGGACACCTGCGGCTGTTCTCCCTTCACTTTCCCTGGAGGCAGTCTCTGCGCTGAACAGCTTCCAGTAGCATCCCCCCCACCTCAATTTGGTGCTCTTAAAGCCACAGCGTTCCCCTTTTCATTTCCATCAGGGTTCTTAAAGGGACAGTTTTTAAACTCTCCTAATTCTCTCTACACTTTTTTTCCCCACCCACCTTGGCCTAGCTGGATAGGACAGTGCGCAGGACATTTTTTTAGGGTGCCTTGAGGATAGGAGTTGGTTAAACAACGGAACTCTAATTTATTTCATGCGCCTCTACTACAGCCTAGTGTCGATCTATTTTTTTGGAGACCTGAGTAAACGGAGCACCTCCTTGATCTCTTAGGAGTACAGCGTCTCCAATCAACCATTCTGGGGAGCAAATTGGAACTATGCCCAAAGGGTTATCAAATTGTACATACCCTTTGATCCAGCAGTGTTTCTACTGGGTCTATATCCCAGAAATCATAAAAAAGGGGAAAGGACCCACATATACAAAAATGTTTGTAGAAGCCCTTTTTGTAGTAGCAAGGAATTGGAAACTGAGTGGATGCGCACCAGTTGGAAAATGGATAAATAAGTTATGATATATGTATGATATGGAATATTATTGCTCCATAAGAAATGACCAGCAGGTTAATTTGAGAAAGGTTTGGAGAGATTTACATGAACTGAAACTAAGTGAAGTGAGTAGAACCAGGAGAACATTGTACACAGCAACAAGATGCTGTGATGATCAACTGAAATGGACTTGGCTCTTTTCAACAATGAGGTGGTTCAGGCCAATTCCAATAGACTTTCTGCATCCAGAAAGAGGAGTATGGGAACTAAATGTGGATCAAAACATAATATTTTCTTTTTTTTAATAAGTTTTTATTGACAGAACCCATGCCAGGGTAATTTTTTACAACATTATCCCTTGTACTCACTTCTGTTCCGATTTTTCCCCTCCCTCCCTCCACCCTCTCCCCCAGATGGCAAGCAGTCCTATACATATTAAATAGGTTACAGTATATCCTAGATAAAATATATGTGTGCAGAACCGAACAGTTCTCTTACAACATAATATTTTCACCGTTGTTATTGTTTGCTTGCTTGTTATTTTTCTTTCTCATTTTTTCCTCCTTTTTGATCTGATTTTTCTTGTACAACATGATCAATGTAGAAATATATTTAGAAGGAAAAACAAAGGAATACAATGTCTTCCTCAACCTTGGAAAAGTTCCCTGTGGTCCAGATAATGATCTCCCTTCATGTTATAATTTCAGGGTCAAAGGAACATTGCACTACCTAGAGTAACAAAATCAAATCATAAAGTTTTGCTCTGTTTTATCCTGATTTAGATTAATTACATCCTAGGTTACTGAATCAGAGTTTATTGAATTTCATGAATTGAAATTAAAATACATAGAATTGGAAGTAATTCAGAAGTGTCAACTAATCAGACCCCTTGCCTAATGGAATGGGTCTCCTTTACAATAGGTCCAACAAATAATAAAACCTCTGTCTGAACACATCCAGCAACAGTGAATATGAAGTCAAGAATTCAATATGGCATACCACTTGGTTGTCATACAGTTAAAGAATCATTAGGAATTTTGTATCTATATTTTCCACATCTGTCTCATTATATCTTCCACTTATTGAAAGTATTCTCCTTTGGAGTCATAGAAAATAAATCTAATCCTTAAAAAAAAATGAGATCATTCTTTTCTCTAAGATAAACATTCCTAGGTCCTTCAAAAGTTCCTCCTATGTAATTTTGAGTTCTCCTATCTAGCTTCTCCTGACATGTCACATCTTATTTATTTTTCTGAATGTGAACTATTTGATTTTTGATTTTCTTCCCGAGTTATTTTTACCTTCTGAATCTAATTCTCCTGTGCAACAGGAGAACTGTTCGGTTCTGCAAATATGTATTGTATCTAGGATATACTGCAACATATTTAATATATATAGGACTGCTTGCCATCTTGGGGGAGGGGGGGTGGAGGAAGGTAGGGGAAAGGACGAAACATAAGCGAGTGCAAGGGATAATGTTGTAAAAGATTACCCTGGCATGGATTCTGTCAATACAAAGTTATTATTAAATAAAATTAAATTTTAAAAAAAAAATCTTATTTATTTTTCTCCTAAAATGTGCCACCAGGAGGCAAACACAACATTCTAGATGCATGTTCTGACCATTGCTGAATATACTGAATACAATTTCACTGGCAAGCTGGGTCCTTAGAAAGGCTATTGCTATGAACCAAGTTTGTTGGAATAATTGCATGGATAGCTATCTTTCTAATACTATGGTTCACAAGACCCTACCAGCATGCTTTCCTTTAACAATTAGTCAGCAGATTCAATTCTTCGCAAAGTCATTTACTCAAATAGCATATGTTCCTGCTAACGTAGTTCCTGATAACCTGAGGCATGTTCCTGCAGTCTGTGAGAAGAAAAGAAGTCACATACTCAGTATCATGGCAATGGGGCATAGATGTAGGGAACTTTGGCTTTGGTTTTATTTCTTTCTCTGGCAGATTCCCCATGAGGTCCGCTGCCAGGAGTGTCATTGGTGATAGTCAATCTGACACTCATCTGGGACAGCTGCTTGAAGGACAGGGCATCTCATCTGGATGGGTCAATCTCCTGCTAGTGTCAAGTTGAACTAGACTAGTCATTCCCCGCCCCCCACCCGGGATGCTGCCAGACTAAACTGGGCAGTTTCTAAATTGCTGGACTCTTGGCAGGTGTAGCTGGAAAAAGTTGATCCGGTGTACTCTCTGGCCTGGCTTTTCAATGGGCATCTACAATTTTTACCATCTCCAGCCTCTGGCTCAGCTGAGTATTACATGACCCTTTTCAACAAGAGCAATGATCCTCAGGCCCCATTGGCAGAAGCTACTATTCAAGTTTTAAACACTTTCTAAGGTGTGAAATGTTTCTTTTGCATCTTAAAAGGTTTTTCTTACCCTTTTTCACTTTCAAACTTGTTGAAGTCTAATTGGGGCATACCCTTACATCATCATTTAACAATCCTTCTAAAATCAGAATGCTTATTACCACCTTATCGCTTTTCCACCATTCTGGAAATGTCACTGCAGGGTGACAGGGTGACAGGACTGGGGGCCATTTGGTATTTTCCTTTGTTTCATGGGTTTCAAAGACTAAATAATTCATCATCTATTAGCCTACTCTTAATTAGACTGGTCCTCAGAAAGCAAGATATATCCAGAATAGAGGACTAAATAGATTAAAGAGAATAGGTTGAGTTTCACTTGGGGAATTGTGAAGCAATTTCTATGACCACAAAATTCTCCATGAAATAAGATCCCATCTTTTTAACACTAACATTCTTCTGGTCAAGTTAATATTGATAAATAAAGAGAATACCACAGGCTCCAAGAAATAAAAATTATGGCTGACTCAAAACACAATGGAGAGATGCATAATGGCTTTAAATGAACTGCAGCATTTCATGAAAGATTGAGTACATGACAATATAAAAGATATTACAGAAATTAATAACCAAAGAAAGAGAAGGGCTGATCCAGTAGTAGGAAGGAAAGATAACAGAAAACAACTTGAGTACTATGTTGACATGATATTCCAGAATTTTAGAGTTGAAAGTGACCCCAATAATTATCTAGTCTAACCCATATGCTAACTGGAATCTCTACAGCATATTCAAGAGGTGGTTATCTAATGTTTACTTGGAGACATCCAACTAAAGGCACTTCTCCATTATACTTATGGATATTTCTAATTATTAGAGAACTTGATATTAATCATAATGGATCTTTGCAATTACCACCCATTATTAATTTTAAATTTTATTTTATTTTTAATTTATGGAATAAAACAAGAATTTCCATAACAATAAAAAAGATGATTGCACATAAAAATGCACAACTGGATATTTCTTTCAAATATACAACAAAATTCTCATGTAAATTTCTGTTTTTCCTCTTTTTCTTCCCTCCCTCTTGTTCCCACCTTAGAGAATGCTACCATTAGACACACACACATATACACATACATATATATACAAATATTTGTAAATTTATTCTATATATACTTCTATTTATTTTTTCTTTCTCTGGATACAGATGGCATTTTTCTTTATATTTCCTTTACAATTAATTTGAGTATTTATAAAATAACTTATTCACTCAAAGTCATTATTAAAACAATTTTGCTGTTACTATATATGATGTTCTCTTGGTTAGACTCATTTCACTCTTCATTATTTCATACAAATCTTTCCATGTTTTTTCTAAACCCATTGAGTTCATCTTTCTTATGGCACAGTAGAATTCTATCACAATCATATACCCCAACTTGTTCAGCCATTCCTCAATTGATAGGCATCCCTGCAGTTTCCAGTTCTTTGCCATCACAAAGAAAACTGCAATAAACATTTTAAAAGATACAGGTTCTTTCCCTTTTTCACTTTGGAAATGGACAAATTATTGATTTGCTGGGTCCACAATGATTGAATCAGTTCACACTTGCATCCACAATAAATGTGTCCCAATTTTTCCATAACCTCTCCAACATTTGTCACCTTCCCTTTCTATCATTTTAGTCAATCTGATAGGTGTTCCTGGTTGTGTTTTGTCCTGAGACTAACTAGAGTCTTCTCCTTCTTCCCAGTGCCAGCTCTTTGGATACTTGTATATGTCTGTTGCAAAACATACTTATGTTTTGTGCAAAACATGCTTAGTTCGGCCACTTCTCATATGAAATAGATTCAAGGTCTTCATCATCCTGGTTTGTCACCCTGTGGATGCTCTACCACAGATCCATGGGACTCTTCATTAGACACCTCTTGTGGGATCAACTAGAGGAAAGTTTCTATCATGTTGGACAAACTCCATGTAGAAGACTTATAAGAATGTTGTTTTGCACCATTTTAAGGAGTATCACTGATAATAAAGATGTATTAGAATACCCAATTTTTCTTAACCATCTTGAGCTTAAAGTTCACTAAAATATTAAATCCTTAACAAATTAACTAGTCATCTCACTCATGCTGTCATGCTTTTAATTTTTAATCTAAATACAGAACTAGACATATCTAAAAGCATTTTCATCTTGTTGGATAAAAATTGATCTAGCTACATTTCGAATTGAGATCTCCATAGATTTTAGTGCCAGAAAACTTTGGACTGAATATGAACTGAACCCATATGCACACAGGAAACCTTAATAACAATCCCAGCAAAGGATGATCCAGCCAGCCTTCACAGGAGGACATCCAGAAAGAAGAATCTAATAACTTCTAGAGGCAGCCCATTCTACTTTTGGATGCCTTTAATTTTTAAGACTTTATATATTAGACCTAAAACTGCCTTTCTGTAATTTCACTGGATCTTATATTTCATGTTGGAAAGGGCCTTAGAAGACAACTATTCCAACCTATTTGTTTTATGAAGATGAGAAGTAAAGTCCAGGCAGATTAAATAACTTTCCTGGAACTACAGAGGCGTTGGGATTAGAACACATTCAGTCTAATTCTAAATCAAATGTTCTCCAGTTTATAAGCCTCCTACCTAAAATAGGCTACCCAGAAGTGATCTTGGTCTGACTAGGACAGAATGTCACGGGAACAGCCCTATTCTAGATACCATTCCTCATTTACTTCAGTCTTTTCTCCCCCAGCCTAAATGCCCACAGCTTATTCAACAGATTCTTTCATGGCAAGGTTTCCATTCTTCTCATTGTCCTGGTCATATTCCTTTAGATGTTTGTCAAGCTGTTGACACCCTTTTTAAAATGTGTGTTCTAACCACAAATCTTTGTCTAACCAAAGTACAGTATAGGGAGATTATTATGTCACTCCTTTTATTCTAGGCATAGATATTATTTTTATTTTTTATTTATTCTCTTTATTGTAGTAAGTTTATTTATTTTTAATATGCATTACTTTATGAATAATATTGTGAGAGAAAAATCAGAACAAAAGTGAAAAATCATGGAGAAATTTTAAAAAACAGAAAAAATAAATGAACATAGCATGTGCCGATTTACATTCAGATTCCTTAATTCTTTTTCTGGATGCAGTTGACATTTTCTGTCCAAAGTCTATTGGGATTGCTTTGGATCACTGAACTATTGAGAAAAACCAAGCCTTCTACATATGATCATTGAACATTCTAGCTGTTATTGTGTACAGTACATTCCTGATTCTGCTTGTTTTGCTCAGCATCAGTTCATGTAAATCTTTCCAGGCCTTTCATTATTTTTTAAGGAACAATAATATTCCATTACTTTCATGTACCACAACTTGTTTAATCATCCCCCAAGTGATAGGCATTCATTCCTTTTCCAATTCTTTGCTATCACAAAAAGAGCTGCTACAAATATTTTTGCACATGAGGATCCTTTTCCCTCATTTATGATTTCCATGGGATACAGACCCAGTAATGGCACTACTGGGCCAAAGGATATACAGTTTTATAGCTCTTTGGGTGTAGTTCCAAATTGCTCTCCAGAATGGTTGGATCATTTCATAGCTCCACCAACAATGTATCAGTGTTTCAGTTTTCCCACATCCCCTCCAACATTTATCATTTATCTTTTCCTGTCACCTTAACCAATCTGAGCAGCGTGAGGTGGTATCTCAGGGTTGGTTTAATTTGCATTTTTCTAATTAATAGTGATTTAGAGCATTTTTTCATATAACTATAAATGGCCTTAATTTCTAGACACAGATATTCGATGTTTATGAATGCTGTCAAAGGCAACATAAATTTCTCTGGCTACCCATGGTACTTTTGACTAATTTTACATGGTTAGTTCATTAAAAATCCCAGATAATTTTTTTCAAAATGAATTGTCTAGCTATACTTTCCCTATCTTATTCTTAAAGTTTATTTTTTGGAACACAAGAACAAGATTTTTTATATTTATTCTTTATTTATTTATTATTATTTATATTTATTATATATTAACATTAGGGAGACAGCAAGGTACAGTGGAAAAGATCCCTTGATTCTGAATCAGAAAATTTGTTTGCAATTCCACTCTTCCATTTAATTCTTGAAGAGGTCTTTGCTTTCTGAGCCTCAATATTCTTCTCTGTAGAATGGGAGAAATTAAGCTAGATGGCTTCAGTTCCTCCCAGAACTAAATCTATGATCTTATGATCCAATTAGATTCAATCCATTATTGTGTAGTAAGGATATTTTTAGATATAGATTCTGCCATCCAAGGTGCTAACTATCCTTCCTATGATCATGTCCAAAGGGCTATAAAACTGAGCATATTCTTTGCTCCAACAGTATCACTACTGAGTCTGTATCCCAAAGACATCATAAAAGAGAGGGATGTTTGTAGCAGCCCTTTTTGTAATGCAAAAGAATTGGAAAACTGACTGGATGCCCATCAGTTGGGGAATGGCTGAATAAGTTATGGTATATGAATGTTATGGAATATTATTGTTCTGTAAGAGATGATGATCAGGCTGATTTCAGAAAAGCCTGGGGAAGATTTACATGAACTGATGCTGAGTGAAGTGAGCAGAACCAAGATAACATTGTACAGAGTAACAGCAGCGTTGTATGATCAACTGTTATGAATTTGGTTCTTTTCAAGGCAATTTCAATAAGCTTGGTAGGAAAATGCCATCCACTTAGAGAGAGTGAACTTTTGAGACTGGATGTGGATCAAAGCATAGTATTTTCATCTTTTTTATGTTGTTGTTTGCTTGGTTTTTTTCTTTCTCATATTTTTTTTCTCATTTGATCTGATTTTTCTTACACAACATGACTAAAATGGAAATATGTTTAAAAGAGTTGTACATAATTAACCTATATCAGATTTCTTACTGTCTTGGGAAGGGGGAGATAAGGGCAAGAGGGAGAAAAATCTGGAATAAAATACTATTGGGAAAAAAGTATCCTTCTTACATTTGTATCATTCATAAAGTTGATAAGCATGATATCTGTTCAACAAACTCAGTAGTAAAAATGATAGGACAGAGCCCTGTTGCAGCTTGCTACGTCAACCAATCAACAATCTTTGCATCCATTAATCCATTAAGTTATGAATCTCCATAAGCCAGACAAGTGCAGTTGGTCCAAATATATACTGTAAGAGACTCAAATGGTTTCCTTAAAGCAAAGCAGTCTTTTTAGAGGGAACTCAGATCATCTTGTCCAATTCTCTTAATTTACAGATGAGGAAACTGAGGCCAACAAATTTGTAAGTGTCCAAGGTCAGAAAGTAATAAATAGCAGAGGTGGGATTCCTAAGTCATTTGATTCTAAACACAGAGCTCTTTTCACTCTTAATATGTCAGCAGTCAAAAACCATCCAAAAAAAGAAAATGTGTTTAGTCTGACATGAGTTGTTCTTAGTGAAATTATTATGATTCCTAGTAACCACCATTTCCCTACATCCTTAAAAAATCATCTTTTAATAATCTGTTCTAGAATTTTTATAACATTGGAAATTGAGTTAACCCTCCTCATTTTAAAAAATCTAGACAAAATCTGATGAATCTAATCCTGTGGTATTTTTCCTGGTCCCTGTAATTCCCTAAAGATAATTATAGTGGTTCATCAATCACAACTTCAAGTTTTGCAAGATCACAAAACTGGAAAAGGGAAAGAGTCAGACATGACTCAAAAGACTGAACCATTACAAATCCAGAAAAACCTCTTGTTCAGGAGGAAGCATTTAACTAAGCCTTTAAGGAAGCTAGGGTTCAAGCCAGAGGCAGAAGGACACTTTATTTATTAATCTAGCTATCTAGAATATATATTTATGAAGGCAAAGAGTTAAACGACTTTTCCAGGATCACACAATATTTAAAGTGCTCTAGATTTGAACTCCAGGGCTGGTAAGTATTATATCCACTGTGCCTCTCAAAATTTTAATAGGATATTAATTAATAGGACAATATAAGGAAAGGGATGAAGGTGGACAACTGAATATTGTATGTGGGGAACAACAAATGAGACAGTTTGAAAGGACCACAGAGTGCACAAAGTGCTAGGGTAGCACAGTGGATAGAAGCCCAAAGTAGAAATTGGGAACTCTTGAATTCAGGTTCTACCTCTCTTGGGCAACTCACTTACCTTCCTTCCACCTCATTATTGGTTTTGTTCAATCGTGTTCCATTTTTCATGATCCTATTTGAGGTTTTCTTGGCAAAAAATACTAGAGTGGTTTGCCATTCCCTTCTCCAGCTCATTTTACAGGTGAGGAAACTGAGGCAAACAGCATTAAAAAGGATTTGTCCAGGATCACACAACTAGCAAACATCTGAAGATAGATTTAAACTCTGGTCCTCCTAACTCTAGTCTGGGCACTCTATCCACTGTGTCACCAAGCTGTACCCACCACACTCACCTCAATATCCTCACCTGTAAAATGGGGATAATAACAGCACCTACCTCTTTAGTTTTTGTGAAGATTGGGTGAGACGATAGATACAAAACCTTTTACAAACCTTAAAGCATTATATAAATGCTTGCTCTTCTCATAGTAGAGATGAGAGATCAATCTGCAGAAAATAGTTTGGAACTAGAAGGGCTTTAAATGCCAAACAGAGTTTTTTTATCCTAAAGGCTCAGCCACTGCTGCTTTTTGAGTGAATGATTAATGTGGTCAGACTTGTACTTTAAGAATATCAATCTGGTAGCTAAAATGCACTGGAGAGGGTCAACATGGGTGTCAGGGAGACCAATTAGGAAGCTATTACTGCAATATTCCAGCGGAGAAGTTATGAGGCTCTGAACTAGGGTGATGGTCACATAAAATGGGAAATGACAAAAACCTTGGGGGAAAGGGACTCAGTCTCAGTCTGAGACTTTAAAACAGCAGATTTTAAAGAGGTTAGAGAAAAAGACAGAAAGAATCCTGTGATGATTCTGGCCTCTGTCTTTAGCCCTTGGTAAACCATTTTGTTGCTGCTGTTGTTGATTTATAAAATAAAATTAGGGGCAGCTAGATGGCACAGTGGATAGAGCACTAACTCTGAAGTCAGGAGGACCTGAGTTCAAATCTAGTCTCAGACACTTAACTCTTCCTGGCTGTGTGACCCTGAGCAAGTCACTTAAACCCAATTGCCTTAGCAAAAATAAAAAAAAATTTTTAATACATATATATATATGTTTTTTTCTTAAGATATTCAATTGGTCGGGCCAGAATGTAAATTCAGGTCTTCTTTTTAATATTAAGTTCAGTTGTCCTTATGAACTTAAAAAGGGATTTTTGTTTTTCTGTTTTCATGGAGACTCTTTCCTTATTGAACTTGGAGTCACAAGGTCTGAGTTCCTGTCCCACCTCTATGGACACATAACAACTTCCCTCAGTTTCCTCATCTGTAAAATGATACAATTGCACTAAAGTCTCTATCAGCCCTCTCTCTATGATCTATACTTCTATTGTTTACTCAAAGCCCAATGCAGATTAGTCTCCACTCCAACCCCATCCCCCTCCTATATACCAGATTCTCATACTGAGCATCTAAAGGACATCATTGTGGTTGAACTTTATGAAATGCTAAGCACTCATAGTACAGATTATCTATAAATTGATAAGGGCCTTGGGTACTTTTTGTAATTATTCATAAATAACTGCTTAGGAATGGAGGGTAGAAACAAGCATTTATTAAATGTGCATTATATGTCAGGCACTTTGCTAAGAGCTTTCCAAACATCTCATTTGATCCTCAAAACAACACTGTGATGTAGGTGCTATAATTATCCCTAATTTTACAGTTGAGGAAAAATGAGGCAAACAGAGGCTAAGTGAGGTCACCCAGCTCGTATCTGAGGCTAGATTTGAATCCAGGTCTTCCTAACTCCCCACCAGTACTCTCTCCGCTTTGCCTCCTAATTGCTTCCAGAGAATGGAATGGGAAGGTAACATGGATAGACTCACAGATACAGGAAAGAGAGCTTGTTTTAGTTGAAACACTGCTCTGCTCCTATGAAGAGCTGAAATAGGTCACATATACATCTCTTCCCACTCAGATCACGTTCTACACCCTCCTTCTCTCCCAGATTTTGGCATTCTATACTTAGAGAGAAAAGAGAGGGGCGGGCAGAAGGATGGGGAAGGAAAGGAAGGTGCCAGGACTTCTTCCCACTTAGAAAGGAAGGAGCAGATTCCCCACAAAGTTCTCAAGTATAAGAAGAAATGATAGAAGGAAAGGCATGGTGCTGCTAGAGATGTCAAGAGAGAGAAATCTAATGGAGCACGACTGGATCCTGCTTCTGCCTGCACTAACCCTCTCTGAGACCGTTTTCTCTTCTCTAAGGCATGAGGGTTCAAAGATACGATCTCCAAGGCCCCAGCTGTACATTCGATGATTCTGTGAGGAGGAGAAAAACTGACTGGAGGGATCATATGCCCTCTGGTAAGGGGCATAAAGCTGGCCAGTCCAGAACAGAGGGTGATCTGCAACCAAAACCCTGTGGAAATCCAGCTGTTAAACTTCCCAAAGGTGGCAATGAACTTAAGAGACCTGATCAATGGTGCGAATAGGAAAGGAACTGGTCTGAGTGGCAGATCTTGGCTTCCACCTTTTATAATGAAAGGGCATCTACTCCTTGCCTCTCATTTCCATCATTTAGAGAAGCCAGAAGAAAATCAAGGAGGCTTTCACTCATTGCTTAAAAACAAGGAGTATTACCTTCGCAGCCAGGTGGGGCATGATAAGGTAGGAGAGAGCAGGCTCAGGACAAAACAAATACATCCTCATCTTGGTCCACATCTGTTCCTGCACCAGGACCAACCTTTGATGACTTTCCCTCCAAAACACCCACATGTTTAGTGTCATCCTTTATGCACGTGGATGTTCAGAGAACCACCTAGCCCTGCCCTTCTTAGTAATATCAATGTTCTCAACCTCTCTCCCCTTCTTTTTCCAGTTCTCCCTTCACCTGATCTGTATCAGAAAAGCCCTCCTTTCAGTCTATTAGAAAAGATTTAAGAAATTAATTCATACAAAATCTTAATGACCAATAATGATTTTTTAAATTTTATTTTTAATTTATGGAATAAAGCAAGCATTTTCATAACTGTACAATAAAAATGACAAATGTACATGAAACTTCAAATCTACTCTTATTCACAACTTGTTGTTCCTTTCAAATATACAACAAAATTAACATGTAAACTTTTTTTCATGCTTAAGTATATAACTACTGTTCACAGGGACAAATAAATTCTTAAGAGAAGATAATTATTTAACATAAAGGAATTAATAATGGAAATTAGGTCTCTGCAGCAGGTTAATGGGGAATATTTGGGAATCAGGATCTTCCCAATGCATCTTAAAGTCCCAGTCTCAGTGTTTGCCCCCTCCAGACCTGCTGCAGCATTGGCACAGGTCCCCTTTTTTTCTCATAGCCAACCACCTGGCTCTGTACTCGGTCATCTGTCTTTTCTCAATACCAGATTTGGCCTAAGGTTAAAAATAAATCCTTTTAACTTTATAGTGTGATTTGTACAGGATAAGGTTAGTTTTAACAGTAACTATGTATCTCCTCCATTATTCTTCTATAAGAAACAAGCAGTAGGATTTCAGAGAGGCTTAGAGAGACTTACATGAACTGATGTTGAGTGAAATGAGCAGAACCAGGAGATCATTATACAAGGCAACAACATATTATATGATGATCAATTCTGACAGACATGGCTCTCTTCAACAATGAGATGATTCAAACCAGTTCCACTTGTTCAGTGATGAAGACAGACATCTACACCCAGAGAGAGAGAACCATGGGAACTGAGGATAAACCACAACGTAGCATTCTCACTCTTTTTGTTGTTGTTCACTTGCATTTTGTTTTCTTTCTCATTTTTTTCCTCTTTGATCAGATTTTTCCTGTGCAGCATGATATTCATAGAAATATGTATATAGGAACTGCCCATGTTTAACACAATATTGGATCATTTGCCAACTTAGGGAGGGAATGTGGGGGGAGGGAGGGAAAAAATTACAAGACAGGGTTTTTTGGAGGCAAATGTCAAAAATTATTCATGTATATATTTTGAAAATAAAAATCTATAATTAAAAAAGGATATGACTAATACTCTTAATTAGTCAATATAAATATGTTTAAAATGATTGTACATGTATTCCATTGATATATAAATAGATTGTACATATATTAGATTGCTGTCTTGGGAAGAGGGATCAAAGAAAAACTTAGAATTCAAAATCTTATAAACCTATCTTTACATGCAATTTAAAAAAATAAAATACTACTAATTAAAAAGCCATTAAAAAATAAAAAGTGATAGTTAAAAAAAAAAAAAAAACTTTGGATTCCATAAGTCAGAGACTCACAGAATGTTACCACTGGAAGAAACTTCACTAATACTTTGGTGCAAGGCTTATATGTAGAAGGGTCAGCTAGATGCCACAGTGGATAGGAAATTGACCCTGGAGTGTTCTCAATTCTGGGTTCAGATACTTAATAATTCCTAGCTGTGTGATCCTGGTCAAGTCATTTAACCCAAGTGCCTCAGCCAAAGACTTATTTGTAGACAAAGAAACTGAGGTTTGGAAAGATAAAGTATCTTCTCCAGGATTAACTGTTCTCTTTAAATCTTCTTCAATTCATCTTCCACACGGTTAACAATAAAATATTCCTAAAATAGAGTTAGACCTCATCACTTCTCTGCTCAAAAAAAAATCCTGAGTGGTTCTCTATTGTCTCTTGGAAAATATCCAAATTACTTTCCCTGATATGCAAAGTCCTCCACAATGTGACACTTAGCTTTCCAGAATTTTTTGCACCCACCTTGCACCCCTTTCCATGCTCTACATTCCAGCCAAACCAGCTTACTAGTTTGCCCCTGAACTCAAAACGCCCATCACTGTGGTTTTGTACAGGATGCCCCACACCTGGAGTGTCATCTCTCCTTTCCTTTGCTTCTTACAATCCTAAACATCTTTCAGGATTTTCCTAATCCCAATCCCCTTTCTCTCTTCCCTCCATCATTAATCATGCTCACTCGCTCCTCAAATTTTCTCATATTTATTTATCTAGGCATATATTTTACTCCTGACCACATCCCCAATGAACTGCATGTTCTTTGAGATATATTTTTGGTTTTGTATCTCTAGAAATTGGCGCAATGCCTTACACACAGTAGGCATTTAATGTTTATTGAACTGAACTAGTCATAGAATGATGTTGGTCTTCAGACTTTCAGCCTGTTACAACTTTTAGGATCTTCAACAGAACCACGCATAGGTCCCACCTCTTTCCCATTTGTACCCTGGATGTCAAAGGGTTACTTGAACTCCCATGATAAATACCCATCAATTTACCTGCTAAGGACATAGCCCTAATCTCCAGGAAAGTAGAATATGTCTTTTGCTAGGTCATTTGAGATGATGGTGTCACCAGCACAATTCAAGAAATAGTCATGTGAAAAACCAGTCATGATCCCATGAAACACTGGCCCTTTCAGTGTCAGCAGCTCGGATATCAAAATCAGCCTTGTCTCTCCCAATCCTGACCTCGATATAGAATGACGCTGTCCTGGATTATGCTGCCTCTTTGTACAGAGGATATAGGCGCTAAAATAACTTGTGCTTTATACTCTACATCCTACTTTCTTAAGCAGTGTCTGGAATCCCTTTGGGGATTGGGGGATGAAAATTTATGATTTATTATCAGCTTATGTCTGATTTGTGTACACTTATTTTTTATACCTATATGCCTGCAAAAATTT
This sequence comes from Antechinus flavipes, assembly GCF_016432865.1. Taxonomy (NCBI): domain Eukaryota; kingdom Metazoa; phylum Chordata; class Mammalia; order Dasyuromorphia; family Dasyuridae; genus Antechinus; species Antechinus flavipes. The sequence goes on along the minus strand of NC_067399.1, from coordinate 315,222,868 downwards.
CTCAGACGTTGCAAATGGAAAAAGTTTACAAAGCCCTGCTATAGATTAAATCACGAGTGAGTCTGTGCCATGGGCTTTGACCAAACTGCTTCCTCCACTTGTGCCTCTCTCCTAAGAGGCAACAGAAAACTAGTCTGCATTTATGACAGTCTGGACCCACTATGTCTCCCTCAAGTCAGCGATGTAGTAGGGGAACCACGACTATGTGAGGGAGTGCCACGGAGAGAACCTTTTACTGTTCTCTGCCCAAGTTTCATTCCTTTAACTTCTCATAAATTAATTCCTCTGTTATTCTAATTACTTGGGATTTGTCAGAGTTTCCTCCAAATTGTCTGCAAATTGATAGGGCCCTAAACCCAACCCAATATATATTGCTATCCAGTAGGAGGAATATAGCAAGACAAGTCAGAGGTGTAATTATGACCATACCACCATGTGCTCTACTAGTCAATCTCAAAACCACATCACTCCTCTCTTCCCCTCATGGCAGGGGTAAAGCATGATGGTACTCAATGGCACTCCTGTAGATGGAAGGCATTACTTCAGCAAAATTTTTGAAATTCTTCAGGAAGCTTACCTG